>NW_020273630.1:1100350-1531318 GCF_003268045.1 Sipha flava | reverse complement strand
ATTATTATTATTATTATTATTATTATTATTATTATTATTATTATTATCATCATTATAAATGTAACTAATAAAAATGTCTAAAACGTTAAATGACAAAATCTTGAGTCGTCTTCCGGTTCAAATAAATGTCATAAAACAAAAGCAAAAAAAAAATTACTATTATTGAAAACGTAGATCATAAAATACTTAAATTACATTTAATATATAGCAATTTTACTATAGTCATAGAATAGTTATTTAAATAAATTGATTTTCTTCGATTTATATAAACAAATAAAATCAATGTTTCATAATTGATCGTTAACAAAGTGTTAAATAATAAATTCAGCTCAATTAATTGCTTTAATAAATAAAAAGTAAAATTATTGTAAATTTAAAATACATAAACTACGTTTGTTTAGAGCTATACATTGTTTACGTAATATAAACAAAACTATTTTATAAAAATGGAAATCATTTTAAAATAAAATGTAATAATGATAAAAAAAAAGTTTTTATATTAAAGAAATAAAATAAAAAAACATGTAAATACCTACTTTGTTATTTGTACGTTGTTATTGAATCTTGTTAACATAATTATAATTGATTTTATATTACTGTAGTCCATAGTTATAATAAAGTATTAATGTATAGGTATTTTGAACATTTTAATATATCATATGACAAAATTCATAGAATACAAAACTAAGAGACTTAAACTATGTGTCACATGAATTTGACAACCTTATGCTTAAAAATATGTCTAAAAATCACAGTGATTTATTTACATCGTATCGTAATAATATTTTAACATAATAACAATTATTATATCAGATTGTTCATTGAAGTGTTATTTTGTATAGTTATTATTCTTGTCAGTACTATTACTATTATTTTTATTGTTATTAATAATATAATTTTTGTTGTTATGGTTATTATAAGTAGAATTAGAATACTTAATAGAAAGACTTGTAAATAATGATTCGAATATTAGATAAAATGAAAATAACAGATCATTATTCATAACGTATACAGGTTAATATCAGATCTAAATATTTTATTTGTTAATTTTTATTTAACTTTTATTTTCGTTTAATAATTATAATTGTTTATTTCATTATTTTTAATGACAGAACGTTCTGTTTTATTACTTTTCAAATATTTAATCATTTACATTATTGTAAAAAATTACAAAAAAAAAATACATATATAGGAAGTATAATAATAATATATCCTTTAATTAGACTTTAGTTTCATTCAATAATTTAATATTGTGTACTCCAATACAATATTATCTTCATTAACTTTGATTAAAATGATGGTCCCGCTCATCTAGGCGCTGTTTTTTTAAATTGTTAAGCAATTATAATTGGTAAAAATTAAAAAAATATATAAAACATCATAATTATAAAACAAAATTGAATCCAATATATTATAATATATATGTTATATTATCATTAAGTAAAATACAATAATTTCATAATCGTTATTAATTAATCGATTAATAACCATTTGAATTTCAAAATGTTTGTTTTTTTTTGTACACCTCAGTTAACTATTTCTGCCATTTTTAGCAGACAATCAAAAATATAATACCACTAAGATTTATTTCAAATCATTACGATTCTTAATTTTTAATTTTTTTCTATTATTTTAAACATTGTTTTTTATATTAATCTAATAATATTTTTATTGCTATAGGCTTAACGTTTCACTAAATAGTGACATGTCTCTTAGATTATTAGCATTTTAATAAATACGAATCATTATCGCGTGGTTTCGAATAATTCTAAGTCAAATTCATTTCATAACCTATAAAAAATGAATGTTAAGTTTAAGAATGTTTCGTGTAATAAATCGGAGAGGAATAATACACAGCTATAAATACAATAAATTAAAAGGTAACACATTAACTTTATTATTTGTTACTAGTGGTTTTGTATAGTCTTATAATTTTTTTCTTTATTTTTTTTTTTTTAAGTTTTATGCTAATTCTTAAACCTTTTTACCAGCTCATTAGAGAACATATTATATTTTATTGAGTTTTTTTATGTTATACAGATATATTTGTTTTTACAGTTACTGTTTATTTGTTTATTATCTCTATGACAAATCGTAATGTGCGATTTTATAGGTAAACACAATGTTCAAGGCCAAAAAATATCTAATATTAAAAATAAAATCCGTAATGTTATTGTATATTGATGAAACAAAACAAAATGGTGTACACATAATATAGATTTGCTCATAGTATTTGTTAACTCTTGTGTAATGTAGATGATAAAAAGATTATGTTTAATTTCAAAGAATTTGTACTTAAAAATATAAAAAGTTATAATTGTGATTATTAAATCATATTCATTTTAATCATTTATAGATTATATATATATTGTGTTTACTCAATCTAATATTAATGTTTTAAACTCCAATTTTCAATAACAAATAGTCAGTGTTGTATTTGTATTTAAAATTAGGCAGAAAAATATTATTCTACTTCACCCTATACTTGGGCCATCGAGAGAACACTACTAAGTGATGACCAGAGTAACGATATAAACTCATCTGTTCTCGCGCATTCCTCCCACTAAACCTGCTCAAACGCTGTCTTGAATATAGTACTAGTTATATTTAGTGTTCAACTAAATCAAGGCTTAAAAAAAAAACAAAGTTTTTATCTAAAAATAGATTTTCAACAACAATATTAACTATTTTTACCTCATTAAATATCCATAACCGTTAATAATATTAGATACGAATGACGATATCTACTAAAACAATAAGCTATGGGCTACTATAAAACGGCATATGTCGCTATGTCTTACAAAAATAATCATATTATATTTGAAGTAAAAATGTTGAAAATAAAGTGGAAGATCCTTCTTCTACATTTTTTTCAGTTTTGATCATCTAATGATTACTATAAAATGTTTAAAGTATTTAACCGTACCTATATTGTAAACCAAATTATATTTTAACATATAAAATAAATGGAACAAGTGCCACCTAGATAATATTCTGTACCACTTAAAAAAACATTGGTGATGCTATAAAATAACTAATATATCAGATCTTATATATATATATATAGACATATAAGTCTTACACACATTCAAAATCTTTAAAAATTTAAATATATTAATAAACATCGTCAAACATATTTTTATTATTAATGAAAATCTGTAGGAAATGTATATTCTATAATTGACTCTACAGTATTTCGATATTTAATCATTCTACAATATTTTTAGCCGATTTTTCGATTTAATTTTAATTTTAATTCAATTCATTCTGTCACCATGTTTTTTTTTCATTTAATCGCTAATATATCAACTACTTTGGAACATCGTGAGGTAGTATTTCAAGTAACCGTGACCTAATGACATTTAATAAAGCCATCCATAATCGTATTCATGATAGACACTGTGCATTATTACTCCGTATTATCATATAGATCCAAGAGATGACTATCTGTGCAAATGTTTGTAAAAATTGCAACACCACTCTAATCCTGTAGGATTGAGAAGTAGCGTGATCTTAATAATTCATCGACCAAAGTAATAGTTTTAATTACTTATATGTTGTAGTTATGGCAACGTCAACTATGGAGTGGCTTTTAAGTATATTTATATATCACCACTTCGATATTTGAGTATTATTGATTGGAGAATATGAAGATAAACCCCCCTACATTACTTCCAAATTAATAATTTTATTCAATCATATTAAATTACGTATTATATTGATATTGGAGCTTATATGGCGATCATGATACAACTTTGGTTCTCTAGAACATTTTCTTATTATCCTCTAATACAGCGATTTTCAACCGGGGATTGCAAAAGATAGTTCGGGGGTCCCCAAAAATAATTAATAAATGATTATTAATATCAAAATGTATTAATTTAATCTTATTACTACGAATGTATAATAGCATATCGAAATAAAAAAGCTTGTAGCGTAATCTTATCTAACAAAGGATTATTAACTATAGGCGATTGTGGTCAATGATCTTAAGGCCATTGCAAACTGTCAATTATTTCAACCAAAACATACCAATCTTTTGTCAATCATACCAATCGACAGAATAATGCGATAAGACTTTTGAAAACTGTTTTAAATTCTTTAATTCAGTTCAAATTTTGAAATTTGATCTTTAAAACCTACAAATTTGTTTTGAATATTTCAAAATTTACAACATTTTAAATGTTGATTGTTCTAAATTTAAATTTAAAAACTTTAAAAGTAGTCTGATCTCTTGTAGATAAAATAACGAATTCAAATTATTTTTAAAAACCTTATCGCTAGTTTGATCGATAGGATTAACAAAAAAGTAGCGAAAAAAACATACTTCCTGAATTTGTAGCGTGAACCACGTATGTGTCGCCACCTAGCGGTGTCCAATTATGCAACTGACACCGACGAACCCGCTCTCTTTGACATGCGCGGCGCGTCGCACCTTTCGCGTCATTTAATATCCAATATAGAGAGCTCTTTTTTCACTGACGATTTTCTTTCCGAACTTCTTTTTACATTTTCTAATCTTTCAAATTAATTTCGTGATCTCCACTGCTAAAAAATCATCAATATATATCTGTAAGCACTTCTCGAAACTACTCCGCGTCACAATACATCTTCAATTTAAAAGAAAACTAAGAAAAACCAAAAACATCGCTAATCTACACTCTGCTATACAAATCCAGATCTGACACGCTTAAATACCCGGCCGAATTAACTCTAAATCTCCTCTCTCGCAGTTGTTCTGTCGAACTTCTTTGGGTACTATGCATATAGAATATAATTCGTTGTATATCACTATATGTAACGTAGTTCCCCGTAGTTAAGTAAACTGACAACTGGCAGTTGAACTTCATCAACTGTGACGTCGTCAACTTCCCTAGCAATACGAACATTAGCTGCCATCCACAGTGCCGCTGCCCGTTGTATTTTATCTTTTTTTTTTATTACCAACTCAATCCAGGACATCCCACCGCTGGTTCAGCCGCCCGCCACTTTGCCGCGGACAAGCCAAGCAGCTCTTGCGGTTTGGGAGGAACTGTTCTCCATCAATCATTCAACATTTAAAACTAAAATAATCAGTAATATATCTTCATATAAATGCTATATATGTTTGTGTCATGTTTGTAATTTTATAAATAAATATTATTATCATCTATTTATATAAAAACACTGTCTAATATACTTGGAAATATATATATATACGTATACCTTGATAATCCGACACATAGAGGAGAGTCAAACGTTACAAATTGTTCACGTGCGCATGCGATTTCGGTGACTAATACGGCCAGTTCCGCGTGCAGAAGCGTTTCTTTTCAACGATTTCGATGATTTCATTGACCCACGGTAGATCAATTATAAAACTATAAAATAAATATAGTAGTACATTATGGGCTACGGCATAATATACTATTTTGGTTGTAGTATATTATTGTGTGGACAAAATCGAATACGATGATGATTTCTGACATAATAGAATGGAGATGATGTTATCAGAATTCGATCTAGAACACGTGGTGCCAGAAATATGTTATCCTCAATATTTAAAAAATATATATAAATTACGTTCCAACTAATTTTTTAAGTTTTATCTCATTTAGTATTTTATTTCAAGTGTATTTTTAAATATTTATTAATTGTTAAAATGAAGAACACGTTTCATATAATAATGAATACAATATATATTATGCAATATCATTTCCTTGCAGTATTTCGTAGTTATAATAGTCGGGTAGTTCAAAATGAAAATGATTTATATTACGTAGTACATTGTTTATATCAATATGGCAATTTTTTTTTAGTCATATTATTATATTATATTATATTATAATAGGTCAAAAAATGCAACGTTAAAAATGCCTTAAAAAGTATAAAATCCGTTAAAAATGCAAAAAATACTCCAAAAAAAATTTCGTAGTTACAACATGGCGTACTTGAAACACGTTTGTAACTTGGAAAGCATTGTGTAAGATACTCCACAAAAAAAAGATGCAAATACAATGAAATCCAAGCCCTACTAATGATCGTTTACAACGCACACACGCACTAATATAATTGCCTATAATGAACCCCTTAAAAACGGTCCGTTTGCAATGCCCTTTTGGATTACTATTTATACCTGATTATTTTTACACTCGTGCCGTTTACCGTAAACGTGTATTTCAATCTTTTTGGTAACAGATTTTTTTTTAATAATAAGTTTGGTTAAAAAACCAGATTTGAGAGTAGTACTTTTTAGTATAAAACTTAATATGGAAACTATATTTTCAAAAATTCAAGCAGTTTCCCATTAAAACAAGAAAATTGTTAACATAAATTTACAAATTATTTATTTCATTTTTACATTTTTTTATTTCATTTACTTTAGTATACGTATTCAAAAAATGTTCATATTAAATTATTAATTATTAAAATAAAAATGTCACGATTCGAAAAAGGTTGAAGACCACTGCTCTAATGATCATGGACTTTGAAGTATTTAACGTTTTCAAGTACTTTATTCCGATCACATTTATACATTGATCATATACATTTTTGTAATGGTTCGTTTTTCAGTACAACTTATTACTGTTCCTCTGATAATTATCTGTTTAGTTTTTTTTCTACACGAGCCACCCTAGCCTTTTATAAGACTCGAAAAAAGGATTCCAGTTCAAAAATGATACTTGATTACGTACGCACTACTCCCAGAAAAAAATAGTTTAAAATTATATTTTTTCACATGGAAAGAATCCTAATCGACTTCGGAGATCCGTTCGTATTGCCAATATTATGGCTTCTGATCCGCACCACGCATGACATATGCATACCAAGTGATCAGAATTTCGTACGGCACCGGTTTTCTAACTAACAAACTAATAAGCAAAGCACAAAACAAATTGTTCAACGGTAAATTTTAATCGAATGGTATGTAAAATCTTAAATTATTTGTAAGATTCAAATTTATAAATTTACCCACTAAATCATTTCGATGTTTTTCCTAATATATCAAGAGAAAACCATTTCGTCGCGTGTAACTAAGATCACTTGGTGGTACATGACTGCGTTGCAGCGCGGTTCCGTCTTCTATGCACGGTCGAAAATGTTTACGACGAACCGAACGAACCACTCCCACTACGTGATTACGGGAAACGAGGGACGAAGAAACTTGGACACAAGTACAACGCGGGTTTATCTTTTAACAATCACGGTGCACAACACGGAGACCGCCGCCGACTTTGAAAACGAGTAGAACTGATTAACTAATCATTAAACATTGTACCAACGGCACAGAAAGGTGCGTTAACCGCTGTACGAATTCAATATTCGTTCGTTCACGCGACGTCGGTAACATTCCATGCACATGTGATTACACGTGTGTTCGCCGTCTCCTCGTACCGATACCGTTGATAGGCCGGCAACGGTGTTGGCTACACTGCGATGGTGGTCACGCGTGGCGCCACCATTTTCCAGTGGAAAACTACAGCGTTACGCTTGTATCGTGCCGTATCTCTCGTGATTTCGATATATTCTCTCACTCTCTCACCCTCTCTCTCTTTTTTTTTTTTTTTTTTTTGCCGCAATCCGAAACACGTTTTTTCTCTTATCCGCCCGTCCACGTCGGTCGTTTCTCGATGTTGTGAGTTGGTTGTCGCATCATCGTCATCTGTGCCCGTAAACACGCGACGGATCGATAGATAATCATGTCCAACAACGCGGCACCGGACTCGTGGGAGGAAACGGAATTGACCGATTCGAGTGCCAGCGATTTGCAACAGAAGCTCATAAAGCTGAACGTCAACGCGGCGGAGTTTGTGCCGTCGTTCGCCTCGTTCTCGACCAAGTCCGATGGTGAGGATGATCAAAAAGATGGTGACAAGAAACCGACCGCCGCCAGTAAGTGTAGTGACCGCTCGGTTTTAAGGTTATGACGTGTCCCCCTTATGCGGTATTTACCTGTTTTTTTCGCTGTTTATAGACACCGACGGTGTTGGAGAAACTCTCACCAGTGACAGCAAAGGTGCTGCAGGAGCTACGTCCACAGTGCTTGACTCTTGGGAGGACGGAGCGTCTAGCACCCCTGAAGATGGCACTGCCAAACCTTTAGTTGAAGATGGTAACGACATAGAAATAGACACTGAAATTGAGGTTGATGAAGAGAAGCCTAAACCTACTCCCAAAAAGGTCGTTGAACTGTCTACACCTAAACCCAAAAAAGAGCATATCAATATTGTCATTATTGGGCACGTTGGTAAATAGTCTATTACAAAATTAACCTACTTTTTTTTTTTTTTAATTTAAATTATTCATTATTCAGTAGTTTTTTCTGAAGTACTTTATTTTAACTACCAATTTTTAATCCAATTTGTCATTTATATTGTTTCTTGTCATTTTGTCCAAATTAATCTTACTTTTATAAGTATTCAGAAATAATGGGTAATAATTAAATAACCTATATAAGTGTTATTAATTGTTCAGATGCTGGAAAGTCAACTATTGGTGGTCAAATAATGGCTCTTACTGGTATGGTTGATAAAAGAACGTTGGATAAATATGAAAAAGAAGCAAAAGAAAGAAGCCGAGAATCTTGGTATTTATCATGGGCATTAGATACTAATCAAGAAGGTAAGCTCATTTAAATTATTGATTTATATATATATTTATAAACATTTGTATATTAATCATAGAACGAGAAAAAGGCAAAACTGTTGAAGTTGGTAGAGCATATTTTGAAACAGAAAGAAAACATTTTACTATATTGGATGCTCCTGGTCATAAAAGTTTTGTCCCAAATATGATTGGTGGTACTGCTCAAGCTGACTTGGCTGTTTTGGTATGTTTAATATAAATCAATTATAAATAATACTATTAAATTATGATTATCTTACATTGACATTAATGGGAAAGTATTTAATCTTAGTTCTCTATTTTTTTTTTTTTTTTTACACACATTGGAATTATAAATAATAAAATATATGTATAATATGCACGTTTAAAAGTCTAAATTTATATTTTAAAAACTTGGCCACTCTTAGTTAATCTTATTAGGATTTATCATAGGAATTATCTGATAAATTAGTAAAAATAAAAAAAACTATTTGTATGAAGTTCTTGTATTAATAAATCATTTGTTTATAAGTAAAAGCATTTTTAGTACACTCTAAAATATAAATAAATCAGAGCAATTAATAATTAATAACCTTTAAAATATGTTTATTATTTAATAATGTATATAATATAGCATAGTTACATTTTAAAAATTAAATAGTTTTATGTTATTAACTAACGTATAACGGTATAGTTATATTCTTAATATTTAAAATTGATATCAGTATAAAAATTCATAATAATTTGTTATAAATATTTATATTATGTGTTGTATTATTTGTCACTTGTTGTAAACAATTATTCTTGACACACATTTTATCATATTCATGTAATAATGTGACATAAATCTGAATGTTTAGATATTAAAATCCAATTTTTGATTTTTTGTACTCAATTGAGTTTAAATTGTTAAAACTACATATTGTAACAATTTGAATAGATTTGTTTGTACATTAGATGATTTAAAATAAAATTATATTTATGACTAGTTTTTAAATTGTATAAACTTCAACACATTGGCGACAAGTGAAGTCACTGGTGACACCTGACTAGTTTTTCTTACTGAACGTTGGGTATCACCGGTGATTCCCATATAATACTTCTCTTAATTAAACTTTCCAAATTCAAAATGTGATTATATTAAAAACTAAGACCAAAACATGTTCACTACTATATTCTCAAGTTAGTATTACTCTGGTCAGTGATTATAATGAGTCAAACTTTAAATATTTACTAGGTATTTTAGAAAAATTAATAATTTGTGCATTTCAAATACCTAAATAAATGTATAATATAAACCTATTCTTTTGATTATAATAACTAATTATATTTAATAACATTATTAAACTTACATCCTTGCAATAAAAATAATAAATAAAATATGATCAACTTATAAACTTTTAGCCATGTTAATACAAAATAACAAAATATTATAAAACTTTCAATAAGAAATTGAAGTATAAAAATAATTAGGAGATAATGTTTATGTTGAAAACATTGTAAACAATATAGTTCTTCACAATCTTGACAAATGGTTGAAACCATTTTGCATTTTTTTCTTGGACTCATATGGGTTCAATGCTTAGATCATATACAATGGATAGAATCATCGCATATCACACCTATAGAATGAGTTGAAATCAACATAACTATAGGACCGGTGACATGTGCGCATGCTTATCAAATGTTGATCTTTTTTTCGGCTTAAAATTGAATTTAGGCATCACTAATTCTGAATTTACGAAATATTGTTATTGATCATCATTTTAACATAGCAAATACAATATAATTAATTATATTATTATAATAATGCAATTAGAAACTTAACAAATACTTATACTTTATAGTTAATCGTTATCTTGTTCAATAATCAATTAATATTTGCACCAAAAATGAATGATAAGATGCCACGCGCATGCGCATATCACTGCGGTCCTACTGTTATGTTGGCTTCACAAATTATTTGTATGACTCCATCCATTGTATATGATCTAAGGTTCAATGTCAACCTTAGATTCTCATAACAATCTATACATTTTCTCCGTTTTTTTTTTTTTTTTTTAACATCCAGCTTTGCCTTCCATCTTAATCAAATGATGTAGTCTTTTTACAAATTTTATAGAAACTAAAGAAGTTGTCAACTTTGAAGAAATCACAGCACTGAGTAGTTGACGAATGAGGTTTTCGCAGAATTTTTTTATTTAATTTTACTATTTTTTTGTGACACTTTTATAAACATTCCATGCATTTACAACTGCCATACCAAAGAGAAACTTAAACGCAACTTTATGGTACCCCCCTTATGGTTTTTCTAAGAAAACTATGGTAGCTAGACATTTGGTCAGAGATCTATACCTACACATATCTATACTTATAGTTACACTTAGGAAGCTTGGGTGTCACCGGTGACACCCAGCCACCCTGAAAAAAGTATTTTCCATTCCATTATTTATAGACGTGGGTATCACCGGTGACACCCACCACTATTACAGAAATATGTTTGCCATTATCAGACAAATCAGTTGGTACCAAAATAATTTACTAGATGTCACTACAAGTAATTTTATTACAGTTTCCATTTTATAGAGGCTATGAACAGATAGCAAAAACGGCGCTCATCACCAACGTGTTAAATAAATATGAAATGTAATAATTTAGTTTAAAAAAATTGTGTAATGATAATAACTATCATTAGTAATTCGCAAAAGAATCCTTATTTAAAGTTTCTAAATTCATATTTTTTTTAATTTCGACATATCCTAATTCTTCCCATCACTAATTTTATGGCCCTACTATCTAATAATCCTTAGTAATTTTAATTAATTCATTTTATTGTTAACTAGGTTATTTCGGCTCGTAAAGGTGAATTTGAAACAGGATTCGATAGAGGAGGACAAACACGAGAACATGCTATGTTAGCAAAAACAGCTGGTGTTAAACATATGGTTGTGCTTATAAATAAAATGGACGATCCAACAGTACTGTGGTCAAAAACTAGATATGAAGAATGTCGAGACAAAATTTTACCATACCTTAAAAAACTTGGGTTTAATGTAACCAAAGACTTAACATTCATGCCTGTGTCTGGTCAGACTGGTTTAGGGCTTTTAGACCAAGTTGAAGAATCAATTTGCCCTTGGTATAGGTATGAAATTTATCATTAATAATACTTCATCCTTACTTTATATTTGTTAATTTTTTCAGAGGGCCTGCATTTATTCCATTTATTGACAATTTACCTTTATTAAATCGTCGTTCAGACGGACCTTTTATAATGCCTGTTGTAGAAAAATATAAAGACATGGGAACTGTACTCATGGGAAAAGTAGAATCTGGTGAAGCCAAAAAGACACAAACTCTTGTTCTGATGCCTAATAGAGTAAGTTTTGCATTTTGATAATGTATTGCATTATTATATTTTATTTTTTGGTTTGTGCAGACTCAAGTTATTGTTGATCAACTATGGTCAGATGATGAAGAAGTTACCTCAGTTGGACCTGGTGAAAATATCAAAGTTAAACTGAAAGGTGTTGAAGAAGAAGATGTGTCTCCTGGTTTTATTTTATGTGATCCAATTAATCCTGTTAAGACTTGTCGTATATTTGATGGACAGGTAAAAACTATTGTAATAATAAATTGGTGTATTGTTTTTCACTAATATTATTTTATATTTTAGGTTGTCATATTAGAACATAAAAGCATAATATGTGCTGGATATTCAGCCGTTATGCATATTCATTGTGTTGCTGAAGTAGTAGAAGTTAAGGTAAATAATAACATAAAGTCTTAATGTTCTGTTGTATATTTATTTAAAAAAAATTATAATATTGATTATTGAATTTATTTTTAGGCATTAATATGCTTAGTTGATAGAAAAACAGGATTAAAATCAAATATGCGACCCAGATTTGTTAAACAAGATCAAGTAGTTATAATGAGGCTTGAATGTTCAGGTGTTGTTTGTCTAGAAGAATTTAAACTTTTTCCACAAATGGGAAGGTTTACACTTCGAGACGAAGGTAAATATAATAATTTTTAATATTATTCATACAATTTATAAGTTATTTTGGCTTACTACATGTATTTTTGTAAATTATAAATCCTACTCATATAGTTGACGAATATATACAAATATTAGAATAATCATATAAATTTCTACTTCTTACACCCTATATAACTTAAAACTAGATTTATTAAATATATAAAACAACAACTTCTATCAAATAGCCGAGGAGACTATGGGTCGTCTATATAAATGCAATTTGACATAATTAAGAAATTACTATAATTAAATAATAATATTATACTCTAACTACATTAAAACTAAATAGTAAATCAAAAATAATTTATGTCCTAGTCCATAAAATAATAACACAAAACTGATAGCAATAAATACTAAATAACTAAATGACAAATATCTGTCGCATGGTGGAAATGATCCAATGAATATATATTTTGGTGATACAATTTCTTTTGACTCATGTCACTTTTACCAACAATCCACAAGAAAGTTTCGAATAACGAATAACAATTTTCAAATACCAAATATTCATGTAAGTACTTTATTCCCATGAAATGGCGAGTATCCACGAATAGCTAATATACGTGTCATAAGAGTCCATTAAAAAATATATTCAATAAGGTCAGTAATATTGGAAATGGCTGTATGATACAATATGAATTTTACTAAATTATCTTACTTTTTGGTTGTATATAGGGTTGAATCTATGATTTATTTGATTTTATCATACAATTAATTTATGATCATTAAGTTTTTTTTTTTGTATTTTAATAGCATTTTTAATACACGTTATAGATTTTTAAAAGTAGGATTATGAAGTAGATTCTCTAAGGTACAAACACACTTCTAATCCTATATTGAATATCATAGTCAGATTTTTTAGATAAATGTTATATATTTTTAACTTGAATTTAATATAATATTAATTTTAATTTATTGTTATTTATTTTCAGGTAAAACTATTGCTATTGGCAAAGTGTTGAAAATAATTGAGTAGCTGAAATTATTTTATTATAATTTTATAATTTTAAAATGATGAGCGACGTATATATATATATATACAAATTTATTTTATAACTTAATTTTTTTCATTTATTTTTTATGATAAAAAAAATGTTGAACTAAAAAAATAAAAATAAATGCTGATCTTTTATTATATAAGAAATCTAATTTATATAGCCACATGAAACGGACACTTGTTGATTGTTGATTGATAGTTAATGTGTGCCTTATAATTGGCATTTTTTTCTTTTTTTACATAGCTTGTACATGTTAAATAATTACATAAACTATGTATAAAAAAAATGTTACTAATAATATTCTTTAAATCATTGAACTGCCATCTTATCCTCATTTAAAGTTGTAAATACATGTTTGTTTACAACAATGTTAACTATGATACTTCTTTCAATAAAGTATATATATAATATGTTAAATTACCGTGTGTCAGTGAACTACTTTTTCATTGGATTTAGAAAATTAAAAATGAACCAGGAATGATGCTGTGTTAATGTGGCTCTAGTATTAAAACTAATTTTATTTGTTGTTAATACAAAACTGTTTTTAAATTATTGAAAAATATGCCATCTTTAATAACCAACTATTTAATTGGTTAAATGTAATATTTAACATGCATAATTGTGTACATCCAATAAACGATTAAATTTATTAAATAATTTTCAATTCAGACGTTTATAGAAAATGGAAAATAAATATATTCATTAATATTATATAATTATTATTGTTATTATTTCTGATAATAAAACAATTATTTTCAACTACAAATCAAATGTTATTTTTATTTATGTGAATATTTTGGTTCCATATGAACCATGGAGTGTTTGTTATTGTTCTTAAGGTCTTATTTTAAAATATTTAAGATTTTTTTAAGCGAGTTAGTGTACATTTGCCCCAAATTTTGTAACATAATAAAAAAAAAAATTTGATTGAATCGTTTCTAATTCTTAGATATTCCGAGTTTACTGATTTATCTAATCAATGGCAAGTTTTGGAAGGTGTACAACTTTAAAGATAATTTTAGAAAAATAATTCAACAAAGAGTATGAAATAAAAATTGGTTTATTACGTTAAAAAATATATTGAAAGACATTATTTTCCTTGTACATTTGTATATAAAGTAACTTTAGAAGTAATGCTTAAATTGCTTATGTTACCGAAATAAAATTTAATACATGATAATTTATAATAATAAATTGTATTATTATTAATTTTAAACTTAAAAAGATAAAAATGTTAGAACATGAAGTCACCAAGTTATCCAGCTTAAGGGAAAGCCACGCCCGCATGTATTACCTCCGTCAGACAAACGTACAACAACCAGCCATTTTAGAGATAATTTTGTCTTCTAACAGTGTCAGTAAAGATTTATGATCAGATTTGATAGTGAATTCTATTCTTTTTAAGTATTAGTAATTTTTAGTAACACCCCAAACCACTGTCAATGCTTCTCTATGAGTAGTAGAATAATTTTTTTTTCAGCAGTTAGTGCCCTTGATGCAAAATGTATTGGCTTTTCCACCTCATCAAGAATATGTGATAAAACAACTCCTAATCCCTCATTAGATGCATCACACGTTAATACTACTGGTAAATTTGGATTGAAATGTGTTAAAACACTTTTTCGACCTCACACTGAAATATGGCTGTGGCTGGTTTTATGCCATATGGTAATCTTAAGACTTCATAAGTGCCCTTATGGGTACTCCATGCCAACATTATACTTGTGTCGCTATCTACTTTAAGTTGATTTTGAGTGGGGGTTTTTCGATTCGAACCGATCTTTACCGAATCCTTCGGAAGCCGGGAAACGCATTGGTGTTGTATCCATCCATACGCGTCTTCTAGTCGGCCGACAATTTCTTAGTCTGAGACGATACATGTAATAAATGTTTATCGGTGCAAGCGAAATCCGTTGAACTTTCCTCTGGAAAAAACCTTTTTATCTATCATCGAACCCATATTTTCTTATCATTTTCTGGAATAAAACTTTTTCGATACAATACAATTACAATTTACAGATGATGGTAGGAAATATTAACTTCAAATTACTAATTGGATGGGCTGTGGATTCACCGTGGCAATACGTTAAATTGTTGTAAATTTGCTTGTCATAGTAACAACACTAATTATAATTTATAAATACACAATTGATATTGTCTAGCAGATTTCGTAAATTTTACACGAGAATAATTCAATGTTTTGTATGACTATTAAGTTATGAGTGATAGAATAAACCAAAAAGTTATATGCGTTATGATAGCAATGATAATCGAGACAAGCGATGGTTTTTAAATTTTACATGATATAATTTTTGTCGAAAATCTAAAAGCTTCATATGTAATATTGTCATATTTTCAAGATGTAAAATTATTTTAATTTCATTGCAATTAAATCTAGTCTAAATAATAACTCATTTCATTTAAACTATCGTATTCATCATGTTATAATTGAATCAAGTTGAATTTTCGCGCTATGCTCGGTGTACTGTTTCACGTACCCAAAAACGTACTTATACGTGTATTTCGTTGAACAGACGTGTTGGTAAATTAATAGTAATAGGTATCTATGTTAATCGTAAATTCATCTGCATATGTATATGTGTGTGTGTAAGTATAACAATATTTGGTTTTTCGTATTAAATTATTATTTTCGGTATACCAATACGGAGCGGCGTACATACGAGGGGGGGGGGGGGTCCGGATTCAAATCCCCCCAGGGCGAAAAAAAATTCTTTTATTATTGATGACGTGTAATATATTCATAGTTTCATTATTACGCTTTGAACTTAAAATATACAACCATACAAATATTATGATAATTAAATAATTAAATTGATAGGTGTTTGAAAAGTTTTGTTAACTATGCTGTTTTTATATTCCAATAGCTATTAATTTACTGTAATGTAAAAGTACACTGTAAATTGGTATATTATTAATAAAATAAGACATTCCTAGCCGTTGCAGGCTATCTATATCTATGGATAAAAGACAATATTAGTTTGTAGCTATTTTAAAAGGATAAATATAAATATAAAAAAAAATGGACAGATGTATACAATTAAGCTAAATAAAACTAAATAAAATAAATAAGTATTCTAAATATTACAATATGAATACGGTATGGTTACAGATACTTGAGATATTATATAATTGCAAACTATTACAATATATACAGATTAGACTGGAGGTTGATTTTGAATAATGAGGTCATGAGGGCGGCCACGTTTTAGACGTCGTTGGAACGGTGGATGAATATGGAGATTGTAGTGAAGTGAGCCTGTTGAGTTGAGTAATGAACTATGAAATTTTTTTTGATAGTGTGCGTATAAGGTCTTCGATTTTAACAATTTGGAGGTCTTTGTGTATATTTTCATTCCGAATGAACCACGGAGCATTTGTAATAATTCTTAGCACTTTGTTTTGAAATATTTGAATTTTTTTTAGGTGTGTAGCCGAACAATTCCCCCATACTGGACAAGCATAAGTTATTAATGGCAGTAGAAGTTGCTTGTATATTAGGATTGAGCATTTTTTTTTGGATGATTGATTTTTTATTTATTATTGGAAAAAGCATCGATAGACGTTGATATGCTAGTTTTAGTTTTGTTGATAAGTGAGGCCCCCAGGTCAACCTCTTATCAAGAGTGACTCCGAGGTATTTTGCAGTTGGTTCCCAAGGTATAGGCACGTTGTCGAATTTTAATGGTGGTGGTGTGGAATAGCGACGAAGGCTGAAAATGATTGCTGTGCTTTTTGATGCGTTTATTTGAATCTTCCAGTTTTTACACCAGTTTGATAATACATTTAAGTGGTTTTGTAGGTTATGAGTTACCGCTTCTATATTACGGGATTCGCTGTAAATTGTCGTATCGTCTGCGAAAAGGGCAATATTGGTGCGTGGTGACTGTGGGATATCAGATATATAGATGTTAAATAAGATTGGGGCCAGCTTGGATCCTTGGGGTACACCGGCAGTGATAGGCTGGAGGTCAGAGAGTCATTTATTTTTACTGAAAATTGTCTGTCCGAAAGAAAGGATTTAATAATATAGAATAAGTATTTTGGTGTGTTTATACTTTTTAATTTGTACATAAGACCTGTGTGCCATACTTTATCAAAAGCCTTTGAGATATCAATAAAGACGGCACCCGTGTGACAGTGCTTTTCAAAGGAGGTGCTGATATGCTCTGTTATACGAAACAGTTGTTGAACTGTTGAATGGTTCGATCTAAACCCAAATTGGAATTTAGGAATAGTGTCCGCGCTATTTATAAAATCTTGTAACCTGGTGTGAATAACTATTTAAAATATTTTGGATAAGGAGGTTAAAAGACTTATTGGTCTATAGGAATCCGGGTTCGATTTATCCTAACCAGGTTTTTTGATAAGTATGACCGTTGCTATTTTCCACTTCGGTGGGAAGTGTTCAAGTCTTAACAGAGAATTAAATAATGAAGTCATAAAGACGAGACCTATAGCGGGTAACTTCTTGAACATGATGTTCGTGATGCGATCGTTTCCTGGTGCTTTTTTGTTTGGTAATTTTTTTATAATTAGCTTAATTTCATTAGGTGTTACGTGTACCATGGGTTTCTGGACAGAGTAATCGGGTAGATCTAAAAAATTTAGAACTCGACGGTCGTTGTTAGTATTAGAGATTTGGTTAACAGAAAACGTGTTGAATAACATTTCTGAGAAGACGTTGCATTTTTTGGCATCAGAAGTCACTAGTTGATTGTCTTTACGAAGAGGGGGAATAGTGTTTATATCTTGATTTAACAGTCTTTTGGATGCTTTCCATAAATTTGTGTCACCCGGATGCATATTTGATAAATAGTTATTATAAGACGATACGCGGTGGTTTTGTAGCGCTATCTTAACTTTTTTAGTGAGTTGATTTAAGAGTTTTTTAGTTGCCGGGTTTCTTTGGATTTGCCAATTCCGTCTAGCAACATGTTTTTGACGTATTAAAGATAGTATAAAGTGTGGTATAAAACTGATATTTTGAGAGTTATTATGTGTCTTGGGTTTGAAGCAGGCTTGTGCGGCTTCCGTAATGACAGTAATTAGATGTTCTGATATTTGTTCCGCCGCTTGAATAGAAGGTATACTATTTGGTATTTTTAAATTTGTTTTTATTTGATTAGAGTATATATCCCAGTTTGGTTTGCCTTTAATTAGTGAAGTATTATACTGATAAGATTGAGAAGTAGAATTTAATGTAATTTTTACAGGTGCGTGGTCTGAGTCAAGCTCAGCGAGAGTTTCTTGCATGCATACAAACGGAATTGATTTTAATAATAAAATATCTAAAATATCTGGTAGTCTATTAATGTCCGTAGGGAAGTAGGTAGGTTCGTTTGGTGCAGCTATTGAGTAGGGAGTGTTGGCGATAAAATTTTGAAGTTTGACACCGTTCGGGTTATTGACGCGACAGCCCCAATTAGTGTGCTTGGAGTTAAGGTCACCAGCAACTATAATAGAATTGTGTAGGCTCAATATTTTATCGTAGTCAGCGATAAGCATTCTACGACTGGGTGGTTGATAGGCGCTAACGACCATAATTGGTTTATTATTTATGTTTATTAAAACTGCCACGGCTTCCAAACACTCGAGACCGGTTATAGGCATTTGTTGCTGTATAATTTTATTTCGAACTAGTAAGGCTACTCCACCCATGGCACGAATTTGTGTGACTCGATCCGCGCGGTATATTATATAACCGGGGAATTTAATTTTGTCAGTTATTGATAAGTGTGTTTCGCTTATGCACGCAATATCTATATTATGATGGTTAAGAAATGCTGATAAAGTATTTCTATTATTTTTTAATCCGTTGGCGTTCCAATTTAATACAACTGTGTTATGGTTGAACATTTAAGTTAGAATTAATACTATTTATGATGACTGGCAGACTTTCAATGATTTTCTGCATTAGTTGACTTACAAAGGAGTTTATTAGAGGTAGAAGTGTTTTGAGAAAGTCGTTATCCGTAGTGATGTTTGATTTAGCAGCTGATGCGTAAGTTTTACGTTTTGTATTTACGTAATCATTTGATAACGGTTCATTATGATACTCATTATTTACGATGCGCTGGGTTGATTGGTACGTAATATTTTTATTAATGACAGGCTGTTTAGAGTTAAATTTGTTTTTGCTTTTAGAAATTTCTTTATAATAAGTACACCCTCTGTAGCTGGCTGGATGGCTTTTTTCACAATTTACACATTTCGGAGGAGTGTCTATCTCCTTAACACATTGGGTAAAATGATGGTCACCGGCGCATTTAACACATCTTGGGGGGAGATGACAGAATTTTTTAGTGTGCGAAAAGCGTTGACAGTTTGTGCACTGTGGAATACCTTTTGTGGGTTTCCTAGGTTCAACTAGGACGACGCAGTGTAAAAGTCTATTTAAGGAGTATATTTCTTTGGATGATATGGATAGTAAGACTGCAACAATAGGTATAGGACATTTAGATCGATTTTGCAACCGTGTGACAGAGGTTACGCTGAATTTTAAATCTGTCAGCGCTTTGAATACAGACTCCTCAGAGATTGAGACTGGAAGGTTCCTAATTATTATTGAGAGTGGTTTTTCCGAAGGCAACTGGTAGGTGTGGTATTCAATTTCAGATTCGTCAAAACTTTTCGTAACGTGTCTATAGTCGTCGATTGAGGACAAATTTATTTTTAAGGCATATTTGGTTTGAGTAATCGAAAGTTCGTCGGTAATCATTTTTGTTAGTGAATTATGGAAATTTTCGAAATCTTTTATATTGTGTACATAAATAGGTGGTATTTTTTGACTAACCTCAGTAGATTGACGAGCTACATTACCGTCACTATGAGTTACTAAGCTCATATTATCATCGTTGTCGTCTTCGTTTAAGTTTGATAGAGGTAAGTAACGATTTTTGTTTACACTTGGAGGTGATAGAGCAGTACTACTTGAACGCTTGATGGGTTTGGTAGATTTTTGGGTCCCGGAGGACCCAGCCCCACTACAAGGGAGCATGCGGATTACTTATTATTGTTACGTAATATGTGACACAGGCAGAGACGCAGTTAACGACTATTCGCGACGGCTACTGATAGCCGAATGAGTAAATTGGTAAAAAAGTTGTATAAAATAATATCTATTTATAGTAGTTATTTATCTTATTTATCTGTGCAATGAAAAAAAAAAGATAACAATTATTTTTGTTAGACCCCCACCAGAGCAAGATTGAATGTACGCTACTGCCAATATGTATGTATACTATTATATTATATAATTTATAATAATATTTATGTATAATATAATATCGGTTTGAATAATGTATATGTTACGGTAAAAGATTAATATTGGTGAATGTCGTCATTCTCCGGTGAATGACGTATTTTACTAAAATGATTCGATTATGTAGGTAAATGATGTAAAAAACCAGATTTTAAATTCAAATGTACATCTTTCACCGGTTATTGATGTCATTTACCAAAACTAGTGGTAAATGATGATAAATCTCAAATAATACACTGATTTTTTTACTATAGGTACTATTTATAATAATGATTTATTGTTAAAATAAAAAAATAATAAAATAACAAAATACGTGCATATTACAAATTATTTATTTGTACAATTTTGGTTACTATGACATTTTGAACTGCACAACATTTCCACTGCATTGCAAGTACATTTTTTAGTACCACAACCAGTTTTGCAGTTGCATCGATTAAATCCTTGATGGCCAACTATTCCATGTCCTGCTGCTTCTCTTTATGTTATTTCCCTGTCTTTAATTTTTTCATGGCTTCATCTAGCTTTAGAAATTTTTCTTTACATGGAGAAATTTGTGCTCGTGTATATTTGTGTTTCAACGCCCCATATTCTATCATTTCTGTCACAAATTTTTACAAATAATATTATAAAACACACATTCGTAGCAAATACAACTCGCTATAATATATCCGTCGATACTAACTAATAAACTAAAAAAATATCTCACATTATTACTCGGGTTATCGACGTTATTGCTAGTTGGGATTTTCGTTTATAAAAGTATTAAACATCATTCTCCAATCAAACTGGTGATTGACGACAATAACCGGAGAATGTCTGCATTTACAACGTTTACCAATTTTTAAGTAAATGATGTCATTTACCGGGGAATGACGTCTTTTACCACATTTACATCATTCACCGTAACATACACATTTAAATGATCGATGAAAACTTACCGCTGTACCATGAAACATCGCAAAAGTTTGTATAAAAATATAAATTATGGGCGATTACGTTTTTGACTAAAACCGTACCCTTCCCTTTTCGGCCGATTCACTTTTCGACCAAAACAAAAATGTATATCATAAATTTAAAATAATAAAATAATGATATACAATGTTTGATTATGATGGAAACTACTATAATATATTAATGAAGATTCAAGGTTTTACTCACGTAGCGAGGTTATGGATTCACATACAAAGCATAATCCCATTTGCAACAGTATCAAGGCTTGTACAAAAACTAGGTTAGGCTTAGATTATAATTTCCCTTGGGGCGAAATCCCATCCCCCCGAAAAGTGCCACGCAGTGGCACTTGAGTTTATAAGTAGAACCGGCAGGCGTAACGAGCGAAGTCCTAACATTTTTAAATTTAAAGTTCTGATTTTTTGAAAAAAATGAAACAATTTTCATTACGATAAAAGATCAAAATTAGATACAAAATATCGTTCTCTTTTATATTAATATTTTAATAATTATTTACACAAATTGTACATGATTATTTTATTATTTTAAATTTTTGTTTTGATCGAAAAGGGAATGAACCTATTATAAATTTGGTCGAAAAGTGAATCGGCAAAAAAGGGAAGGGTACATTTTTGGTCGAAAATGGCCATGCCCGAAATTATCTAAGTATTATCATTATTATTCATTATCTAACATTTGTTTAAAATGTTAAATTGCTAAATAAATAACTTAGTTATTCCACTAGAACAACATAATATCCCAAGCTTTGAAGAAGTTCTATAATTAAAAGAAATAAAGCGCTCAATCAGGTTGGTGAAGTTGTAGACCTCAAACCGCTCTTCATGCCCCTTTGATAGTCTATAACAACTTTTTCCTGAACAAATTATTTATGCAACTGTCAAGCATACATATAGGTCCGTATTTAATGGATGGCTTGGAGAGACAATTGACCCTAGCAGCTATATTAAATGTAGGTTTAGAGGTTAGACAAAATTTATATATTTGAAGTTTTTTTGTTATTTTAAATTATACATTGGTTATTACTGAATTTTAATTTATATTAATGTAATTATTTACTACTATCTACTACTACAATCATTCTTTTTTTTGTTAACAGCCCTAAAGCAGGTTGGCAGCAATTTTCCTCTGCTGACGCTTCTCAGCTTTCCTTTTAAATTCGCAATAAGATCTACAGTCCATATCTCTAACTATTTGACTAATGTAGTCCAGTGGTGATCTGCCTCTGCTGTTGTTCCCTTCAATGGCACCTTCCATTATTCTGCTTAATAGACTGTTATGACGCAGTACGTGTCCAATTAAATTGGCTCTTCTTGTTCTTAATGTTTTCAGAAAACTCTTTAAGAATTATTACATAATTACTACAATTATGTAATATTAATAAAGAAAAAATTTTATCTTATTTTTATTGGGGGAAGAGGGTGGTACATTTTATGTCACCCTCTCGACAGTTATTAAAATGTTCCCATTCGGTGACGTCATGTTTCGAAATATTAACCGAAACTTTCACAAGCAGCTAATATTTGTTTCATCCTAAAATATGTTTTGGTTAGAATTTATAAAAATAAATAAACATTGTTAATGTCCTTGTTTTCTCTGAACAATGCCTGTTAATTAATTTAGACAATTGAGTGTTAATATTTCAAAACTTGCCTTAATAATGCATAACTTTAGGGATAATATCAAAAATATTCATGCGGAAATCAGACGCGAATACAAGGAGGGGAGGGAATGGAAAAGATACCCCTCAAATGTCACGAAACAAAACGAAAAAAAATTATAATATTATATGTCAACAGTGTTCGACTCGGCATAATTAAAGAAGGGGGGGCTCTGTTTACTTTAAAAAAAATACTGTTCCCAGAACATGTTAAGCATTATAATTATAACGTAATAATAGTAGGGGAACGCTAAAATTTCTAAATATCAGTTGGGGTACTCCATCACCCCTCAAGTCGAGCACTGTATGTCAAGCAATGATAACAATTATAATTTATCTATAGCAACTATGTATTGATATATTTTCAAAAATAAAAAATAAAATTAGATTTCGCTCTATAATTTTGAATTTAATTTAATTTTTAATTTTTTTTTTTATTGTTCTTAAATAACAATTTTTCTTTTCGATGTTCCTACGTTAATTTTTTTTTTAAACTCTTAGTTGAAAGTTTAATCTTCTACAGTGTTAAAAAATATTTATGGTTAACAGTAATACTTATATTATAGAATTATTGAATTTTATATATTATATTTTGTCCACAATATGAAATGCCTTCCTCCCTAATAATTACTCTGGATCCATGTCTGGTGGAAATCAATAGGATTTTCGCACCGTTGTATTACGTTCAGCTTTAATATTTGGTTAAAAATATCCACAAATTTAATTTAAGTCTAAGTCCCTTCCCCAAGACATCCCTATATACGCCTATAATCAGCTATATTATATAATTTCTCCTATTAAGTGTCCCAACCGTAAACAAATATATATCACCCACCACTTGATCATTCAATGGCCTCACTAAAAGAATTCCATTTTATTGAGAGTACTAAAAAGTGTAATTTTTTAAAATTACTACTAAATGCCAAATACCACTGCGTACGCCAAAGATCATAATTCAAGCGCATACGCGGATAATTGAGTTCAATCCCGGAAATATCCTAAACATTTTTAGAAACAAATTACCTGACCTTATAATACAGGGTGCGGCGTAATGGCTCCTATATTTCAATAATCATCACGTAATAAAACTGATTAAATTTAGTGGTTTATCACGATAAATAGGATCATGGAGTTTTTAATCGTCACAAAGATGCAGTCAGGTGAACAACATGGTTTTGTTTTTGAGAAATTTTACAAAAACGCTATGTGTGATTGCAACGCAGAGAGCATTTCGTACACGGTTTAGCTCAAATCCAAATGAAAGTGTCGGAATACGATTTTGAATTGGGTACAAGATTTAAGAACTACATAAATTACTAAATAATGATAACTTCTGATTTCAACAAGATGGATCTTCTGCTCATACGACCCGTTTCAATAACACGTAGTTCTCATGCTAATGTTTTCTGGGCGCCTGATCTTACGGGAAGATATCGCATAGGCTTCTTGCTCCCCTAATTTGAGCCTATGTGATTACTTTTTATGGAGGTACCTCAAATCTGGTTTTTTTAACGTCAACCAAAAACCATTGAAGAACTGAAGGAAGCAATCTGTCCAGAAATCGAAGGGATTGCACACGATATACTAGCGAGGGTGTTGAACAATATTCGAGAACGATTTTACATGTGCGTTGCTCGCCAAGGCCATCATTTGGGCGATATAATTTTTAAAAAATAACAAAAAAAAACCTTATATTATATACTTTCCACTAATTACATTTTTTTTTTTTTTCATATCTTGAACCATTTTTATTTAATTCGCCTCAAAAATGTAAGTCCATCGTGCATCATCATTGTGTAACATCATCCATGATATATTATAAAACATGTATGTTTAATTTTAATGATTACAAAAAATAAACAATAAACAATCTGTAATGTCTAAAAATATAAATAGAAATCATGTGTATTAATTTTTATCACATAATTTAACTGTCTTTAAAAAAAAATTAAATTATTATTAAATAAATTATTAGAAAAACTATTAAATGTATATGCATGTACTTCAATTTGTATATAGAGTATGTAATATAGTTTTGAAGTATAAACCGGATAATTTTGTTAATGATTAAACTGAACAAAATTTAAATAAAAAGAATATTTAGTGAATTATAGATTATTTATTATCTATCCTTTTAGATATATTAATAACAATAAAAAAACAAAATAATTTTAAAACTTTTTATAAAATGTTGTACTATTCCAATAATTAAAAACAAAAGTATTTTATTTAAAAAATAAAACACACTTCCTGCTTGCAAGATTGTACAAAAGATATCTATAGTGAAAATACAATTAAATAAAACAAATATATTTATTCATATAGAGAAAAACTGTACAAATCGGGCAAAAAAAATTAAAAATAAGTTTGAGCATATTAAAAATAATATTATATGATATACTTTTCCAACGATATAACATGTATAATGTAATAAATTCGTATATTATAGACTTTAGTCAATAAAGATTTTATGCAGATATTATCAAAATAAATAGCACTCTTAAAATCAATATTTAAAAATTATATGTATGATATGCATCATATTTAACATAATATTAAATTACACCATGGCAAACAGTAAATAACATACAATTGAGAAATATAAATTTACAATTTATACAAAAAATATTATTTCACAAATATTTAAATTTCTTTACAAATAAAAATTGTTGACTAAATTATAAATTACTACTCAAAAACAGAAAATTGGATCAATTTGCAACGAAAAAATTTACCACAGTATTTTCAATGTTAGAGCTTTGACTAAAAACTCATTTTATATACTTTTTCGATTTCTTAGAATGGTCTACATTACTTAGTTCCTCTAACTTTTTCTTCAAATTTGCATTAATTTCAGCCAACTCTTTTATTTCCACAGTCAATTTTTTTTCAAAAATCTTTAACAAATCACATTCTTTTTTAGAAGCCATAAGTATACTGTGTTTAGATGGGTAGCGCCTATTGGATTCCAAGTAACTACATTGTTTTTTCAGATTATCAAATAACTTTGATATTTTCTGTCGACACGCTCGTTCTTTAGCATTATGTAATGACCTATCACGATTATTTATAGACTGTAAGACCTTAGCATTCTTTTTAACAGGAATAGGAATTTTTTGGGACGCAGTTACTTGCCGCTTGGAACAGTTCTTTTTCGGATTCGATCTAATACCATTAGCATGTGGTACATCGTAAACAACTTAAAAAAATAAAATTAAACATAGTTAATAACAGAATAATTACATACTTATCTATAATTAAAAAATAAAAATGTATTATGTACTTACAATCTTCACGCCGTGTACTGTGATGGGCATCTTTTTTAACTAATTCTAAGCGGCTTGATCTCCTGGTTTCAACAGGAGTCTCAATCTTACTTTCACAAATACTTTGCCATTCATTGTTGGATCCAACAGAGATCTCATCTTCACTCTTGGGTTTCGGTTGTTCTTCATAAATTACTTCTTCTTTAACCTCGACTTTTACTGGCGATTCTTGTTTAAGTTCTTCAATTAAATTTGAATCTATTACATTGCTAGGATGTAATTTATTTATTTTATTTCTTAAAGTTGTGTCATCAATATTTCCTAAATATTTTAAAAGTGTTTCTCTATGACGTATAATATTCAGTCTCATTAATTTTCTGCGTTCGATATTCGACAACTTTAACATTTTCATTTTGTTGATCATTACCTAATGTAAAGAAAGAAAAGAAATTAACACAACAATATAAATAAATAATATATAAACATACTTGATGCTAATAATTAAGCAGTTAACAATATTTTGGTACAATCGTACTATATATATAAGGAATGAGCAACTGGTGTGTACTTTTTTTACTTAGTTCAAGCAAAATTTTCAAATCACTTCATAACATTTTAGCGTTTATCAGTATTTAATTTTATCACATTGATTGTAAAATGTAGATATTATATTAATCTCTATTATTAAACTCCAGTTAAATCATTAAATGTCTTAATATAATATATATATCCATATCGGCATAGCTAACATAGCTATAGGTACTTATTTTATTGTATTGATTCAGTCGCAAAATTAAATATTGTAAAATAAATGTTAAATGT
Organism: Sipha flava; assembly: GCF_003268045.1. Lineage (NCBI taxonomy): Eukaryota > Metazoa > Arthropoda > Insecta > Hemiptera > Aphididae > Sipha > Sipha flava. The sequence goes on along the minus strand of NW_020273630.1, from coordinate 1,503,693 downwards.
CAATTTTAATGACCTTTTTTTCAATTTTGCTTTCTTTACTACAGTCCGCCAGATTTTAAAGTTCTAAAAATCGGCTCTTAAGTTACTTAAGTTGCCCATTCCTATTATATAACATGGAAAATAATACATAAATATACATACACAATGACACACACACACATACCTATATTATGAAACATACTATTTGAGATGATTATAATATGCATAGGTACAAATAGTAGTAGTCGGGGGGGGGGGGGGCTAACCTCTCCCAAATTTTAATATTCCCAGTCCAAACATTTAAATATTTATGATACGTTCTAAAACGGAACTGATGTTCGTCAAGCAAGAGGACTGCGGAACGTACCGTGACCGGAAGGGTTTGAGCACACAATTGTGAAAGAAAGGTCGGGAAAAATGTACGGTAAATGTAGCGTTTTAACCCAATCAACACATAGGTGTACGCGTACACATGAAACGGTCGCGGAAAACGACGTGCCGGGACGGCTATCACGGGGAACATGCGCGATGTGTGTTGGACTCACGTGGCACGAAGCAATGACACAACTTCATAGTAAAGGGCCCTTGTGATAATGTCCAGTCCAAGACTCTTGTTTATTATAATTATTATTTATTGTTATTATATTAAAACAAATAATGTAACATGTGTATAATACAAATTATAGTAGGAATATCGTAAGGGATAAAGGTAATATCAGGAGATCTCGGGGCCCCCAGTGAATTTGCACACCCAACGCTCCCGATAATTGCGCTACTGGCGTGAAGACAAAGAAATCCATGGATTACAGGATAGCGTGCCAGTACCAACGGCGGTGCAGCGCGCCAGGGCGTGTCATAGCTAAGGTTCCGTTTTTTGTCTGCATCTCGTCATCCCCCGGAGTATCTTCGGGACATTAAAATATCCTATTTGCAGAAAGTAGTAAAAAATAACGATGGTCAATATTAATTCGATGATGGATTATTATTTTTATTATATTTAACTAGTATGTGTGCATGACGAGTGACGACCAACAATGGCAGGGGCCGGGTACGGTGTATTGGAATAAAATAAAATATACATATAAGCAAAGCCACATCAGGGCAAACGGAAAATTATTTTTATAGTTCATTATTTCAGTGTTACAGTAATCGTTGACCATTTTCTTCACGTCGAAACTTTTTTATATGTATATAGAAAAAAGTTGATTATGATAAAACTGAGTTACTAATTAATAAGTGTAATTAATTCAATTTTTTTGTTCATACCATAATGGTACTTAATTTTGTTAATAATTATTAGAAAAAAAGAAAAAATTTGTTCGTAATCAAAACTATGAAGATATTTTTTTCTGTCTCATTTTGACGATGAAAATGTATGGTCACCTTAGTCATGGATCGTTTAGGCTGCGGCCCACCGGTTCCGGGACAGGCCTCGCTCACTGACTGTATCCGGGGGGTTGTAATGTTGTTCGCAAACTATTGGAAACGATATACGATACACGAAACGATACGCGTATTTACGGAAATCACGCGGCAACAACAGTATACTTTGTCACTAGTAGTGACTCACTACGTACCTGAGACCAACGCGGACGAATCGAGCGCAATGTTGTTGTAGCTATCGGCTGCGGTTAGACACTGGACGGTTTGACGGCTGAACACGGTTGAACAGGGCGTTGCGGCGACGCGTGTCTCGCGGACAGCGGCTGATGCGGTGTTGTCGTCCGGTAAAAGTGAACGCTCGGCGTCCGTGGCGAAATGTGTCAATTCTTCTTCATCGAAATAATATAAAACACCACGGGATTAAATTAATATTATTATTATAATTATTATTATTATTATTATAATTGTAAATGTTCGATTCGATATCAACGAGAAGAACACTCGGATCGCGCGGTGCTTTAATGATAGTATTATTTCGGCGATGAACACCTGTCGGGGCCGGTGGGTACGACGATTTTTACGATTTTTCGTGCACGGGTCGGCTTTTCAGGGGCCAGCCCGTGCACCGGACCCGATGAAAAAAAAACGCGTTCGCACGGCCCGGCCAATATGCTCGTGCGGTCGTCTCCTCGGCGTGAAAAACCGTCACGCGGAACGGGTTGAAATTAACGTCCTCGAAAACACGTTTCCGTTTTCCGTATATCAGTCTCGTCCCCGCGTCCAGGGTAGTGCGCGGGCCGCGTCCGTATCTCCATCGAGGAGAACGGGTAACCGACACGTGGTCACTGTGCGCGAACGACGTGGTCCACGCGATGGCGGTGCCGCGCGACGTTGTTTCGGTGACCACGTGATGCTGATAAAAACCGCGTCCGACGAGCGGCCGTTTCGCGTGTTCCGCCTAACCCTACGGATCGCACGCGGTCCTGAATGCCCGTGTTCAACGCACGACCGCAACGATACCGCGACGGGTTACTCACCGTGTGCCGTTCGTCGTGGCTTCGCTTAACTGCGCTCGCAATCGTCCTCCGCTCGGTCGGATTGAGTACAACAGTGACGTGCTTCCGCGCGACCGATTTGCACACGTTTCACGTGCGATTTACGCTCGACGTATGTGTATTGAGTCGTACGAATGTATTGTTGTTGTTGTTGTTGTTGTTGTTATTGTTGTTATTGTTGTTATTGTTGTTGTCGACATAATCGACAAACGTTCGGAATATTTATATTACAGCTCACGTAACAATAATACGGTGACCGCCAACGCTGACGTTGGTCACACTGTATGTTATCAACCGTCGCCATTTTGCTCGCGCTTAGACGATCATGTTGACCATGTGACGCGACGTGTCCCCTCGCCGATTTTCGCTACCAACGTTTCTTCGCGCGTTAACGTTTCACCTCGTGTAAAATCCGTTGTTCGTCATCGTCTCTCGACTGGTTTCTCGTACCGCCTGGTGCATTTACAACGACGTTCGCCTCGAGTAGCGATTTTTATTGTAATATGTTCGGAGTGGCAGTTTTTAAGCGATGAAGGATTTTAAAAATATTTCACATTGGTGTATGAAAATTTATACAGTAATCGCTGTAAAAATCTATTACTCGTCTTGTATTCCAATGATATTTATTTTTATTTATTTATACCGTTTCGATTGACATGTACCTCAATCGGTAATTATGAAAATGAACAAACCAAATAAATAAAAATATTTCCTAAATACTTAGCCCGAAAAGTGCTGACACTCGCACATCCAGATCTAATTTTTTTTTTATGTCGAAATAGTAATTGTTCTAATCTAAAATAGTAAAATATATCCAAACTCTGACGTATTTTAAGTAATTCTGTTGGTAATATTATAATTTTGAAATATTCAGATTTCAATATGCCACTAATTCAATGATCTGTTTACTAAATCTGAACACAACAAATAAATGTAAATAACAATGTTCTTTATTAAATTTGAATTACATTAGTAAATAATGTGTCCGTTGGCACAACTTCAGAGTAACATTTTTAAAAAAAACAATAATCAAAAAGTATACAACCTTATCGCCGGACTATTATTAGTGTAAATAGCAGAAATTAAATTAATTTTGAATAATAAGATTACAGCATATTCCTGAAGTGCATACGTCTACAACCTACACGCTGTTTTTTCTCCATTGTGACCACAATATTCCGTGTAAAAAATAAAATAAGTATAAATAAATGTATTTACACTTGTGGCAAATGTATAAATCCTGCAGATTTGTATTATTAGTAAACATATTTACCGTTTCGTATGACATATCATAATTACATACACCTTCAAGTAAATTATGCATTAAATTAACAGAATAGTTATAAACAACATGAAATGAATTAACATTATTCCAAATGCATGGTTCAACAATTCCAGTTAGTGCAACATTTTTGGTATTAACATCTATATTATAACTATCAATATTTCTCAGACTTTTGTTATTTTAGGAAATTTGTATGTGGCATTCCTCTTTAGAACTATGACAAAACCTACAATGATAATTAGAAACTAAACATTCAGTGAATCCTAGAATACCATGTAAACCTAAATTGTCCCCAACTATTAGTGCTAAACTGAAATAAATTTGATATGATTGATTATTTACAACTACATCAATAACAAACTCTTCTAAAAAATTTATCTCAGATATTAAGTGTTTGAAGAGATTTTGATTACCAACTTGTTTTTTATCTAAAGAATTAAATAAATAAATCAAAAATATATTTTCTAATTTTGATGAGTGTTCTTCTTTTTAGGTGTACGATTGCGCGTGTTAAATTTTTTCGGCTTCTAAGCAACGTTGCCAAATATACAGATTATAGGTGCATGGTAAATATCCGATTAGATTCCGATTGTGGTGATCCGTACGTTATTTATTACTTAATATCGCCGATACCAGACAAACTTTCCATCGCTAAGAAGTAGATAATTTTACTATAGATCATATTTTTATCTTTATTGTAAATTTTCTCACATGTACAAATATACCTAAACTATGATCTCGCATTGTATGTCTATACGTATTTACTGAAATGTCAGTTGTGTTCGTGTTCGTGTTTTAGTTGTCAACGTATATTTTTTTGCATTGTTAACAATTTATAATTAATTTTTTAAAATGGAAAATAAAAATTTTCATAATAAGTTCAGAAAGGGGGAGTGATTTGTTAGTGGTGAAGAAACACAAATTTCGACATATCAGACAGCGGGCAGATGGAAATAATAGATGGAGGTGCTGTAAAAAGCAGTGTACTTGTACAGTCTTAATAGGTAGACATACACGAGCGGATTTTATAACGGATTAGGTCTGACGGACTAAATCCTTAGGTCCTTGAAAGATTTGGTCCGTCGGACTAGGTCCTTTAACGTGTCCACTAACGTGAAAATAAAAGTCCGCTATTTTTCGCGGAGCGAATCCACCAGCGGACCATGTCCGCTGGTTAGTGGAGGAAATCCGTTGATTTTTATGCTGAGGACCTAGTCCTTTGGTCTTTCAAGACGTTCTGAAAGATCTGCGGATTTACGCGACGGACTACAACAGTTATCAATAAAACAAAAATTTCTTATCAAGGTCCGTGGTCCGCCGGACCTGGTCTTTTAGTCTGTGGCAAAGCGAGAGACTTGAACCGTTGGACTAAATCCGTTGGATTTTAAATCTGCCGGATTGAATCCTTAGAACACCACACACGATAGGACTTTTTAGAGGATTTAATCCGTCAGAGACCAAATCCGTTATAAAATCAGCTCGTGTATGGGCACCTAATGACAAGTGACAATAAAATAATGATAAAAATTGCTGGTGAGCATAACCACCTTGTAGATTCTACTCAAAAAAATCAAAAGGCAAGTTCTAAGGGAAAACTGTAAGCGTAAAGCTATGTTCCATAGCTACCCGGCCAATAAAAATAATTAGAAGTCAACTTATAAATAGCGTGAGTACCGAGTTAGAATATAATGATATAAAATCAGTTAGAAAGGCTATGTATATTCAACGAAGAAAAAACATTCCTCCTTAACCTTCATCTTGAGAAAATGCCATTACGCAACTGAACGAATTACAAAATGAAGATTTTTTAATGTTTAGAGGGAAAAAAAATTATACATTTACCCGATGATTGCACTTTTATTTGGTTAACAACTGAAGAGAATCTTCAATGTTTGACAAGTTGCACAGATATATTTTCGGACGGTACATTCGACTATGCTCCAAAATTTTTTTTTGCAATTATACACCATTCATGGCTATAAAAACGGTGTTTACGTACCTTTGGTATACTTTTTTTTTAAAGGATAAATTTAAAAACACATACATAAATGTATGGAAATATTTAATTAATATATGTGAAAAGCAATCACTACTTTTTAAAATTGAAATATTACACATTGATTTTGAAATTGGTGCTATTCAAGCAACAAAAGAAGTTTTTCCGGATGTCAAAATTAAAACATGCCGTTTTCACTTAGGACAAGCTTGGTGGCGCAAAGTAAGTTGAATCAATATGAATATTTTTAGAAATAATTAATCAAAATCAATTTTCAGATTAATGGCAATACAAAGCTAAGAATGGCATACAACGATCAAAAGAACGATTTACAATTATGGCTTAAATCATTTTTTGGATTTTCTTTCATCGCTCCAGATGACGTGGAGGATGCTTTTGTAGAGCTTATAAGTACGTGTCCAAATATTACAGATGGACAATTATTTTCTAACTATGTTTTGGAGACGTATGTTGAACCTGGTTGTTTATTTCCACTTATTTAATGGGATGAAACGCCATCACTAAATCCTAGGTATATATTTACTAATAAGTCAAAAAAAAAAAAATATTGTTTACTATATTCATACATTTCAGAACTACAAACGGGGCTGAAAGTTTCCATAGAATATATATTGGCCAGTTTACTAGTGCTCATCCTCCGACATCTGTTGTTATAAGTACGCTTATGGAAACTCAGGCAGAAACCGTCACTAAATTATCAACCATTTCCAAAGGAAAAAGCAAGCCAAAATCAAAGGAAGAACTAAAAAATAATCGAATTTGTGAGTAAGCAACACGAAAAATATCTAAAAAATAAAACACCAAAAAACTTACTTAAGTATTTGCATAATTTCCATAATTGGAAATAGGTATTAGGGCTTTGAAATTTAAATTTTTTTCGATATCTATTCGAATATTTTATATTATTTTATTACAACGATTTTTTTATTAAATTAGACTGAGTGTGAATATAAAGTATCTGTTATTTTTTGTAACTATTTGTACTATTTAACCTAAACACATATAATTTAATACATACATTTTAACATACAATACACATACAATTTAACCTAACAACATATACGACAAATAACAAATTTTTTATAATTTTTTTTAATAATAATAATTACTTTAAATTTTAATAATAAGTTGGCAACGTCGCATCCAATTTCACGCGTAATCGTACGCTTTTGAATAGTCAAAAGCGTGTTCTTTGTTATTCCGGCACCGCGCGCAATCGTACTCCACCGGTTAATTTAAATCAGCGTTTCTCAACCGGGTTACGCGTACCACTAATGGTACCCGAAAAGATACGCAAGGGTACTCGGGGGGATAAAAGGTAATGACTGAAAATGCAGGAATTTACGTATTTTAATTAACAAATTATTTATGAAATATTAAATAACGAACATAGTGTTTGTGAAAAGGTGTTTATCGTCATACACGTTAATTGAAAATAAATATCGTAATATACTTTTTGTAAGTTCACACGTACGAGTTTGCTTATCATTTGCGTAACCAAATTTAAATAATTAAGTGTTACCAAACAACCCCAAGAATCTAATTAAAATTAAATTGTAAAATTTACATTTTTTTATATACATTGTATGGCGCATACTGATTAAAATAAATAAATACTTAATGATTATTTATTTTACTTCCTATTCAAATTAATTTTATAATTTCTTATCAATCCTATGCAATAATAAACAAATTTAAAAAGCAAGGATATTTTTTAATAGGTAGTTGTATGCAATTTTTCTTTTCAACAATTCTAGCTTAAATTGATCTAACATTGCAAAATATGTATTTACTTTAAAATCAGTAAAAATGTTTTCTGTTGAACTATCATTAAATTTGTAATTATTTTTTTCAGTCATTTTGAAGTTCATGGTACCACATTTTTCAATAATAGTTTTATTTATAACTTTCATACTCTATCCATATGAATATCGCCAGTGTAGTTAATTAATGGTTGACAATGATCAACAACAATGCTCTAGTTAATTTAAATATTAAATATTTACACTGAAGTTTTTACTAACTATAATAAAGCTATATAATAAGTCTCCCCAAAAAAATTGACAAGAAAGATGTTTCTTATGAATTCAGTATTTTAAATATATTTACTTCACATTGAATTGGTTTTTCTTTTTCATTTTCTCTAATCTAAGTTAAATAATTTTCAACAGATAACTACTTTATTCATATATATATATATATATACATATATTTTTTTATTCAATGAATAACATGCATCATCTCTATCAGACCATCTTGTATCTGACAATCTCTTGATTGAATACTTTAAAATCTACCAACAGTAAGTCAATGCTGAAAAAAAAGGTGTACATGTTCTAAATAAAGTTAAGAAACTATAAATAGCTTCTTTACAACAGTTGACCGCATTTTGTCCCACTAAATTTAATGAGTGAGCCAAAGGAAACAAACTAAGACAATTAATTTATTAGTTTTATTCTAGTTGGTAATCCAAAGTAACTACTCAATAAATTTCATGGCCGAGCGGTCATCAGGTGTAAACGAGACATAACATCATGTACAACTACTTTAGCGCTATCTAGCAACATATATTCGATAAAGTATTTTTATTCAAACCCTACCAGCGCTCCAGGGGCGTCATTTGGGATGGGGCAGGATGTGAAACAGTACCTCTATATTTTTGACAATTGGCTCGCCATTAATACTCCTATGTGGCGTTATAATAAACTTATGCATTATATATAATAGTAGATTCCTATATATTTTTTTAAGTTTTTTTTTTTTTAATTTTAGGTTTATCAGCTTTCTTATCAAATGTGTACGACCCGTGGAATTGATTTAAGCGCCTTGGTAAGGTACACTACACTTGTCGGTTCCTCCATAGATCAATCATCTATTGTGAATCTATGGTGCTTCCAAGCCTTCACGCACTCATCAATGACGCGTTGTGGAATCATTTCATTTGTGCGAATTACTGTAATTTCGTCTCTCAACTGTTGTAACTTGTAACGTGTGTATTCGTATTTCGTTTCGTATGCAAAACTTAAATAAATGCAATGTTTAACACAATTACTAACCCTTTCAAACGTTTAAACACTGAACATCAAAGATTTAAAGCTTTAGAAGAACTAGATGTATAATTAGACCAAAACCTATAAATTTGGGTTATCGGTTAAATGATAAACTTGAAAACGGCCTTACTATTGCTGTTTCTACTCCTATGAAAGCTTATAGCATACCATTACCTAAACTTAGATTAGGTTAGGGAATTTGAAATGCCAAATGTTTTAAACATGATGGTAAATAACACAGAAAAGTTAATTAAAGATGAATGTTACCAATTTTATTCAAAGTAATTTGTGGAAAAAAAAACATGAAAAAAATCCAAATAAAATATTATTTCCGTTCTTATTTTATTTTGATGAATTTGAAACTCATTACTCTCTTGGTACACATGCTGGTCTGCAAAAACGTGGAGCAATTAATATATCTTTACCTTCTATTCTTATAGAACAGTGTTTCTTAACCTGGGTTCCGCGAAGATCACTTGAGGGTTCCGCGAAAGTGCTGTGCTGTGTTTTTATCAAAATATTAAGAATAGAAAAAAAGCTAGAATTCTAGAGGCAGCTAGTAGGAAAACCCGTTAGACGTGCACAATATATTGTATGAGATATTATTATATTGTTAATGATGACGATAAGGGCAACGTCGATGGCATGACAGTATCGAATAATTATTATTAACCACATCGTATATTATTACAAAATTTTATTTTACGAAGTATAATATTACCAATGTACTTCAGTACGTATTCGTCCATTCGTAGTCTTCCGTTAACCGTTGTTCGTCAGTTGTGTGTGGCAATTTATTAAAATATGAGTAAACAAAAGAAGTTGGATTTCTTTTTTAAAAAATCCAAATACTAGTGTTATTACTACTGCTGAGGAACCAACACCATTAACGAGTGATGTAATATCTTCGTTGGAACCAAAACCGAAGAAACCGAAAATTCGTAAATACGATCCCTTATACCTAGGATTCGGATTTACATATAAAGATAATTGCCCTCAATGCGTTATTTGCTCGGAAATTTTAACTAATAGTTCTATGGCTCCAGCAAAACTTCTAAGACATTTGGAAACAAAACACCAGCAGTATAAGAGTAAGTCAATCGATTTTTTTTAAAAGAAAAGAGAGTAAATTGAAAGCTCAGAAGACACTAATTCGAAATACGGGAACTGAAAATGAGTTAGCCCTTAAAGCGTCATTTTTGATATCACTTCGCATTGCAAAATCAAAAAAAAATTTTTTATGATATAATATTTTAATAATATAATAATGTATTTTTAATGATATAATAAAATACATATACTGACGATCATTAACCGTGTATGCTTTAACTTGTCGCTTGACAAGCTGGATATCCGCTGCTTCGGTAGGTTTGCACTTGTTGAACGTGGTCGTAATAGTACCCAAAAAGTCGCTGAGGTTGAACAGTATAAGGCCTTTCCTAGAGCCTCGGAATCGGATATCAAACCGCGTTCGATTACACCACCGAACAGATGGGCACATCGGTTTAACGCTTCTGCGGTGTACATTCGGAAGCATTCGATCTAGCTGAACAAGTACTTCAACACGTAATCGAATACCTTTCGCTCGTGTTAGACCGACGACTTTTTGAGTTCCGTCAGAGTGTCAAGAACTTTTTCTACCGAATGTGCGAGATCGGCTCAATGGTCGAAAATCTGCTCGTAGTTTTTCAATGCTTCGTCTTTCGCGTTGACGAAAGAAAACGAAAGTTTCAGGACCGACGTGACGACGGTCTCGGTTCGCAACGCGAGCAATTCGCGTCGACGGAAGATCGGGTCCATTTGCATTTCCTGAAACAACAAAAATATTGTCCATAATGTTAACATTACCGGTGACAACAGCATCTAATGAACGTTTCTTTTCTTCACTGGAAGGGATAAAAAATTTCTTAAGAACATCAATTGGTGATGAAAGATTAAACGATTTAATGGTTCTTGGAGTTGAAATCGAAAAAGCAAATCAAATTAATTTGAACGATGCAGTTGATGATTTTGCAAAAATGAAAGTCAGAAGGTACCCACTGTACCAATAGTAAATATAATTAAATTATTTTTGTTAATATGTATTAACATTTTATTATTTAAATGAAATAATTTAAAAATAAATGTTTGATTTATATTAAATAACTTATGTGTGATTAAAAATTTCAGGATTTGTTTTATTTTCATAGTGTCTACAAAAAAATATAATAAAATTTGAAATAAAATAATGTAGGTATTGAGTATTGACTTGGGATTATTAGGTAGGTATATACAATATGATATTATATTAAATTATTATATTGTCGAACAGGCGCGGATCCAGCCTATCTTAACGGGGGGGGACGGATTATAAATAAATATACATATTTAGATACCTACTGCTAAATACGAATATATTATATTATATTATTATTATATATATAAATAGTTATAAATGCAATAGTACATAATGCAATTCCTGATTATTTATAAATGTATAATGAATACTTTTTTTTTTGATGGTAAAGACGACTCACTTGAATCCACTGCAATTTGATTTTTATTTTCCTCAGTTGTTCGATCATCATTTTCCACAGTACTTGCACTAGTTGCACTTTTTTTTTTTAAAAAAAATTTGTGATATCGACATTTTTCCTCTTAGACATTATGTTTTTGTTCAATAAACGAATAAAATGAAATAATTACAGTATAACAACTTACACTATAATACAAACGTCACCAATTAAATTAAAAGAATAAATCGCGGTTACTTTTAACGGCGTATTACGAGAAATATAATTTCGATTACTAAGGAAATTATACGTAATACAAGTACGCGTGTATATCTACGGTTGTCTAACTAAAGACTAAAAAGTGTCTAATCTAATGTCAACTGTCAACACAACAATTATTACTATTATAGGTACTGCTAGAAATAAACTGATATCTGTATTATAAATATGTATATTTCAGGCAGTCAGGAATAAGGAAGATTTTAATATCTGTAAACAAAATAAACATGGAATCTCATACTATTTTTAGAACAAAACTATGAGTCGGTTGGGCTGGCCGGCTGGTGGTTGTCGTCGCTCATACGGTCGCAATAATATTGTTGTTATCGACACTTCATCATAGGCGTGGCCAGGCACGCCCTGTGATTTTTCATGGGCCGAAGCGCCCTATGCCTCTGATCTACCTAAATTACAAAATTCAATTTTAAAGAGAATTTAAAAAAAAAATTTTGAATTCACTATGTGCACTCTGTAGATGAAAGTTTGTATATATTATTGTATATAGACATATTTTGGCATAAATATTCTTAGGCCCGGATGAGACTAGCGTTTTATCGGCGAAACCGCAACCCTTTGTGATCGTTTCAAACCGATTTCCGACGGTTCGGAGAATCGGTTTAGTCTGGTCGCGATAACGCGGTTTATATGTTATTTATAGATGTTGCGGTTGTTAAGCATATGGTTATAGTTTGATCATAAATGTATATATAATAAACTAAGGCCCTCCGCACACGGTAAAACTGTTTTACAACGAGAATCTCAAATCAGTTGCGTGAGCGATTGTTGTGCAATTAGTTTGCAATCAATTTATGTATTTACTCCGCACACGAGTTCGATCGAATTTTGACCAGTGTACGCAGTTGTATGCGAATTGATGTTCGGAAAAAACGTGCGTTTTTTTAAAGTTTTTCGAAGTTTTTTTATAGTTAAACATTAAACTTTTGCAATACGTCGAGTAGTTCTGATGAAGATGATATAATTGACTACTATCAATACCGTAGAAAACGAAAATTAGTACGAAGGGAATATTGGACCCATCCATATATAGAGAAAAATATGAAATGGTATTATATAATAATTATAATAATAAAATAATAATTTTAATACGTTTTAAGTAATAAATTAATCATTAATTCAATGCAACCACGCAACTGAAACCGAAATTCGACCTGCAAGCACAGTTGCACGCTACCAGTTGGAAATTGATTACAAACCGATTTGGTTTTGATCGACAAGTGTGCGGTTTCCTATTACGCTAGATAAGCAAAATCGCCAAACGGTTGCTCGCGCAACTGATTTGAAATTCTCGTTGCAAAACAGTTTTACCGTGTGCGGAGGGCCTAATATAATATAGTAAAGATATATAAAAAGATATATAAGATATACAAAGATATCTTGTAATCGGAATTATTAAATATGAGTCAATATGATATACATGTTAACATTTCAATAAATTTAAAAAATAAATATAAGAGCTTATGTAGGGTTTTCCATTTATAATGACATACAATTCTGAACTCATGCATCTCAATCACTGAGTAATCTACCCGTTTAGTGGTGTATATCATATTAATATGTTATTTTTATTTACTCGGGTACACGTACTGTGGATTGACGCAAGATTTAATTACTGAACTGAAACTTATGAAAAATTATCAAAATGCTATGCAACTAAATGGTGCTACTATTGAATCTGTTTATGAATGGATTGATTGGTTGAAAACTTCTAGAAATTCCACTGTATATACTTGTGTTTTTAAAACTTTAAAAATGTTTAAGATCATACCTGTAACCAGCTGTACATGTGAACGCGTTTTTTCAAAATTAACTGTTGTAAAAAACAAATTACGCAGTACAATGGATCAAGAACGTTTGGAGTCATTATTACTACTTTTTACGGAACAAGAAATGGTATCAAAGGTAGATTTAAATGCAGTAATAGATGAGTTCAATAGTATGGGTAATAGACAAATGTCTCTCTAAGTACATAAAATACTTATATAACTTCTATCTATGTCATTCATAATTATTATATTCGTTAACCTTTATTTTAATTAACTTGTACCTGTATGATATAAAGTATTGAAAAAAAAAAACTTTAAACTATATTATATTATAATTTATAATTATTATTATTATTATTATTATTACTATTATTATATTATAAACTATGTAAGATAATATAGGATGTGTGTTGATATTAAATAGGTATATGTAATTTAGATGTGTTGTATTTATAAAATGGTTGACTAAAGGGCCGATGATAATATATGGGCACTACCGGCTTTTAGAGTTTGCACTTGCCTATGCACTTCATATATTTATGTTATAAAAATAAAGACGAAAATTGGTGACAATAACAATTAACAATACATTAGATTGGTATAACACAAAATAATGTAATTTAATAGTACAACAAATTAGATACTATACATTTTGATACTTCTGACGGGGTGGGAGGGGGCTGGATCCGCGTCTGTTGTCGAAGAATGAAATTGTTGAGTGTAGCGAGAAAATTTTTTTTTGTAATAACTAGTATATAATACATTGGCCTGCCTTGTTTTTAGCATACCTTTCAAAAAGTTGAAATGACGCCCCTGGATTTGATTATTTTAATATTGACTATTGTCTTTGCTAATTTTTTTTCTATGTATTAAATATATTATTAAATACTATAGTAATAGTATTCTTTACGAGTAATTATTGAACTTTTCCTATCGTAACGCTTAGACGAATAACTTGCAATAGACATTATTGTTGCACCATCAAGTAACCGACGGCGCGCTACACTATATTTATTATAACTATAAAAATAGTAACTACTCATTATATTGTATATAATAAAAATGAAACACATTACCTTTATATTACCAGAAATGGTCAGTATTTCTAGTATTATTTTGGACTTTGAATGCAGTGATAAATTTTAATAGTTTATTTAGTATAAAAAAGGGTATTGGAAGTCAAATTGACAGTATATCGTTATTGTTATTAAATTTATGATACACAAAATCATGTAGGTAATAATTAATTTTAGTTTTAAATTAGTCTCATATTTTATTTATATAATTATGGGGTCCAACAAATTCGTCATGTAATACATCATATTCTAGAGTACTTGATATATTATCCTCGTCAAATATCAGGACTATTAGTTTTTTCATAATTTTTTTAAGTATGTATCACCCTTTAGTTTCATGATCTTCAGCACCAGGGTTTCCGAATGGAACGTAAAAAAAACGGTCAAAGAACATTATTGTTGTTCATAAATCAAAATATAATAGAACTAAATCAATTATTTAATTTTTGTTTATTGGTCCTTCATATGAAATAACAATATAAACTATTAAGTTTACTAACCTTTTTTACAAAAAACGTTATTATCTTAAAAGTTCTTTAAAAAATTGACATGATGAGCGTCATAACCAATCAAGTTCTTTGAACAATTACTAGAAAATCATTACAACTTATTAAGTTCTTTTAACAATTACAAGAAAATGTAGTAAGCTAATACGTTCTTTAAACTTTTTACACATAAAATAACATAAATTAAACCATTCTTCGAACTTTGAAAATAACGTTATGAATCAAAATTATCTTTTGACTATTTTGAATTTAAAATTATTGAAGAATAATTAGTACTTTAATATCAAAATCTAAAACTTGAATTACATCTAGTCCTATCTTTAATAATAACTAAGATAAGGATTAAAAATATACATCAACAGCATAATGTGACTTTGAAAGAATTAAAGAAGCTTCAGCCAAAATAAATCCAATAGCCAATCATTTATTTTTGACAATATAAGATGATATAATATTATTATGATAATATAGGTAATAAGTTATTATGAATAATAATATAGTAACATATCCATATTCTTGAGAGCTTCCAAATGTTTTGGTAATCTCAACATCTTCACCAATCTCCATAATTTGTTTATAGTGGATATACTTTCTATTTTAAATACATCTAGAATCGATAGTTGTAAAGTATGAGCAACACATCGCATACTCCTCAATATCTCCAATGTATTGACTGCTGCACTCAAATCGTTGAAGATTGATGGCAATGTCTCTTGATTATTTTTATTTATTCAAAAATTAACGGTTTAGGTAACCCTGTTCCACATGTCACATAGAATACCATATCTCATCTCTATAGTTTTTGCCCATCGTTGAATGGATGATAATTCTGAAAAGAATACATATAAATATGCTGTAAATAATAAGATAATACTTCTAGTAAATAGTAGTAAAACTAGGTAAAACATTAAATAAAAAATAGTTCTCACAAGGAGAGGATAGTGTAGTTCATCTTATACATAAATATAAGCTTTTTTACTTAGGTACCTCAATGTAAAAGCTTTGCCATCTCATCTCTTGTCCAACGAACTCTTTGTTTTTTCTTCAATAATAGATTTAATTGATTCTGAGAAAAACTGAAGAATTGGTATCTTTTTTGCTTAATTTCAACGGATTTAGTTTTGTCTAGGGAAAAATTCATAACTTCTACAAATAATTTTTTTTTTAGTTGTTTTCAATTCTAAATTTGAAGTCTTAAATTTTTCATTCTGCTACAGGCTGATTCATTAGCTTAATCTTAGATTCCAGTTTGTGATATTCAGCTAACAATTTATTATATATTTTTTTTTTTTTTTTTAAGTTCATGATATAACTGTTCATAATCATTATTGATAGAAAGTGATGTATCTGAGAGCATTGATTCCTCATCAATTGTTGGCAGTAAAGAAACATTTTATTTATTGACAATATAAAAATAAATAGTGGTTTATGTTATATTTTTTATAATTATTATAATTTTATATTCATGAGTATAAAATCTAATTATTTGAATAAAACTCATTTTTATTTGGGTTAGAAGTATTAATTTGATCAAAATACTTTTAAAATTAATAATTAGTGTAAAAAATATGTTATATTTAATTTCAGTTTACTCTTTTCATACAACAAATTGTCTTTATTTGTATCATTTAAATTAGAATAAAGAATAAAAAATGAATTCAATTTCAAAGTTCTATACTAGCTGAGTAAATAAATACCTATATATATATATTATTCTATGAAATAATACTAATGTTTTTTCCTCTTTAACTGTTTAGCTTCCATTCTTTTTTTCGATTAATTGCTGATGTAGAAGCAACAATTTGGTTATGATTAGCTGGTAAATTTAATGTTGGAACTGCATCAGGTTTTAAAATTCGAACTTTAGGAGTGTATCCTAAAACATTTTTATAAATGATAAATAATTATGAATTGTTAAAAAAAGTATGAGAAAGATAAATAAATGAATACCTACCTAAGAGTTCTGCTTTCAAATCACGAACAAAAGAATGTGCAGTAAAATGTACAGAACAAATTAAAGACTTTAAGGGATTCCACTTTTATCCTCGTCGACATTTTTGTATCCACTGATTTTTATAAACAAGATCCTATGGAAATCTAAACATAATATAATACATAATATACCTAGAAGTATTTATATTGTGTAATACCACTGAGTATTTTGTTATTATTATTTATTTTTTATTTATTAGTATAAAAATTAAAGCTATACCTATGAAATGATATATTAAGTTCCTGGTTTTTAAACTGGCTCGCGTAATTTTTGCACGTTAGCACAGGATGAACCTCCAGAATATTTTTTTGAATTTGTTGACATATTGATGATCAAATATCGAATCATATTGAATAAAAACTTGACAATATGAAAATTAATGTATTCGTTTAAATAATTATGACCCAAAAAAAAAATGCAAATAGATTATTATTTATAATCTATAAACCTTGGCTCGCGCGAACGATTGATATCAACATACGATAGTCGTGTTTATCATAGACTTATAATATAATATTATAAATCTATGGTGTTATTTGAACCCCGGTGTAGAGCAGATCTTTCTGCACCATGATTTGAACTAATACATACCTATAATAATTATTTCTAAATTTTAACAGTATAGATATTTTACACCTTATAGTTACGAAAATAATAAATATTTTCCGTTCAATAAAAAAAATTAATAAATAACAACAAAATACGTTATCTGTATTATCTGCGCGATAAATTTAGGTTAGGAATTTAGGATCATTGTTCGTTTAAAGTACCTACTACTTCTTGTGATTATATCTATTTAGTATTTACTTAGTGTTTACGTTTATTGTAAAAATTGTGCAAGGGACTTAACGCGTTACGAACACGAATGTCGGATGTTCAATTTGTTAACCATTTTAATATAACGCTTATAATTTTATAATCATTTTTCATAGTAACACATTAATATGC
Source organism: Sipha flava (assembly GCF_003268045.1). Taxonomy (NCBI): domain Eukaryota; kingdom Metazoa; phylum Arthropoda; class Insecta; order Hemiptera; family Aphididae; genus Sipha; species Sipha flava. The sequence goes on along the minus strand of NW_020273630.1, from coordinate 1,485,846 downwards.
AATTTCGACCATGTTAAAAGCGATGTGAGTGTTTTTTTTTTTTTATCTTAGACACGTTTGTATTTAATATAAATCTGTCATTAGTTTCTAAAACCATAATTAATAACACACAAATAATGTTGTTAACAAGTACAATCAATGTTGTACTATTTTTGGTTTGCTTGTTTGGTTTAGAAGTACATTCAGTTGATCGCAGTAATTTTAAAACATGCGAGCAAAGTAATTTTTGTAAACGATGTCGCTCTATGGACAAAAACCAAAATTCTGTTTTTGAATTGAAACCTGATAGTATGATATTAACTGAAAAATATTTCGAAGCCCTCATTTTAAATAAGAACTATGAAGATGTTTCATTACGAATGCGATTGGACGGCCTTAAAGATAGTATACTGCGTCTTCGTATTAATAAAGATGGTTATCAAATGCATAAGAGATTTCAACCGGTGCATGCTCTAGTAACTGAACCTATTACTGAACCAATGACCATGGCTCGAAATTCATCAACCATAGAATTGGAATTGAGTACAAACATTAAAATGTACATCACCATTGCCCCATTTAAATTGGATGTTTTTTTTAACAATGAATTAACCATTGGTGTAAACCATGATAATCTAATGCAATTTGAACATTTTCGATCCAAACCGGAATCTATTCCAGACAACGAAATAGGATCATGGGAAGAGTACTTTAAGGAGCATCAAGATTCTAAACCTCGTGGACCGTCTGCAGTAGCTATGGATTTTAAATTATATACCTCTACTTCTCTCTATGGATTACCTGAGCATGCAGATAACTTAGCTCTTAAAGGTACTTATGGAAATGAGCCTTATCGGTTTTATAACTTAGATGTTTTCGAATATGAATTATACAATGGAATGGCTCTCTATGGAGCTGTTCCGTTTTTGATGGGACATGGGAAAAAAAACAGTGTTGGAGTTTTTTGGTTGAATGCTGCTGAAACATGGGTAGATATTGCAGGTGTAAAAGAAAACTCTGAACATACTTCAGTTGTGGAATCAATAGTAAATTTAGTTTCTGGATCTACTGCAGAAAAAGATGTCCCCAAGGCTCATTTTATGTCAGAGTGTGGAATTATTGATTTTTTCATTATGTTGGGACCTAGACCTCTAGATGTGACCAGGCAATATTCTTCACTTACTGGAACAGCTCCATTACCTCCTTTGTACTCTTTGGCTTACCATCAATGTCGATGGAATTATAATGATCAAAAAGATGTACACACCGTAGAAACAAATTTTGACGTTTACGATATTCCCATGGACGTAATGTGGTTAGATATTGAGTATACAGACGGTAAAAAATATTTTACATGGGATCCAATAAAATTTTCTGATCCTTTAGAAATGGTGAACAATTTAACAAGTAAAGGAAGAAAATTGGTAACAATTATTGATCCACATATTAAACGTGATACCAATTATTTTTTCCATAATGATGCTCTTAGTAATGATTATTATGTAAAGAATAAGGACGGAAATGTTTATGAAGGTTGGTGTTGGCCAGGATCTTCCAGTTATTTGGATTTTATGAACCCCAGAGCAATAGAGTATTATGTTTCTCGTTATTCCTATGATAATTTTGTTGGTCCAACTGATGGTATTGCTATTTGGAATGATATGAATGAACCTTCTGTATTTAATGGACCTGAAGTGACAATGCCAAAAGATTGTATTCATCATGGCGATCTTGAACATAGAGATATACATAACATTTACGGATTAATGCAAGTGTTGAGTACATATGAAGGTCTACTAGCACGATCAAGTGGTAAAAAACGACCTTTTATTTTAACCCGGTCCCATTTTGCTGGTACTCAACGGTTTGCTGCTGTATGGACTGGTGATAATATGGCTGAATGGAGTCATTTAAAAATATCAATTCCTATGTGTTTGTCATTAGCAATTTCTGGCATATCATTTTGTGGTGCTGATGTAGGAGGTTTTTTCAATAACCCTGATAAAGAATTAATAATCCGCTGGTATCAAACTGGAGCTTATTTACCATTCTTCAGAGGTCATGCACACATAGACACTAAGCGTCGAGAACCATGGTTATTTGATAAGCAAACTACACTTTTGATTCGTGATGCTATTAGAACAAGGTATTCTCTGCTACCTTTATGGTACTCAATATTTAGAGATCATGAATTGACTGGCTTTCCAGTTATACGACCTTTATTTTTTGAGTTTCCCTTTGAAGAACAACTCAATAATATTGATAGCGAATTTATGGTTGGCAATATTTTGTTAGTTTGCCCTGTTTTAGAACAAAACGTTCAAGAGCTGACTTGTTATTTCCCTGGTCATGAGGAAATTTGGTATGATCGAGATACTTACCAGCCCATCAAAACAAACGGACTGGCAAAAATACAAGCGCCTATTAATAAGGTGCCTGTTTATCAACGAGGAGGTACAATTGTTCCTATTAAACAAAGAGTTCGTAGATCATCAGTTTTAATGAGAGATGATCCATACACATTGATCGTAGCAATCGATCATAAAGGTTTTGCTAAGGGATCTTTGTATATTGATGATGAAGAAACTTTTGAATATCGTGATGGTAACTTTGCATACATAATATATGAATACATCAATAATCAAATGATCTCAAAATGTTTGCACAATGAGGGTTTTAATACCAAGTCATGGGTAGAAAAAGTTATGATTGTTGGTATTCCTTCTGTATTCACCAAAGCTACTGTGCATGTCGATGGCAGCAATTCATTTGAGTCAATTGTTTCATACAACACAAATAATCAAGTTCTTACTATACGGAAACCTGCAATTGGAATAGCTCAAAATTGGACCATAACTCTACTTTAATATATTTTAATATGTAATTGAATAATTGTGTATTAATCAATTATAATTTTTAAGTATTTATTTTATATAGTGGTATGAAGCATAGAAAATTTTCATTTCTAAATGATTTTGAATAAACAATTCTTATTAGTAATTAAAAATAAAATGATTATCAATTTTAGAAAAGTTTTTTTAATATTTTCAAATTATTTGTGGCATTGAAAATAATTGAAACATAATAATTATAGAAGTAAAGTATCAATAAACATGAAACAAAATTAAAATAAATATAATACTTTTATAATCTACTTAGAATTGATTATATTGTAAATTTAAATAAAATGTTTATATAAAATTTATGTATCTATTTGTACATGTTCTCTATATTTTATTTATTTTATTATATATTTCCTTGAAATATAAATTAGTCTATTAGCAATTATAATTTTTTTTGATAAAATAGTTACTTCCTTTTATTTAAATCAATGAAGTATTAAGCTAGAAATATAGTATAATGAATAGTGTATTTTTTACTTATAGCGAGTTTATTCTAAAAATTATTTTATGCGTTTTCAAATAACTAATTATTATAATAATGAACATATAGGGTATAATTTTTATATTTTTTAGTTTATATGTAATTTTTCAATGTTTATATTTCGAATTGTTCTTTTACTTATTTATTTATATTATTTACTCGTGTTTGCTCAAGCACAAAATAAAAAATATAACATGTAACATAAAAAAAATGTAATAAATATAAGATACCATATAATAACAAAATAATATTAATTAATTAAATTAGGTATTAACTTTTGCAGCAAAATAACAAATATAGGTAAATAATTTGGGTATCAATAAAATACTATAGGAATTTCAAGTGCTTATTAAAACTACTCATTAAAGTATAAGACCCTAAATAATTATTATCATTTTATACATTTTTTAATTAATATTCCAAATTTTATATTGTGGACTCATAGCGGCACCGAACCCTATTTGTGATGCAGCAGCACTATTTTTTGGATGGATGGTACCCCATTAGTATCTTGTGGATACTAAATTTGTTCTATTGTAGAATATAATCATAATTAAATGTTTATATTTGATATAATTCTTTGGTGCCACTGGTTTTCCTAATCAATACAATTTATGTGTATTTACTATTCAAAATTTAGTAGAACAAATATATATTTAGTATAATTAAGCAGAGTTATTTTTTATTATTAGGGCAAAGGACTTGTAGCTTAACAAATTCACCAAATATGCAACTTAAGTATACAAAATATATATTTTAAAATTAATTTTTTGAACAAAAAATAAGAATTTTTCTGTAGATACTTATAATGAATACATTTTATTTACAACTTTATTTAACAACTTACAATTAATTAATTGGGTTTATTTTATGAGTTATCTTATCTGGATAATTACTTTAAGCATTTTTTATAATAAATAGTAAATAGAACGTATTTGGACTGTCAACCATTGAGAAACACAGCGATTACTGATATATGAATATATCTGATATTGGCGACAGGCGTCCCCGTGGTCCATATCAATATTTTGTGCATTGGACAATATTATCTCATCTGTCTATAAATAAAATTAATAAACCGACAATCAATCTAATGGACAACTATTAAGACGGGTTTTTAGTAAAACCATGATGGGTCTGGGCAAAGTCAAAAAACATATTAATATTATGATTAAAATTTAAAATCATTTTAAATTTAACGTTATTTTGTTTGTATAAATAAATAAATACAAACGTTGACGAAAAAATATTTTAAAATGATAAAATATTTAAAATATGCATCTAAAAGTATAAAATGGAAGAAATATGCCCTAAAAACCAAAAAAAAACGCAAAATATGCATTTATATACACAATAAAATTTCAAAACTAGCTTTGTGGAAGCATGAAATGTATTTGTTTCGCACTCTACTATTTTTATGACTGTGCAAAAAAAAATATGCAAATGCTACAAGTCCTCTGCTCTATTTATTATATTATTCTTTCAATAAAACTTTTTTATTTTTATTGATATTGGTATATCCAATATTTAAAAAAAAAACATAAAATAAAAATAATAAGCAAAAATAACAATAATTAGAAAACAGGAGTATAGTCACCCAATATTAATGTGTTACACAAAAAAATTATTACCATTTTTAAATAAAATAAATAAAAATAAATAAACAATACATAAATTAAAAATTAAAAACTTGACATATATTTCATTAATTGTTTGTAATTACTTACAATCATATATAATTTTAATTCTGTAAATTTTATTTGATGTAAAAAAAAGAATACTTATATTGTTATCTATTTATATAAGTAAAATAACTACAACTTTAAATATTATTTAAGACAAAACCAATATATAAATATATATATATTTATATATATATATAATTGTAGATGATTATTTTAATACAGAATGAAGCAAGAATATCTTTTGTTATAGAATTCAATTATCAGTATATTAGTAATAAGTTTTACAAGTTTTGCAAAATTAAAAACTGTTTTCTTATAAAAAATCGCTAGATTAATTGAATAACACTCATTCCTCGTGATGTAGTCTTAGTTCTTACTCCTAAAACATGATATATTTTGAAAAAAGTAAATTTTTCATGTTCAAATCACATAATCAAAAAGATCAAGTATTGATTATCAAATAGCATAGTTAAATTGCTTATATAATTAATTAGTACCTATTTCAACATTTCGCACACACACTTTAACTTGAGGAATGTCACTCATAAAATAGTTATATTTTACCCACTGAAGGTATAAACATTTAACACAGTATGAGAATACTACCAATAATATCTTAACAATTGAAAATACTATTGCCATAAGCCTGCATAATTTCCACATAAATTGGCTGGTAATGGTCCTCCTGCAGAAAATAATCGGGTTCCTGAATAATCATAGCAGTGAGTGTATATTGCTGGTGTGTATTTTACTCGTTGAAAACCTTGATCCATCATGAAATCTTCATCGGTGTACTGATAACAATAGTTATAAAACAAAATAATCATACAAATATATTATTACAAGCAAATAATAATACTTACAACATAACCTCGACTAGTCTTTAATACAACGGCTCTACTTGAATTAATACTAGACTCTAAGTATTTTCCAGCCCTTATATCATAGAACATTATAACACCAACACCTGTTCCAATTGTAATTACATTATCTTGGAAACTCAAAGATCTAATTCCTGAAAAACCAACAATTAGTTACTTTAACAATTAAAACTTTATTTTATTATATTTAAAGAATATTAGAAATTATAATAGAAGTTGTTTAAGCACATTGAAAAAATTATCAATTAATAATTTAAAACTGAAAATGATTAAAAAGAAAGTTAATAAGGTTTATTCATTCATGAGACAAAAATGTATTAAATAATTATCACAAAATTAAATTATGAGTATTATTAATTTTTTCAAGGAGTAGGAGGAGAGGGTCACAAGTTAGAGATTATAAAATGTATAAATATTTTATAATTATAATTGGGTAGGTTTAGTCAAAATTTGAAACTACCTTCATAAATTCATGACTGCCTAACTTATTGTTAATGAATATTAAAATTGTACAAACCACATCCACTATATCTTGCTGGGATTTTTTTTATAGTATGTAAAGTCCTTGAATCAAGTAATAATGTGTATGAACGGCATCCAACAGCATATAAACTACTGTCATTTTTCATTGCCATGCAGACATTGTCCTGATAAGATGATAGTCTTCTTGAAAATCTCTACAAGGTAAAAATAGAAAATACAAAATTATTAATGTTAATTATTTTATGTCTAAATAATAATAAATATAAATTGAAAATAAAAGTTAATGGAAATCAAATATTTTAGGGACTATTCAATGATTTCACAGTTAATCATGCAAGTTAAATATCCAAAGTATATATTTTCTAGAAAGTTATAAATATAAATATAAAAAAATTCAAACATTTTTAAAAAGATAGAAAATAGATAGAAGTGTTCAACAAATGTAAAATAATTAATCTTGATTTTTTTTTTTATTTTGCCTTTATTAAAAAATACTATTGATTACTTAAACTTATACTTAAATTGTGATTTCCAATGCTATATTAAGGAAAGGGGAAAATAAATTATTATCATTGTTTACCCATATATTTAACTTGAAATACTGGAAATACATACATTTTAGTGGATTGTTTATACATAAAATTGGTACATACTACTTGTGTCCGAGATTATTATCAGTAGGTAATTTGCGTCCCACCAAAAAAGGTTCAAAAAAGGTCATAGCCTATTTGCGTCCAAGAATACCTTTTGAGACAGCCAAGTTGCGTCCCAGCACAAATAAATCATAAGCATAGCATAAAATAAGTATTATAAATAATTCATCAAATTTAAATAAATAAAACTGTTCAAATTATTTACAGTTATATATATATATAGTATAGCACTGTGCAAAATACTTTGTGTTATTCTAATCGATTATAGTGTACGATATACCTATCTATAAAATGAAATCTCTTGTCTCTTGGTTTTTCAAAGTATTCAGTTTTATAAATACGGCTCACAAATTGTTTGGCGACAACCAGACATTGTCATGGTACATCGTTTTATTCACTGAAGCACTATAATAGCTAATAATATTAATTTATCAATAGTCGCAGATATTATACCATATATACAATTTACACATACATGATTATTGTAACACATAATATTTATGGACACATCTCAGTCATGACTTTTATAGCAGGTAAGAAAAATATTATGGTCAAGTTGCATCCCCAAAACGGGATGCAAGTTACTTGTTGAATTTACTACCTAAAAAATATACCTTTTTGGGGGACACAAGTAGTATGCAGCCATAAAAAATAAATAAATAAATGCTTAGCCTAGAATATTATTCTATTTATAAAGTATGACACATTTCAAATTAAAAATTCATTAACAGGTATTTATATATATATTTATATATTACCTGCATTTAATAAAATTGTGACTGAATATAAAAAAATAAAGAAAAGAATGATACATTAAGAAAAATTTGTCGTTTCACATAAAGATAATTTATTTTAACTGGAGAGATTATTTATAATAAGTTCTTATTATATATAGGTATGTTAAGAAATATAAATACATTGGTAATTATTATTTATTATTAACTAAAATGTAAAATTGCTATTATAACTAATAATAATTTAATTAAACATATAATTACAAAGGTGAATTAAAAACTTCACAAAAAATACTCCTTCTTTTGAAAACGCTGATATATATCAACTTAGATGAATATAATAAATTGTATAAATTAAAACAAATAATATTTTTAAACTATGATATAATGAACACATTTTTTAAATAAAATTAAAAAAAATTATTAATTCAAATTTTCCTAAACATGTTTTTTAAAAATACATTTTGTCATATATCATTAAATTTTAAATAATAATAAATAATTATAACCAAAATATTTAAATTTTTTAACATATCTCTGTCTAATAAGAAATCATTTTAAATAATCTCTTCTATTAAAATAAATTATCTTTACATGAAACAATCAATTTTTTTTCAATATACTCCTACTTTTATTTTTTCATATAGAGTCGCAAATTTATTGAATTTGTATATATGTGATGATGAGCTTTTAATTTAAAACTGATTGTACTTTACAAATATAATAATATTCAAGGCTAAGTAATTTTATTTATTTCTCTGTATAAATTATTTGTTTATTGATTTATTCAAATAAATTGTATATATAGAATCATAAAATGTACTAATTATGCGAAAATATACTGTAATTTTGTCTGTTAAAAAAACTCAGTTAAGAACTAATAAATAAATATTTTTGATGTATTGAAACTGTAATTACTTGTCTAAAACGTTCAACGTCCCAAATATGGATATATCCATTTAATGATAGTGTAACCATTTCTTTTAAATGCTTATTGAATGTAATTGCACGGACTTTTTGAGCTGTTTTACAGCTTCTTATAACTGCGGGATTCAGATATTGCGTTACTGGTTGTATGAGATCACCATCAGCATCATATTGTTCTTCATATTGATCTTGAACTTGCCATAGTGCAAGCTTGGTATCTCGTGATCCACTAACAAAAAATTCATCATCCAACCATTCAATATCAAATATCCAATCTTTGTGAGCACCCTAATTAAAAAATAATGTTAGTTTTATTTATATTATATAATGTTAAAAAAAGAAGAGGAAATGATACCTCAGCTAAAACAATTGGATCTAATGTAGGCAACCTGTATACAGCAATTTCATTTGAATTATATGCACCTGTTGCCAATAATGATCTAGATGGATTTATTTTTAAAGAATGAATGCCACTTTGTTGATCTGGTGCTTCATCTGTTCGTCCTTTTATTGAAGGTATTTGGTCTAGCTCATGTGATTTTACATTGTAAACCATAAGCTAATAAAAATAAATACACATTTTTGAAAATAAAGTAAATATAAATCCTTAGAAAATATAATTGTGTATACATATAATGGTTGGTTATAAGTGAAATCTTAAATTAATCAAAATTTGATATTATACAAAATACTTTTTCATAAAAGTTTATATTTTGTAATTACTATAGAATTTAACAGCATACTTAAAATTAAGACTTTAAAATAAGTTTTAATTAAATTACAGCTGATATCAACAACATTGAAGCTCAAATCCATGATATTCAAATAAATAATTCATGTTTTAAATAATTCTTCAAAAAAATAATCTTTTTATGTAATTATTAATTATAATTTATTTCTCTTATATACACTGAAAAATATTGATATATAAATATAACTAATTTGAATGTTGTTAATGAATATTTTAATTGAAATAATATTATTATTAATAATACAAATATCATTGCTTTAAAGCTTAGTTAAAATAAAATTTAAATTAAACATGATATGAAATAGAAAATAAATATAACTTAAAAATAGTTTAAAGATAAATCTTTAATAATAAGCCATTGATTGGTTTTATTCTTAATGTAGTGTATTTATATTAATTTAATTTATCAACCATTACATAACATTTGAATTTAATTCAAGAGTTTTAAGTTATAAATAAGCTTTTGATCAAAGCAAATTATTTCTAAACAAAAATATTTTCAAACTACACCAAATGAAAAACATAAGGCAATTTGATATAATCTATTAAAGTGTAAACATAAATTAAACTTCATAAACATTAAGTTGAAAAGAAAAATCTGAAAAAAACCTTTAAGCAACTGAATACTAAAATATTGTAAACATTGTACTTACTTTATTACATTTCGTACCAAACACAATTTGTTTACTACTTAGCCATTGCGAACAAAAAACTTTATTCATTGTTTTTAAAGGAATGGATCTTTCTTTGAATAAATCATGAGTAAGAATATGCCTAGTACCATGATTTTGGTTAACAGACCGATACTCTCGCATTCCATACTCTCTATTTCTAATATAATCCACAAAATTGTACGAAGAATTTAGCATCGTACATAGCGACATAGTACTTTCTTCTTCTTCATCTGAATCTTCATAGCAAACAAAATCTTCAGGCTTATCAGATTTTCTTGACCGTTCTAGTCTTGCCATTCGTAACTGTAAGCTACGTTCATCAAGACGAGATTGATATGCGCATGGTGGTCTTGAACCGAATACTGGTACTCGTCTTGTTTGTGCCATTCTAGAAGAATTGTAATGAATATGTACAACGTTATTTAATATTTTCACCTAAAAACGGTGATAGAAAAAAAAAATGAAAGAACTCACTTAACAATGATCACCTTAAGCCCGGCGTATGACGATTATAATAAAGGAACGAGAAAATCGAACAAGACGTTGAATTTTAGACGCAACATGATAATTGTGACCGACATTACGTACTTTAATCACGAAATATGTGTAATTCAAACGAATCGTACAGGAATATTAAGATTAAATACAATCACAAATATCTTCGAATAACTAAAAACAAAAAGATAAAATACTAATAAAATGATAAGTAGGTCACAGTTAGACCAACATTGGGTATGAACTGTTTTTGTTGTCGTTTTGCTGCAACTGAAATAATGAAAATCGAGCGATAGGCAATATCAACGAGCGCCAGCCGACGACTACGCGCTACGGTGATTACACGCGACGACCACTGTACACGGTCATCGTGACCAAAGACTCAGTGGTGTAATTACGGGGGGAGGGAGTGTAAGGGGGTTCCACCCCCTCCCTCTCAGATTTATTTTTTAATGATATTTAATTATTATTTATTAATATTTACTTATTATAGTAAAATTATATTTTCATTTTACTATGATCAGATATATATTAAAAAGTTGAGTAACAAAATAATTTTCATCAACTAGGTATCGGACATAATAATAATAATACCATTTTAAATGTAATATTATTATATGGGACCTCGTATTAAGATATACTAAGAATATTATAAATTGATTCTTTAACCTCCCCCCCCTCAGAAAAAAATTGTATCTATGCTTCTGCGTGGACTTGTTGTTAACTAATAGGTTAATAAATTCAATAAACTTTAGATTTATAATCGTGACAACCGTCCGGACACGAGTGTACCAAAAATGTTAAGTAACGCGGCGGAACGATGGACCGCGGCGGGTGCCAAGACGAAAACGTCGACCCATGTCGGTACGAACGCCGTGATGATGTTTGCGAACGGTTTTTTCGACACGCAGGTTCAGTGCCGGATTAAACATTTGTGGGCTATTAAAATGTTGGGCCCTACAAAATTATTTTTTACGTATATCTTTAATATTACTATCCGATAATTAAAATAAACTTACAACTTTAATAATAACCAATTACTATCAATAAATAAAATCATGTTTATTACGACATTTATTCGTAAATTCGACGTTTATTCGTACATTTTTTTATTAGCAAGAAAAATTAATTAATTAATATATTATTTATATTTTTTACAAAATAATTTTATTATTATTACTGCATATAACACCTACAACTTAATATGTATTATATTTTATAATGACTTTTGTCCTGTAAATTCTTAAATAAAATACAGATATTATAAAATAAAAAAAATATAGTTTTCCGTTTTCACAGGGCCTTAATATGTATTATATTTTATAATGACTTTTGTCCTGTAAATTCTTAAATAAAATACAGATATTATAAAATAAAAAAAATATAGTTTTCCGTTTTCACAGGGCCTCTTGAATGAGTGAGGTTCTAAGGCGGGCTCCTACTCCGTCTAATGGGTAATTCGGCACTGCGAAGGTTTGTCTGACGGTCCTATTGCTACGACGGGCGTAAGCACACGGACGAATTGAAAACAAACGCTCGACGCAACGCCGTAGTAACCAAACATTGCACCCAGGGCGAAACTTCAAAATGCGCCCTTATGTATTTTTAATTTAAAAATATTATGCTAATTAGATATAATTTTCGACGATTGCTTTAATTAATATGAAAATTGTTAACAAAATATACGACATTGATCGTTGTAATTGTTAACATTAAATGTTAGATTTCAATTCTCCCAGGAATTATGCCCGGGGCGTAGGCACTTCTCGCCACCCCCTTGCTACGGCCCTGGCTAGACGCTACGTTCAAAAGCCATCCGTGGTGCTGGTAGCGATCACCTTCTGGTTGCGTGCTGTTGTCGAGTAACGATCCGCTGAATGCATTCCGATCAATGTTCTCCGACGTCCAACCTTCATGACCCGCAGACGTACAGGGTGCAAGAGCTCCCTGTTGCATGTGTGTTCAAAAACAAATAGCGGAATTAGGGGGGAGGAAGACGGGGTCTTATCTCCGGGCGTAAAATTGTAGAGGGTGTGATTTTCGTACTAAATAATAATCTATTATTATTGACTACTGGTTTGATATTTTTAACTTTGTCACTGATAACGTGTTCAAAACTCAACAAGAATGGATGCATGGTAATTATTAGAAAACAAAATTGTGCGGAAGGGTATTTGATTCTTGGTCCATGATCTATGTAAACAAATACACATGCACATCGTTTATCCACGTACACGTTATCATAGATTTTTTCGGAGACCGCAGTGGTTTATATTCTTCTCATTTAACGTAGGAAAAAAACGATTAAGAAAGTAATATTAGGTTCCAATTTAAGTACACTTCTTCCCATAATTTGTTTTTTAAATTAGCATATTTGCTGTAATGTTTACAACAAAGGAAAATTAAATAAAAGAAAATTAAAAAAAAATTAGCATCTGAATATTCTTTTAAATTTTTACTGAACAATGCCAGTTTTTTTTCTATTTCATTTATACCGTTGGACAGACTATAGTGACCATTTTGCATTATCAAGCTTGTAACAACAAAAAGAACAGCGTTTTATGACAGCGATATCCATGCGACTTGCTCATACGTCACTAAAAAATTGAAACGGCAACTATAATGTCGCCTGCGTCCGGACGTAGATATCAAACTATGGGAAAGGAAACCGCACGGGACAGTTTCGTCGCCCTTCTGTCGCCGGGTGAAGCAACTAAAAAGTTATGTCGCTCCGGGTGCGGGCTTACATTTGACTTTGAAGAATTTTTTTTTTTTTTTTTTAAAAGTTAAGACGACACATAATTTTATTTTATTTTACATTATAAACGGGTAGATACTCTTTGGATTTGTAGAAAATACAAAACAGTTGCGCGAGAAAAGATGCTTGTATACAATAAGAAAGGATTTTAAACAATATGGATTAAATTATTCACCGCCAATACGTATTGTGCAAGCACGGCGGCCCGTGGGTTTCCAGTTACATCCAATCTATCTTTTTCGTCCATCGGATAGATAAGAATTGTCTGGAGAAGTTTATCCGTAAAAATATTTTATATTTATATGTAAAATATAAATATAAAATTTAAATATACTTGTACTTCAGATACATGAACTCTTGAGTAATTATACGGGTATTAATACGTTCAAGGACGAGTACACTGAATCCGTGTACACGTATTTGTTAATATCCGGTCAAAATTGCGAGCTCTGGTAAATACGTTTTCCCTGAGCAACTCGAGTCCCAATGCTGTTCGTCTCGGGCTCGCACATCGCGTCCGTCGCTATAATTGATTTGTTTTTACATCATATCCGTAGAGTGTATTAATAAATCGTAAGATTATTTTCGTTCGATTACACCTTGAAGCAGTGGTACGGACCACAGACGTCTATGCCAAATATCGATGAAAACAATTAATAGTGTTCATTGGTTTTTTTCGTCATAAACCGTAATGAAACCCTGAAACGAGACCAACGAAACTATCCAAATACGTTTTCAGTAAGTATACGGGTATATATGGTTCCGTTATTATTATTATATAATAATAACGTTATACACTCGTTTGTAATGATGTTTTACGTGTTAGGTTTTTATGAAAAAATATCCCACAAGCGAATGTCAAGAATACATTTTCACCGTTAACAACTGTCAAGTGAATGATTTATTCCAAATCAACAACTGCGTTAGAACTCTTGAATTATTTTTTCAACCCATATTACTATTAACAACCAGATTTTTGTTTGTTTATTATTTATTTCCAGTGTTGAATAAAATAGTTTAAAATTAACATTTTATTGCTCAATGGTATTTTTCTTAGCCCACAAAAATGATTGACAATCAATTTATCATTCATTTAGAGCAGAAAATTATGAAACGGTGATTACGGTAAACAATAAACAAATATAGATTTTATTTATGGTACAATAAAAGTCTTAGATATTTTGGATAACGTATTTTTGTTTTACTTTACTAGTGTTTGCAAATATATACGGAATAATGTAATAAAAAATAACAATTAATTATAAATATTATTTGCTACCTGAACATTATGATAATATGCCATGATTTAATTTAAATTCAAATTAATTTAATTTTTTTATATTATATATATTAACATTTTTAACTGACGTAGTGTCGTACATGATAAAACCTCGAAATATTATATTGTAAAAATTTTAAAAATTATTTTAAAATATTTTGTAATCGAAAAATACAAAAACGTACTATTTTGATTTAAAAAATCAATCCAACTAAATATGATTTTTGACAGAGCCGGCGTTACCTTTTTCGAGGCCCTGGGCAAAACTTATTTTACCCATAACAATAGTCATCTATAAGCTGTAGGCCGCAATTGAAGGCGATAACAGTATACAGGCGATAAGCATATTAACTGATAACAGCCATCGGAGGCTGTATGTAAAATGCGAAAAATTAACCTTTTTTAAAAGTCGATGTAAGCTGCGGCAAAAAAAAAATTTAAGATTTTACAATCTGCAACAAAACTGATAAAATACATTATACAAACTGCGACGATTTATTTTATATACATACCTACTATATACCTATACTATTTATTATAGTACCTAAATCATATATACCTACCTATGTGTACCAGTGGCGTATATAGAAAATATTTTCGAGAGGGGCTACTATCGACAGAGTTAAATTACCACTGCTACCTAAGAATTACTAACAAGGCACTGTGGTACTTATCTACGTTTCATTTACAGAATGTCCCAAAACGATTTGACGTTGGACGCAAATTCTAAATAAGCATAAAGCACCATTAAAATATAACATACGTTTAAAATAATTTTAAAGTTTTTTAAAACATTTCGGGGGGGGGGCTATAGCCCACTAGGCACCCCCTATATACGCCAATGATGTGTACCTATGTACGTATATCGTTTAATTAATTATGAAATGTTGCTTCTTGCGTACAAAGTGGTAAGGTAAATCCAAATATATTTAAGTGTTAGCAAAACATATCGGTAATATCGGTTTCTTTACTTTTGATAATACTAGTTATATATAAGTTGACACATATACATATACATATACACATACACATATACGTAAAAAAATTAAAAATGCAGAAGAAGGGATAATATAAAAATAAATAAAACGATAATCAAGGCCGTAACTGGGGGGGATCCAGAGGTGTGGCCCCCCCGAAATTTTCAAAAGTAAAAACATTTTAACGGTGAATATAGTTTATTAACTATAAATTGTATTAAATAATAATTGATTGATGTAGCCTATATTATGAACTTGATATTCAAATGCAGCTCTTAACGTAGTAGCATCAGGCCCGTGGCCAGACCAAATCATCAGGTGGGGCAGACCAAATTTTAGAGGAGCGTTAAAAAAAAACAATATACTGCATGATATATCACTAAATAATACATATGCAAATTTAATAATTATTGGGGAACAACGATAAGGTCCAAGGGGATATGCCACCCTTGCCCCTCCATCGTAGCTACGGGCCTGAGTAGCATGCATGTAATATGTATAGACAGGTCCGAATTTAGGGGGGCACGGGTAGGCACAAGCCCGGGGGCGTCAGGTCTCAGGGACGGCAAAATATTTTAGCAAAAATAATTTTAAAAATTATGTACCAAATGAAAAATAAAATAAAACAATAAAAAAAATAAAAAAGTATGTTTTATTGTGTTATAAATTGTAAATTAAAAAAAAATTGTATTTTTATTATATTATAATTTGTTAATTAAAAAAAAAGGAAATTGAATGTTTTATTATGTTATAATTTATTTAATTTGTTAATTAAAAAAGGTACTAAACGATTTCCATTTATAAGTTAATTTTAATATTAAAGAATCTAGATTATGGAAGAAATAATAAGTGTTTTATTATCATTATTTATTTTTGGGGAGGAGGCATAAATTATATACCTACCCGGGGGCGAAAAATTTTTAAATACAGGCCTGTGCATAGAACGATTACACTATAGTCGTTCATCAAATCGAAGAGTCTATCCAAAAAAACGTTTAATATATGAGTGTATAAGATTATAATATTTGATATACTTTTAATAAATATATGAGCGAGCGATAAAACCAGATAGGCAGTCTATAAATAGTCTAGCACAAAGCCGGGACGGGGTTCCTAATTTTTCCCGATAAAATATGTAATCAATAATTGTTTTCAATTTTGTGAAAGAACTTACAAGTTTCTTTTCACAAATAATGCATTAAAAAAAATGTAATCTATACAGCCTATGACATTTCCACATGTAATAAAGAATTTTTATTTAAAATTTCATAATAATCTGACAAGTAGTTTTTGTGATTTTTGCGGACAAACAAGCAATCGCTATATCTGTATATAATAAATATAATACTTGTTGTACATAATACATAAGATATAAGATATCGATAATGGGTACTAGACAATAATATTGAAATTATATCGAAATTATGATATATTGATGGTCGACAATTATTTATCATCCCCCTTATTGGTATCTTTTTTAATCACCCCCGCCAGACTATGTGTTATCTTAGTCTAAATTCGATTCTGGCTCTGAGAATAGGAAATAGAGAGCGGTAAAGTCGCTCTGTAATCAATAACACAATTCACACTTATCATTTCTCACATAAATATTTTTATCTGTACTCAAAGTGGATATTTATATATCCACCTTGTCTGTACTATTATTATTCCATGGGGTTAGGTTAGGGGGTTAGGTTACTCATGGATAATAATAAACTGTCAGATCACGATAACAAAGAAGAGGCTGTAATATTCCGTGGTTGTCGGATTATTAGTAAGTATTGTCTATGGTTCGTGAAATGAACTTGTATCCTACTGGACTACTCATTATGAAACCGTAACGAAATCCATTACTTCATCGTGGAAAGTAAGAACCATTTATTCAAAAATGAGTTCGCCTAATACTGATGCCCTGTCTCCAAGAATAAAAAAGAAAAAATTAGACAGTCTAGAGTTAGATGAAGTAGAGTGAGTGTGTCATTTTTTTAAAATTATATCTTGTGCGATGGCTGTTATTAAAATTGTTTACAATTTGTTTTAGACATGAATCGGATTCGGAATCATTAACAGTTGATGATGGTCCTTGTGATTGTTGTGATACTGATTGTCCTGGATGTTTTCTACCATGTGAATCGTGTAGATCAGTCAAATGTGGTCCCCAATGTCGGTGAGTTTAACTTAAATTACTTAAAACTGATTCATTGAAAATTAATTGCTAATATATTTGATTTGTTTCAGTGTTGGCCGTGAATGGAAGTATGAAAGTGTTATAATTCAAGGAAAGTAAATTATTTCCTATTTTACCTAAAAAATTATAAATTTATTTGAAATGCAATTCTACTGATTCTTTTATATTTTATAACTATTTGTAAAATTTTTTTATAATGAATAATTGATATTTTTTAATCAACATAATACTTTATATACTTTCCGTAAATAATTTTTTTATTGTATTCCGATATAAATGCTTTTTTGCTACTTTATTTTTAATTTAACTAAATTATATTTTTATAGTTAAATTTCTTACTGATATTACCTTATAAACCAAGTAAGTTCTACTTTGCATACTGACATAGATTGTATTAAGCTGTACCTTTAGTAATAAATAACTATAAATAATAAAAATTTTACTTAAACAATTTATTACTTATTATTTATATTGTAGACCTCAGAATAAGACAACAAAGAATTAAAAATATTTAAATAGAATTACAAAACAAAAATTATGTATTTTCACTTTATGTGACACAACATTATATTATATTTATAAATATATATCGTCAAACAAGTAAATCGTTTAGTGTTCAATTTTGTATACATGATGTATACAAAATAATACATCTATTTAGAATTTTTATTACACAATGTCATATATGATTCTGATTATATTTAGTATAATTGTTTATTTTTCCAGAAAATTATAACCCATTTTGTAATAGTTGTGTTGAAATAAATGCATTCTGCTATGAGTTAATTATAATATTTATAAATATAAAAAAATTAAAAATATATAGTAATTTATTCAATATGCTTGATCAACGTTATTTACTATAATAATTATTTACCAGTGCATATTATTAATAAGTTGATAACCACCAAAGTTTGTTGATAATATTATTGTCAAGAAAACATTGAATAACCATCATAGAATATACTATAAACTAGTATATAAAAGCAGGAGCGATCACCCCCCTTGAATCTGTATTTAAGGAATCAATTATACGAGTTTGTGAGATACACATTATAATTTTTTTTAATGTGGATCATTTCATAACAAAATCAAATTATGTGTGGCTGTGATACTGAATTGGGCTTTTTTGCGGGTCCATACTTAGTGAAAAATCAAATAAAACACGTGTAACTTTCAAAACACGGACAGGTGTTTAAAAAGAACTACATTAAAGTCGATTCTAAGTGGATCTGACATAAGATTAAAAAAAAAACCACAAATATCAAGGATTCACCCGATTTAAATATTACCAACATTTAACTTGTACATTTTTAGCCTGAATTGAAAAAAAATATGAGTTGCCCCTTCTAGAAGTAAGTCTAAATAAGCCCCCGTATAAAAATGTATACAAAATAAATACATATATATATATATATTTATATATATAAATATGCTGTGACACGGAGATAGATAACAATAATGCCATCTATGTTCACTGACAATAGAATATTATTCTGTCATTATAGTTTTGCTCGTTATTTATTAATTATGTAGGTAGATTTTGTATTTATTCTTTAGTCTTGGAAGTCAATGTTTTTATTTTGTTACATAATCTATCATTATTTAGTTATACAATATGATATAAATAAATAAATAATAATAATAAATACAAATATTTAAAACTGCATTTGTTTAAATACTTTTCTAACTAGGTAATTGTATTTTATTATTAATTGTTTTTAATAATTATATGTTATGTATTTTAAAATTATAAACTGAATTATTATTTTTTTTATCATTTATTAGCATGAATAACATAAGTTATGTTCTTATCTGTACTTTATGATTATAATAATTTATGTGTAATAGGTATGTTTTGTCATAATTAATAAACATAAAAGTAAATTGTTTAAAAAAATGTTTTCTTTTTATTAATTTAAAATGTATTAAAATCATATGTTGTAGTTTATTCATTTTTAATATTACCATTGATTATAGAATATTCTATAATCAATGATATTACTAACTTTTATTGTCATGAAATAAATATATTACAATACCTTTAACTCAGTGGCGTGCCTAGATATTTTTTTTATTTGGGTGGGGGGTTTATATTTTTCATACCACTTATTTCAAATGTATTTAAAAGATAATAATTTTGGTAATTATTAATTTTATAGTACCTACTACATCTATATCTAGATCGAAAATCGATTATATGTACATGGTAAACAACCCGGGAAAATGTTTTTATAATATTAAACTTAATTTACCATATAAAATACTAAGTAAAACGTTTTTCTAAATTCGTTAATATTTTGGAAGGGGGTTTGAATATAACATTATAAAATAGTATAACAGTAATTAGATTACTTACTGCAACCCCACCATTTGGTGTTTGGTTCAAAAGAATGCCACCATAGCGCTGTATATGCATGAGACCAAATATTTGGTCAAGTTGTTTATACATTCTCTTATCTATGTCTCAGTTATTTGTGATATCCACAGAACATATTTTGAATAATATTACTGATATTATGATAATAAATAAAAATTATTTATTAATTTGTTATTAAAACCATCATTTACTATAGTTTATAATTATTAATTATTGTTAAATAGTGGGTACTGCTACAGCGAACTAGTGTTAAATGTAATTGTTGGTTAATGACATTGATTGGTGTTAAGTTTAGTAGACTTCTGCTCTGTACGCTCAATATAAACCGGTTTTTATTCTCAATTGAATTAATTAAGTTTTTACCTGATGGATTTCACGACAAATAACTGATCGAGTTCTATTCTCAATTATAATGGGCATTTACGGTGTGTACATTGTATCCAAATCGGGTGGGCTAATATTCAACTACGACTATACAGTGCCAAAAATTGAAACTGAACAGACGTTTAGTTATCCGTTGGATTTAAAATTGTCATATGAAAATAACCGATTGTTGGTGTCATTTGGTCAGCGAGACAACATCAAAGGTAATAAATAGTTTAAATAAATGAACTAATGTAGATGGGTATTTTACAGTGTATTTAATACATTTTATTATATTTTATTGTATTTACTAACCAATGACTAGTGATTATTAGAAATGAAAAGAGTTTATGGTGTATTGTTTTTGTGTTTAGATAACAAAAAATGTTAACAAGACAAGTTATAAAGATGAGAGATGTTGATAAGTTTAAGAATTTTAAATCAGTTTTGCTGAAGAATAACGATAATGAGGGACAATTTTTCATTGGACAAAATGTAAATAGATTTAGTGAAAAGAAATAATAGGTTTATTTTTTAACTAAAAGATACCTATAATGTAAAAAGTTAATTTTACTTAATAGTTGCATGAGAATAGAGTAGACAATGGAATAAAGAATAGTATAACAGAAACTATAATGTGAAGAATGTAAGACAGATATTAGGACTAAATGAGAAATAAATATAAAAAGGTTAGTTTGGAATATAATAAATGAAGATTTAATTTACTAATCTTAAAATGTCAATTTAAGTCGGCAGAATAATAGGCATAATTTTTTCTAAGAATAACATAAACAATGCTTTTTATTTTTTATTTCAGTTGGTCATGTTTTATTGGCAATCAATGGAATTCCTGTGTCTGGCAGAAAACTAGAAGATAACAAAGATGCATTAGAAATGTTGGATGATGCTGCTAATTATCCACTTAATTTGAAATTTGGTCGACCAAAGATGACTGTCAATGAAAAGATATTCCTAGCTAGTATGTTTTATCCGTTGTTTGCGATTGCATCACAATTAAGTCCAGAACCCAGAAGTTCTGGAATTGAAACATTGGAGGCTGATACATTTAAACTGCAATGTTTTCAAACTTTAACTGGTATGAAATAAAAGTTTCCTACTTTTTTTCTTTTGTGAACTTTAAATTGTGTTTTAGGAATAAAATTTATTGTTATTGCTGATCCAACACATACTGGTCTTGAACAACTTCTTAAGAAAATTTATGAGATATATGCTGATTTTGCCTTAAAAAATCCATTCTATTCTTTAGAAATGCCTATTCGATGTGAAATGTTTGATACTAATTTACAAGCTCTTCTGGAACAAGCTGATAAAAATGGTATAAATGGTATTTAATCTAGTAAAATTTTTACTATCATTTTTGTTTTATTCTGTTTATACTTAATTATCAAGTTTTATATATTATTGCATTTTAAGTTACTATTAAAATTATGTTATTAGAAAAGTTAAGTTTAAATTTATAAATAAATGTTATTTATACTTTTTTTTAACTATTAATCAAAGCACGGTATTTACTGCTTGATGTAATTATATTTTTAGAGATGAATGGTTAATTTTATAAACCAGTAATATATTTAGTAATATTATATAATATAATATTTTCTAAAACATCTCTATTCAACTCTAGTGTCTAATAAATGGATTACAAAAAAATTGTAAAATTGTTATGCATTTTATAACATCAATTTATCGTCATTGTTGTGAGAGGAAAATTATTTTGGCATTTTATATATTTTTTAGCTTAATAAAATATAATTACTAAATGATAATGTATAATACAAGGTTGATATATTAAATATGACATTAGGTATTAACGTTAATACTTAATTATAGTTTAAATTATGTTTAGATAAATGTTTTTATCAATTAATGTAAATTTATTTAAATATCTAAGTCAAATTATCCAAGAAAGCTCATCAAAAACATTAAAAATATTTTTATAGCCTGATGAAATTAAAATAGTATTTGTAATTTAAAATTTTTTTTTGTTATTGAAATATTTATTTAATGAAAAATAAAATATACATTTATTGATTTTTAAGTTCTTATAAATATTACAAATTTAGATACGAGGTCTTCCAACATTTTTTAATACAATATAAAAATATAAAGTACAATTTATAATATTTATAACTATACTACTGGTTAAGAAAATATAATTAATTAACAATCTGCTCTACATTTTAGTGCCGTGGTAAAACAACGTTGTTCCCAATTTGAATTTGACAATGTCCATTCATTATAATCTATTTTGCCATTGTGATCTACTAATATAATTGTGTGGGTTCTAAAATTAAAAATAAATAAATAATTAAATCGTATAATTTTTTTTTTATGATTATAATTTACCGAGTTCCATATCGAAGAGCTGGTATCTCCACAAAAACAGAGCTGTACAATTTTTGACCATCATTGCCTTGATGGTTTGGAGACATTTTGGTTATCATCTCATCAGGATAATGCCTGAAATATATTTAGATTAAATTTGTTATTCCGTACAGTAATTATTTATCTTACTTTTTGTCCCATTTCAAAAGATTTAAAAGTTCTTCAATCAATATATCTTTAGTATTGCTATGCCCATATTTCTTGACAATTTCATTGAAACGTCTTTCACCATTTGCCACCTTTAAAAAAGGAGCATTGCCGAAACCTTGAACGCCGTTTGGCAAGCTTTCCACTTTCAGACCGTTATCGTCTTTGATGCAGTTGGTAAAGAAATGAGTTTCTAAAAATGATTCACTATATATACATTTGCAGATGTCTAAATTGTCTCACACAATGTAACTCGACCGACTGTTGAAATTATTATTCATGCTAACCTCATAGTGATTGTAATCAGTTGAAACCCGTTGTACACGTCCTGCAATCTTTGCATGTAGTCCGGGGCCGGAGTATCGCCTTTAACGAAATCCTCGACCAGTCGACCCCTAGACTTGGCGTTCGGCCGTTGATCGCGTTGGAATACATTCAACAGAATGGCCAGTTTGCCGCGAACGTTTAGAGCCATCCATGTACCACCTACGCTCGACGGTTCCAAATCGCGCCCTGCGCATCGGAACGGTGCCAACGATCGTATTTTTTAAATAGTGTTTCATTAAATCGTGTCATAAAAATCACCATGACACCAAATAATATTAATGTTCTCACGTCTTACCTCCGATCACATCCCGGTCCTCTGACCAATAGTCCGCGGGCAACGTCGCACGGTCATAATATTCGTCTCGGTTTGATGCAACGATTAACCGGTACCCGCCATTCATGTGTTGCACACTGCTAATGAATACGATGCACATAATGACGGAGAATATTGATTAGCCCGTGCTCGATAAAAATTAATCAGCCTTGTATATTAACAGACATTTATTCACTTTTCGCAGAAACTTGGCACATATACATGACACGTATTCGAGAGACCATACAATTCGTTTTAAGTTTTTAAAATATACATCCTGCCTATGGATTCTACTTAATCTAATCTAACCTTTTCAGATCCCAGGGTCACTGTAGTGTACCTTATTTTCAATAATTCATTACGTAGCATCTTGTTAATAGATTAGTTCGAACAAGCGATAACGTTATTTTAGTATACATATAATCCGGTAAAAACCCGATTAAAATAGTAATAGAAAGAATAACAATCGATAAAAATGATAGTTTTAACTTAATTATAGATATAATATCAATAATTAAATTTCTACAATGATTTATTGCTTATCTGTTATATTGCACTTGATTTGGTCAACGGTTTTTTTTTCCTGGTAGTGAAGTTAGTAACGAATCTATACAAACGTTTTTCGTTGTCATGAATACAATTTTACGAGTTTTATATCAGTTAATATGGAGGTACATTAACGTGTACGGTAGGCCTTCATGACAAAAAAAAATCATATGATAATCCTATTATTATTTCGAGTTATTTTATTACTGCGTTTATATTGTTTATGGAAATCATTACCATATAAAGGTTTTATTTTCTGTATTGTTATAATAAAATAATATATAATCGAAGTGTCGAAATTACGGTCCTCTGATATTTTAACGATACTGAACGCAGATGATTCAGAAATTGATAATTCGTTGTCTGGTGATGAAATTGACGACTTTCCACACGAAGAGTTAGATAATCCTCGTGTCCGTATGTACTGGGAAAAAGATACTCGCGTACCTCCTGTTGTAGATAATATGACAAAAGATCGTTTTTTTTTCAATTCGATCAAATATTCATTTTATTGATAATATGACAATACCACCAGGCAATAAAGATGTTTTTATAAAAGTTCGGCCACTATACGATACAATTAAAAAAAAATGTAATTCTCTTCCTATGGAGAGGAATATTTGTATTGACGAACAAATGGTCCCTTTTAAGGGCCATTTATCAATAAAACAGTATATAAGAAATAAATCTAACCCATGGGGTATAAAAATTTTAGTACCATTTAAATGAAATAATATAATTTTTTCTATTTTAGTTTTTTTTTTATCGTTTTATAAATACTTAGGTAGGTACCAGTATTTTTGTAAATTATTATTTATTATAATTATTATTTACATTAAATTGGTTTTTTTTGTTAATTTTATATATTTTTTTATATATTTATTTGTATTGTTTTATACGTTTTAGATACCTTTTAAAGTTATAATTAATGTGTAAATAAATTTAAATGTGTACAATTTACTACTCATATCACCAAAATAATTCACATCGATTGAAAACCAGAGTACACCATAGTGTACTACCATGAATTTTCCAAAAAAATGATCGAATTTTTTTTTTTAATTTTTAAGTATTATAAAGTTCATATTTATACATAATATTGAAAACAACATTTTTTTTCTATAAAAAAATGTGGGTGGGTCTGAAAAGGTTAATGTTGCTCAGAGAAATCGCTAAAAGTTGCTGTCCTTATCAGTCAATAGGCATAATGTATTTTATACTCTTCTTTTACCTTCAATTATTATAGTATATGTTTACGATTATTAATTTATATAATGTATTACGCAGCGACTAATCCCGATCAAGCGGTAATATCTAATTCCAGTTTGTTTTCCGACCCTTTATTCGTTTTTACAATATTTTAAAACATTTCATATTATTCTGTGATAATAGTTCTTTGATAATAGGTAGGTACTGCGCCTGCGTGTCTATTAATACAATATTATAAATTTGTTTTTCAATGTGCGAACAAAGGCAAATTAAAAAAAAAAAAAAAAATTTGTTTTATTATTCCACAAAAATACAGAATAATACCAAAAAATCCCCACAGTTTTTATTTTTCATTTTTTGTTTGGATGTTGTTATTTCCTGAAATTGTTCTCAATGAGTTGCTGCAGGCGAAAAATGATAGGTTTTCATTGGTTCAAGTATTTTTCATTAGATTTAAAACCTTGAAGCTTATCTGCCATAACTTCTCTAATATTATTTTACTGTTTATTTTTACTGTGTGATGAAATTCCGTAATTGAATTATTGATTAATTTTTTCAGTCAACAAGATATAATTATACGTCCAGGAGCATGGTGTGGCACAGTTTTCAGCCGCAGTCGTCTTCCGGGTGCTGCGGTTAAGCTGCATTTTGCGTTACTAGTTTTTTGGATGGGTGACCATCTGACCATCCTAGAATTCAGCAACGAAGCATCTACGGATGACATGTTTTGTTCCATTATTATAAATAATTAATGTGACTTATGACCAGATAGGTCGTGGCTTAGTAATAAAAAATCTATATATATATATATATTGATATGATTGTGTATATTGTATTACATGTAGAGCGTTTTTTTTTATCGTGATTTCCCCAGTAGGCCTAATCCATGACAGAAAAAATGAATCCCAGTCTGATGATAGAAGAACCGCGTAAAATGTTTACACGGTTTTTAAGTTTAATATTACGTTTATTTTTTCAAATATAAATGCAATTACGCAAAAGGATAATTTTCTTTTTTCCCTACCTGTATTTAATTCAGATAAACAAAATAATGTAAAGTATTGCAGTATACATTTCCGTGGATAAAATTGGTGTTAAAAAAAATTATATTTACAAAAACTCCTCATGAAAATAATTAAGTTTCTGAATTCAACTCTGTACCTATACTGTTGTAGTAATTACAATAATTGCAGTAGCTCATCAGTTACAGACGTTCCAATTTAAAATTTAAATTATTATCTATTATAATACCGATCTTCTATTTTGATATTACTAAACACGAAATTTAAATTATTTCGAAAATATTAATTAATTGACAAATTTTTATGGTCATTTGGTCTTAACCTAAATGAAAAAATACAATTTTGGTTTTTATATTTTCAAACCATACATTATTGAACTTTCTTGTGTAAAATGAAAACTGCTTCTGCAATTCACACTTATTAAGCAATGATTATTATAACTGTAAAGTAACGATAAATTAATTTTATACTTAAATAAACCTAGATAAGAACATAACATTAATTAGTATTATGTTTTCAGACCTTCCAATTAAATAAACTTACTAGTTGAAGTAAAAAGTAACTTATAAAGTTGCCAGAGGTACATTTTCTTGAACCGCCGAATTTTAATGATTTGAAATTCTTAACATATTAAATGTTATTATATAGTTTGTGCATGTATATGCCAAATATTCCGATAATGTTCCATCCAGTGACGCCGAACCCTATGCTTAGATCAAGCCGCGGCCTGACCATATTTTTTTTTAAATGAGACCGAGGATCAGAGGGATCTATGGTTTGCACTTTGCAATGTTCTGACCTCACGATTATTTTCACGAGGAATGCCGGCGGACTCTGTCGAATCGGTACTTGTATGAAAGGAACGGAAACGTTCAAATGTGAATTACCTAAATTAAAATACATAATAAAATATTTTTCGGAACGTTATTTGTCGATACATATCTAACTAGTATGAATCATGATTAATACTTGTAATGTGAGAGTACAAATTATTTTTCTATGCAAAGTAAAAATGTAGATTCGTGGTCGCTGGGGTGCTTGAGAGGCCGTTGTATTTTTATTTGGCCTGAGTAAAATTTTAAAAGCTCAACGCCCTTGGTTCCGTTGTATGTGCACATTAATTATGGACCCAATTTAGCCTATTCTTAAAGCAAATGGGTAGTCCGTTAAAATATAAATCTCCGTAAATTTTTAATTTTTATATTTCGAATTTCGATTAAAATTTGATTCAATTACAATTCGTGTACATAAATGATAGAACACAATGCCCGTCTGTACACAAATTATGTAATTGCAGGGATTTTCATTATTACGGTCCACCAATCGCATTTAGGGATAAGGCTCTAAATATTTATCGAAATATTTTTTATAAGTATTTTGTAAATTTGATTTTTTAATAATAGGTACGTTTTAATAAATATTGTGAACTAAATTTTAAATTTGTTAAATGAACCATTTTTGTGAATTGTAAAAAAATTTTTTTTTGGAGAATGAAGAGTTTCTTCATCGCCTCCTCGTGGTGTTGTGTCTCTGGATAACGCTAAATGATACTCAAATATTACCATATTGTATAATTTAAAATAATCATTGCCTACTTAATTTTAAATTTATTTAAATTAGTCTGGATGAAACGGGAATCTTTTAAAAACAAAATTTGGGTGAAACGGGTTATGTCCGCATGACATTATTAATAAGAAAAAAAAAAACTTTTTAATGCTTCTGCATTCTTTCAAATTATTACAAAATATAAAATATACGTATATTTATCGATCACCTTTCGACTCTTATGATGATTGGTTATCCAATTGCTGATCGTAGAGTGATATTCCTTAACAAACCGAGTACAACGAAAATCATATAATAATACGAAAAATCTTTTGTTTTTCATAACTGATTTAACACATTGAACATAATATGAAAGCATTTTATATATTTGACAAATTATTGTAAAGACAATAGACATGATCTGTACATTACTAATAATAAAATATGTTTCTTTAAAAAAAAAAAAAAAAAGTAAAGGAAAAACAAAAATCACAGAGATAATACAAAAACAACGTAAAAAACTTATCTTAATATAATTTTAGTTATATAGTAACACGAATAATTATCAACAGTTTTCTTCGTAGAATATGGTACATGGTATGTACAGAGAAGATATTGTCAACAAATTATCAAATTATGCAATCAGTCACACGTATCGTATATATGTATATAGTATATAATTAAAATTAAAAATATGTAGGTTGTGTGTTACTAATGCAAACGGTTAACATTTTGTGATGTACGCCTGTGCTGAGGGGCGGAGAGAAGGGATCGCATCGGATTATTCGACCATTGTTGGCCTTTCGAATCCGTATAAAACAAAAAAAAAAAATTAATTAATTAATAAACGGGTATGTTATCAAACGGTAACGGGAGTGTTTAATTTTAATTTTACAATTGATCGTATAGAATCTGTACCCATAGGCTAAAGGCTCCCAAACAGTGGATCGTGATTACATTTTTTATTGATCGAATGATGTGTATTTTCATTGTTTAAGAACTGAATGTATAATATATGTTTTCTGTTCACTGTATAAAGGTTTATTACTTATATTCAATGTCTTAAAATGGTTATCATATAAAATATAAATAAATATTGATCATATGGTTCTATCTGATCGTGACTATATTGATGAGGAAAACATGAAAATAGTGCATCATCCATGACTTGGGTTGGTTGTCAAAAATTAAAATTATTCAGCAAAAGAATGTTTCTATTAAAAGTTTGGGAACCTCTGCAGGTATAGAGGTATTGTGAATACCGATTTATTTGTAAAACACATTTTTATCAAGCTGGGAAAAAACGAAAATTAAAAGAAAAACTTCCGAGTGAAAATATACAACGATCTATTAATAACATATACAAAATACAACACTAATGTAACGCAGGGATGTAAGATTGCTTATTAAGTTTCATCAAACGCCTCTAGGGGTTTATGATGAACACCGATGGTACTATAGTTATAAATTTTCGAATTCCTCAGTTAACAGAAAAACAGAAAAAATTGTGTATTTTTGGATAGAATTTACTTAAAAAGTTACCTACACCAAGACGTTTATATTTAAATGTTTTAGTACATTTTAAAATGATTATAAAAAAAAAAAAAATAAATAAAATAATACATACGTATCCTAGACTGAATACATAAACCGGAATTTTAAAATGAGCTCATTCTCAATTTCTGTTGGCTGATGGTGATGATAATATCAATATAAATACAATATTTTCATTAATATAACCTTTGCATGTATGTGTAATGTGAAAATGATTAGAAGAAATGATATCTGATGCGATGGACAAAGTGAATGACGCTGACACACACAATCCAATATCTCAATCTAAGTTATCTGGAAAACTTACCAAATTAATATTTAAAACTATTGAAATATTTTATATGGATGTTTAGCTACTGATCGAGTTTTATTATGAAGATTAAACGGCCTTAAAAAATTAATTAATTTTTATATATTTTTTTATTCAAAGCTATTATCAGTTTTCAGTAGGTACTCGAAGAAGAACTAGAGAGTTATAATAAGAGTTATTATAAGAAAAAATGTTAGAAATGTATACTTTAATTTTTTTTTTTTAATATCTAAATTAAGTTCTTAAACATGATTCAAACTATGGGTCAAATATTCTTATGCGCAGCAAGAAAATAAAAATAGATATTTCTACATTTCGGTAATGTAATGTATTGTCATAATATTATTGTGTAATGATCAAGGGTTAAGCATTCGGTGTGTATTGTAATAATACATTGTAATTAAACTTTCAATTGTTTAGACACCGTATGTAATTAATGAGGTTCAACGATGTATAAGGTTTTTTTGATCATCAAAACAACCGAGAAAGATGAGCATGAACCACAGTAGCTGTGTTTAGTAAATTATAATAGAGATTACATTTGTAATGTTTACGAGAAAGCAATGGTTTGAGGCAAAATATTAGTTTTGATATCAGATATCTATAAAACGGTATAGCATTAAACGTTTTTTTCTAATTTAAACGTAAAGGAGGGTGGCTTTTGGTGAGATAGTGAAGCATATAGGTGTAATGTGTTAAATCATTGTGCGAATTTAATAGAGCAAATGAGTTAAACATTAATTGTGTGTAAAATAAACCATCGGATAAAACATTGTTCAAACGAAAATCCACGTAACGGTTAATTTTTTTTCATTTTTTAACCGAAAGAAGACAATACCTCGTTCTGTATCGTTTACTTATTCCAAAATAAATATATGTCTATTAAACTTAGTATAATATGATCACGAAAAATAAATGTTTTTTATATTACGAAAAATTACGTTTTAATATAAACCGCGCATTTCCCGCGTTATGTACCGTAACCGATTATGTTGTTTTGTAATACAAATTGAAAATTGTTTTTTATATTTTTACTTTTCTTAACAGTTGTATACACATAAAAAGAATTTACCGTTGACGATAAGAAAAAAATATTTATCATATACATATACCGAAAAAAATTAATTTTCCGAAATACAACTATGTAATGACACATAGCCCAGCCTTTAACAATTATGTAAGATTGTTTTTATTTCGT
This sequence comes from Sipha flava, assembly GCF_003268045.1. Lineage (NCBI taxonomy): Eukaryota > Metazoa > Arthropoda > Insecta > Hemiptera > Aphididae > Sipha > Sipha flava. Next base: position 1,454,678 of record NW_020273630.1, on the reverse strand, counting down.
CATGGACAAGTCATAATCATAGTGATATTATGTTAAGAGTTGTTTCGGAGAAAACATTATTAAATAATAACTACCACGTTTCAGAGACCCTGAGCTTCTATACAATATAATAATAAACACTTTAAGATTACATAATACACGTACATGCGTAACGTTTTTTTTATTATAAAATCGATTTACTTACACAATAATTAAATATATAATATATACGTTTAAGAAAATAATATCAATATCAGATAAGATTAGTGATAACGTTAAAAATGACTAGATATAGTTATGTATAGATTATAGTTATGCATTACACACAAATTAAACACCGACGTATACTTAACCGACACTAGTCTATTATACACCACATTATTTATATAACATACCTATATGTTGTATAAATATATACTATAACATTAGGCGTTAGGTATTGGTTAGTGGATGGTACACAGTGGGTGGTCAGAAATTCGTGTGGCCAAAAATATGTGATTGCGTACGGTTATTGTGCCTCAGGTATATTGCCCCTCATTATACTTTTATGTACACGCATTTCTGACCTTTTCGTGCCATTTACATTACACAAATTTATAATAAATTAACAGTTATTTAGATAATTAGTTTCACAAAATGTTCTTATTTTATATAAATAATATGTATATGTATATATATATACATATAAATAATTATAATAATAAATAGAGTATACCAGTACGAAAGAAAAGAAAAATAAATAAATAGTAGTAAATCCGATCAGGTAAAAATAAATATTCAAACCATTTTTGCCAAGCTATAATATCATTCTTATTTTAAACCTACTATAATATTGTTATTACATACGTAAACGAATCGCGTACGTGTGATATATCATTTTAGCACCATTAATACGACTTATAAAAATCATCATATTTAATAATACACACACTTATAAAGTAGTCCTGTGTTTAAACATAAATATCCAAATGTACAGTTATATGACCTTTTGATAATATATATTATACTACACATATTGTTTATAGCAAAGTGGTAGAAGAGAACGCACCGTGGTGTTTAAAGTTTGGAAATCATATACGTACGAGAAGATGTCTCAAAATAAAGATATGAACGAATGTCTTAATTGATATTGTTGAACGCGATTTGATATAATATTGTAATAATATCACATTACCCTTAATTTTAATATGAATTATAATACACCCATATGTATTGATATAGTTTTCAATCACTGATATATTTTTAAGTTGATCGTGTTATTTTATATTTATGTTACGGGAACAATATTTATTAGAGAAGGATTAATAAACTTTGTGAAGTGACTTTTTTACACGGTATAAACCATTATAATCTATAAAAATGATTAATAGTATAAGCATTATTTTGTTTTATAAATTTAAGTGTTTTTGTTTCTGAAAAATATAAGTACAATGACGAGCTGGTTCATCTAATTATATAAGGTTAGCAAAATATAGTTACACATACACAAACAAAAATTATTAAGCTCTGATGCCTAAAATCGATTGTTTAAATATGAAGACGGAAAAACGATAGATGTTTAAATGATTAAATAATGATCCTCATAGTCTAAGATAAAATATATGTAAGAAACTAAGTATACGAGCATGTGAAATGAGAGAACGAAAGAAAATTATCAATATTTTATCCATAATACTCATGCAGTATATATTGATCTGTATATATAGATAACTCACATTTATGTAAATGTTAAAATAAATTTAAAAGTGATTATTTATACCATATTACAAAATAATTGGAAATATCAAAGAACCTATTGCGTCAGCTTGTTTGTAATTTAATTTTTTGTACAAATGATAACGTGAAAATAGTATTTGTTTTATTTTTTTTTTTCTAATAGTAAGATTTCTAAACGAATTTAAGTTGAAGTTAAACATATTTTTGTCTTTTTGATAAATTCAACAGTCATCAACCTATAATTTATATTTATAACATGAGTGTATTTTGAAATACGGTTTTCGCCTATAATTAAGTGAAAATTAAAAATATTAAACTCTATAAATAATTTGCCAGTTTACATTTGGTTAAATATTATAATAAATAAAGTTATAAAATATTAGTATAATAAATAATTTAATAATCAAAATGTATGTATGTCAAAGATTAAAACAATTTAACAGTTATATTTTATAATTTTAAATCTACCTTAAATTAGTAAATATAAAATTTTTACTGGGTATAAAGTCACCTCACAAAGTTGAAGAATCCAGAATTTTCATGTAACATTAAAAGGTACACCTATATAATGATATACGCTAACGAAATCGATGTAGAGGTAATAATGTGTTGCGAAAAAAATAAAAAAATGAATTAACCGTAAAGATCAACATACTGTTTTGTTTTACGCTTTTCTTTTTCGTTTAAAAAATAAATTAACTGTTTCATAATTTCCGCCGCAATGATAATTTTGAACAAATTCCATTTTACTTTATTTCACGAGAAAAAATGTCTAATTCTCTAAACACGTGTTTGGTGACTACTACCTACACTACGTATACTATGTTAACATATGATAATAGAGTGCAGATCCAAGGATCGAACTAACATCATTAATAACAACACTAGTTCATAATACGAGTAGTATACACATCGTTGAATCATAAATGTACGTTGATACGTTAATTAGAATTTCTATATAATAATAATATTTACACAACACGGTAATTAACTCTTACGGGATAGGTACCTATATATATATTGTTATTGTTATTCCGGAAACAATATATTACAATATTGTTACGAGTTTCGACGGATGCGCGAACGGTCAATCGATTCTATTTATCGAGTGAAAAATGGGTATAGTCTATCGTAAGATATGTTTAAACCGTACACGTTAATCATAATACTTCAAGGTGATCCCAAACTAAACAACATTTAACACACACACACACACACACACACACACACATACACGGAAACACATGGAAACACACATACACACGGAAACACATGAGTATGTTACATATACCGTTTTAGTGGAATATGTATTACAGTTTAGTAATAAGTTTGAAGATCGACGTATTTTAATCTCACTATCATGCCCAACCAATATGCTTGCAGGAAGCGATATTCGGAACGATAATGTTTGAAAATTAAACGTAAAACTTAAAATACATATTATTATTCAGATAACGAAAAAAAAAAAAAAATGTTGGCAAAAATATTATTTTTCGCCGTCGTAGGGACGTACGATTCGTAACAAAATATTATGTACACGTTAAAATACAATACCGATATAATATAAATATATGCGCGTAGAAAAAAAAAATACATGTATAAAAACGGGACGATTCACGAGCTCGGAATATTCAAGTACACAGGTAGTATAAAATATGTATGGCACAACGGAGCTTTAAGCAAACACGAATCCGTAGGCTTATGTTTTAAGGGTCGCATTCGGGTTTATAACCCAAATTTTTTCGCTGTAAAAATAATTGTATTTCCCGGAAGTTCGGACGACTTTTATCGTCTCGCTGCCAACACTCGCACATGAGGTCGTAAATTTCTTTCGGACAATTGATAGGCTGTGGCAACAGGATCTGAAACGGATTAAACACGTGAATAACATTTAAAATAACAATACGTGGTGTGTATAGTACGTCATACACAGTTGCCTTATTAATAATAACATTGTAATGCGGACGATATCGTTTTAAACGTACACGGTTAAATCGTTTTTTTTTTTTTTTTTACGAAAAAGTTATAGACGTTTGAAATCTAAATAACGATGAAAGGATCAAAAGGATTGGAATGATCCGAAAGCTTTAGATATGCAACTGTTAAGTATTTATTCCAAACAAACATCTTTTGTATACGGTTTAATCGATCTTCGCGTAGTATACTATCACGTTCGAAATATTCGACCGAACACATTTTTTTCATTAACAATACTAGTAATAATCATTTCAGAGTAAAAACATTTTGATATTGATACATTAGTCAATATACACGACAGATAGGACATTTTACTTCTGTTCGTTTTTTTGTTCAAAATTAAATTGAAAATTAATTTTGAATATTCAGGCCGGGACGCAATAGATGTGTTACGTAGATCATTAAAGTGTCTGATTAATTAAGTTATAATTGAGGACTATGTTTTTATGTACATTTGGCAAGATATTCAACTTGAAGAAACTGTGACGAAAGACGAATGTACGTCTATGACAGTGACTTGATAATAGAATAATATAACATATTATATGATTAAAATACACAATTTGTATTTTACGAAAGTAATGAATACGAAATGATTTTATTTGTAAGTTTAACACGGGGCGCTTTTGTTTGTGTGTATGTGTGTGCATGAGTTAAAACTCAGTATTGTTCATGAGGCGGCCATGGAATAGAAGAATTCCGATCGACTGAGAGTGGAAATCAAATACTACCGTACTCATTGAATATACTATACTCATTAACAATACAAAACAAACCTACATCAAACGAATCCTAGCTGAAGGACGAAACCGAAAATATCGAACACGTCGCGTAAGGGATGTTCGTTTCGAGTACGTAAGATCAGCAGGACTCGGTGCTGCATGTTAATTCAACCCGGCCGTATGTGACGTGTACACCCGCGTGTGCGCGTACACGTGCGGGCATGCTCGGTGCATTATTTACGTCCGATACGAATAAAAAAAAACGACGTGCAAGGGGGAAAAGTGTGCGAACGATCTACGGTGCAGAGTTCGATACAGTCATATATCGCAGTAGTAGTAGCACTCACAACGGTGTATCGCAGCGCCGTGTGGCGGTGTAAAAATATAACATCGGTAAAACGTGCAACAATAAAAATATTCATGCAGCGCAGTGGCGGACGGATGCGTTTCCGTTTTTTACGGAAGAGGGTTTTGGGGCGGAGAAAAAGACGCGAAAAAAAAAATCGTTCGTCGACGACGCGAACGTAACAGAATTGCCTACGCGGAGTGCCGTCACGCTCCGTTCGACCGTTTCGCGTTTCCGTTCCGTTTTGATATTGTTATGATATACAGTGTATATTGTACACTTTGTTTTATGGGAAATCATTTTCGCAGGCAAACGGATCACAAACCAATCCGGCGCTATCATTGCGTACCAATGGCGCTGATATTCAGGCGGACGAGGTATAGGGACGCCATGCCCTCCCCTCTGGATTATTTTCGACCTAACTGAAATCATCTCAAGTCTACTATAGTGTTGATCAGGTTATTTGTTGAATGATAATAATTTATGTTTAAGTTAAATATTAAAAAATTAAAAATTATTTTTGGTTAATACTTGTAAATATATAAAGAAATACACAAAAAGTTTATATAAATAAATAAATGCTTAGCTTGACGTGGTATTATATTTTTAAAGTGCTATTTCGAATTAGAAATTTATTGTCAAACAAAGTAATTTTACATCAATTCAATTAGCAATTCATCGTAACAAAGTTAATGAAATTGTGAGTAAATATGGAAAAATCACCGACTGAATATGAAAAATTAGAGAAGGGAAAAAATTAATAGATTGAGAAACATTGGTCGTTTTACATAAAGATTATTTATTTTAATATTTTTGTAGTATTTATTTTTTTATTGTACAGTATTAAATTTAATTGTATACACTTAATGATTATATCATATTTTATTTTTACTAAATTTTGGTATTCTGTCTAAAAATAATTAACTGTGAAGGTGTAGGTATGTATCTTTATTTACATTTTTACCGTAAAAATTTTTAAATTTTATATGACACCTGATAAATGAAATTGTATATAATATATACGGGGTATATGTATAATATTAAGTACACAAATGATATTCAGAAACATGTGAACGAGCGATGTAACACACACACACACACACACACATGTATACATATATTATTTATTTATATCAAATTATATTACTCTCCTCTCTTGAGTAAAAAATCAAAATCACTTTCGGTACGCACATTCAACCAAAGTTTGAACTGAACGCAGCGACGGAACGAGTACATGATTACACGCGAACTCCGCAGCAGGATCATGAACAAGAGGAACATTTTGCGAACAGTGATACCGATAAAACCGGTGAAAATAATGACATAGAGTTAAATGTAAGCAGTTTAAGTGCGTATACCATGAAACATATGGTTTATATTTGGTTTTTGTTTTTTTAAACGACAAATAATAATAATGTCTTTTGTAATTTTACTAAAAAACTGAAATAAAATTATTTTTATCCCACCGCGCGACGTGCACGGTCGACGCATGGACACTGCCGGGGAACGATGCACGGTATCGTCGCTATGGCGCGCCAACAACTTGAACGCGAATCGTGGGGGCGAGCTCGTCGAAAGTTTTCACGAAAAAAGTTTTCCAATAATGAATTGACGACGGCTGCGCGATTATGTTGTTCGCACGCAAGAGTACACCGTGAGCGCGTGTGCTTTGTGTATTTGATCAATTACATATCGATCGCGACACGCGCTCGCCAGATCGTTTCCAGTGGTGTCATTTCAATGTGTATTCCTTTAGTAGGGTAGTCGGCATGTTTTTATTAAACCGTCGACTCGACGGCTCATTTTACCTAAGTGGCAATAAACGTGGTGGAGAGAGGGAAGGGAGACGTGAAATCGGTCAAAAAATATAATACTTGTATTACTTGTATTATAATACTTGTATTTATGCTTGTATTTCGTACGTATTGAACATGACTCATTTTTTCGATTATTTATAACATGCCAATGGTTTTTTAAAAAACGTATTTGTAGTTTGATGTTATGCGTCGATTTTGGACTTAAGCTAAACTTTAGACTGAGGCAAATGCACGATTAGCCGTCACCTTCCCACAAATGAGGTCACTGATCATTTCGAGCCATACACGTGCGGTTCGATAGCACAATCTTTACCGTATTGTGATATTACACTATGCTTAGTGGCGTATTTAAGAACATCAGGATTGGGGTCACACCAAACATTTTATTATTATTACATCTTCTTTTGACGATTTACATACAATATAAATCATAGTATATTATACATTATAGGTATACATATATACCTGTTATGTATACCTATGAAATACATATTTCATATATTATATTATAATGTGAAAGTAAAATTAACATAAAGAAAAAAAAACTAATAAACTGAAAAATTTAAATATTTTTTTCTTAATTTTCAGAAGTATCAAAATCATTGATAATATTTTCAAATTCTAATGAAGTGCTTATTTCAGATTTAATGGATAAACTATTTTACTATTGATATAATCCTAAAACTGAACGACATGGTTTTGAATCATTTTAGATTAGTTTTTTTATTTATTTTTTTTTTTTATTGAAAAAGAATGTTCCGCACGAATTTGCACGAAAGACGAATTTTTGAAGTTTTGTTTTACGGGTATCATAAATCCTCAATGTGTGTACTATTTGTAAGTTTTATTAAACGAATCAATGAAAATACATAAACTTAAAAGACTTTTGAATATTGTTTATTCTAAATTGGTAAATAAACCATTGTGTCAATTGAGAGAATATTAAAATAAAATAAAATGTGGCTTGACCTTCCATCTAATATCATACATTTACTGTTTCTTTATTTAAAATAATCAAGATATTATTTAACAATCGTACACTAAAAAAAGGAGTATAACGTTGGCAAGTAACTTATGATATCAGCAGCTATGGTTAGAACCTTCTGTGGAGATAATGTTGCTAATAAGTTAGAATTAATTATACTTTTAGATAATATTTTTAATTTATGATAGATTTTATCTGAAAATATTTTAAGACAACTACATCAGCGATATCAATAAACAAATGTTCGATTCAAACTGATAAATCCGTTGTCCAAAATAACGTTCAATTAATGGTATTTATACGTTATAGACGTTCTAACTATTATTTTAATTTTATTTTGTAAGCCGCTTTTTGCAATCACAACAGGTTTAGATATTTTTAAAAAAATTGATAATTATTTTTCTGTAAATAGTCTAGTCTTGACTGACTACATTGGAATATATTCTGATAGTGCACCAGCAATGCTTCAGAGTTGAATTAGATTATTGGATAAACAAGTCTTTCCTGTGAATGTCTTTGCTTGTAGAAATATATATTCCCTAACAAAAAAAACCTACTCATTGACTGTATAATTTTATGATGATGTGTGAATAGCCAAGTTGGTTTTTGTAAGTGATGTTTTTGAACCGTTAGATTAATTGAAATACTAGAAAAAAAATCGAAGAATGATTGGTTAGTAATTATGATTACGATTACTTGGATTACTATTTTTTTATTTTTATTTTTTTTGTGATAGTGACTAGTTTAACTTTAAATTGCAGGCTCACGTTCATAAAAGGTTAAAAATAACTGGTCTATAATCTAATTTGTAACCTATAAAATAAATATTTATCATCTCTCTAAACTTTTAAGAAATTGCCGCTCCTCTGCATTTTTTAAAATTTGATGTTCTAGACTAACTAAATACGTCCTTGATTAGGCTGTGGTTCGCGCGAAGGATCTCTGGACTACGCGACGTCGTTTATTGACTGCGTACAGTACGCCGACGATGCCGTGTTTGTTTACATAGTGACGTGAAAATATTGCCTGTTCTCGGCAAACCATTCGGGTCTGTGATTTATTCAACCTGAACACGCTTCTCTTGCGCCGTCATCACGATTTCTTCTCGAGCACTATAATCCGGTCGTTTCACATTATCATCGTCGTGCACGAGCGATCGTCGATTTCATCGTGTCGCGATCACCGAAAACCGTGTCGGTGAAATTGATAATTATTTTAATATGGGTTCACATCTCTCAATCAACAGGGAATGCAATGAACCGAGAAGTTTGCAGTGAATTTATCGTAAACTTAACTAGGTTATCTAAATGCGAATTTTCTGATCATTCGAATTGGTCCGGAATACGGATAGTTACTAAAATTCGAATCCAATTAAACGATAGCCGTCAGTTTTAGATGATGCACCGTTGTTAAGAATATAATCTTTCAATCACACGCAAACGCGATTGGAGACAGTTTTTTTACATTCTAAAATTTTATCCCACGAATTGTTCGTCCGGCGAACATTCGAAATGTCCTTCGAAACAACATTGTGGAATTTAATATCATTCACAAACCTATAGTCGGAAGTGCTGAGTAACGTATTTTTTATTTCTTTTTACACAATTCGACGAAAAAGATTAGTGTTTTTCTTCTAACCCTCTTTATCCTTCCCCTAGGTATCGAATTATGTTTGATAACATTTTTGACGTTAATTTGTGTCAATTTGACAATGTCATGCATCGAGTTACGAATCGCTCATTAAATTCTTAGTTACTTATAATTCAAGTCTCATTCATGTTAAACGTTTCATACCGTATTAGTCAACAACTCGAAACAACCAAAATTATAACTCACTTTTTTATACCAGGAATATAAAAATCGATAGGCTAAATGTATTAGGTTTATATTTCTGTTCGGATTCACTGCGATCATGTTTTGTGAAAAACTGTTATAACAAATAAACTAAAAACTGCACTAACTCTAAGTAATGTATGCATGGCTAAGACAAATACTCAGTTTTTCGAATATAATGTCCGTTTAAAATATCTGAACAGGTTCATATTATACATACACCATCACAGTTATAGTAAAAAATAAAATTGCGAATTTCTAGAAATCCATTGATATCGCAAACATTTTTAATTCAAAATATATCGATCATTCACATTCTTCCACGACATATGTGTTTTTACTGTTAATTTATATTGTACACCTGTCGTTTACAGGCCGGCACCGATATAATGACCGCATTTAGCACAAAATGCATTTATTCATGATGTAAGGAAATGTTGACAGTTAAAATTGTTTGCAGTAATTTCCCGTAACAGAAATAGTCCAGCAAACCGAGACAATATACATTTCAGTATTATACTCACAAAGTTGCCATCGTTTTGATACAGTCTAGTGACGTTGTCAATTACGTGTTGGTCGCTAAGTTCTTCGTACGGTTGTTCCCGGGCGAACGTCAGTATTTCCCACAGCGTGACAGCGAACGACCAAACGTCACTTCTCGGCGTGTACTTGTTCTAGACGGACGAAAACACGCGCGTACACGTTATGATATCATAATAATTTATGTTCAACGAAAAAATGTTTAATACCAAACCGTTATACGGTTGATTTTATTTGCGATTTGCCTTACCAACAATATGCTCTCCCACGACATCCAGCGGATCGGCAGCGAAGGTCTTCCCTCGAAGTCGAAATAGTCGGCTGAATAGACACTTTTACTCAGACTCATGTTGGACACTTTGACCGTGTAATTGGGACCGACCAGACAGTTTCTGTAAATAATTTTACACACGCGTTTTGTTAAATGGTTTTGAAAAATTAAATTATCGATTAACAGCGAAGATAATGCGTGCGTCTCTCAAATACATACGGGGAATAAAGGCTAAATGTATTATCTCGAAGATTTATCATTAGTGATGATAAGCACGTCGCCTGCAACCTTTAATATATCAACAGCAATGTATTGGCGACTGTGTGATAAAAATAAGTAGTAAAGCAAACCACGAACGATTTTATGGCCCTCGGCTCTCCGTGAACAAAAAAAAAAAAAAGTTTAGTTTTTAATTTATTGTGTCAGCTGTGTTGTTTTTGCCACCGCGGGCCAGTATTTTCTCGAGACGATGCGTCGAACGAATAAATCCGAGCTGCTAAGGAAAGTTCAAACCGCTGTCAGTAAGTTTTGTTTATTTTTGGAACTCATACGAGTACGATTTGTTTTTTTTCTCTTTATTTTTTTTAGAAAATCGCATAACCGAAAACCGAATGGAAAACTCAACCATCTGTATTAGAATTCCCGTCACACGATCAGCGCAGTCAATAATGGGTACGGCAAAGGTAATATGGTTAATGTTTATTTTTGTTTTGTGTTGACTTTATTTTCAAAATGGTGCTGTTTAAACGCAATATCTCGCCGTGGAAATTAATTTTTGATGAGTAATTATAATAATTGATTGTTGAGTGACAGTAGGTTTTTGATATAAAAGGAATGTGACTATCGCTACGGGACACGTCATAGAAAATATAATCGATGGCTGTAAAAAGGTATTAGATTTAAACACACGTTGTGTTGATTATTCGCCTTATATTTATGATATGGAAACGGCGAACGAATCTATAGTTAGGGCTTATTTTTATTAATTAATATACATGTATTTCTTATTTAGGTATCGAATAATGCGTATCCAACAGAATATTGTACACGAGGTGATTTTGTCAAATAAAGTTCAATTCAGTGGGATTACACTAAACGCAATACGTAAAAATAATATTATAACCTGGCGGTTAAAGATTACGGATTTTTTTTTTTCTAATTGGAATCACCATATTATATTTACTAAAAACTTCATAGGTTTCTTAATGATGTCATATTTGAAATTTTACTTATCTTGTTTTAATAAAACATTGTTCTATATGCTTTTTTGGGCCATAGAACTAATAACAGGTTCTAAAACTTCTTTTGGTTCCGTCCATCTTTTATTAATTTATAGTAATTGGAGATAAACAGTAAAAGTGAATAAAATGTCAAAATTACAAAACAGATAAAATTAAACACACAATTTTCACATGATTAATGAAAATAAAAGTTATGAAGGAATACATTATGGTCAGTCTAAAAATAATAAATTTAAATAATATAAGTATTCGTAATATTTTAAAGTAATCAAATTAAATTATTTATTATTTTTTTATAGTTTTTAATAATAACAAAAATAAAATGAAAAATTGTTATACCGATTGAAAATATTGTAATACCGATTAGGATATAATTTATTTAATAAAAAAAAGCCTGTTACTTGAGAAAAAAAATATTTTTGCAAAGTGTAATTTTACTTTATTAATCATATCAATAAAGAAAATATGTTGAGATAATAAAATATGTTTTACAAGTACAATAAAAACTGTCACTGGTATTGTGTGCATGAACTTCATTGGTGTTGTGCACAGGATTCTTCGAAGGCTGGATAAAACATATACATTTAATTGTTTTCAAAATTTAATCAAAATAAATTATTTCTATTTATTTGCTACTGTATATTGTTGAGTTTAGGTGTAATATGTAAATTAAAATATAAATCGTTTATTTATATAATCGCTTAATTAACTAATAACTAAATTAATAACTGAATCCAAGTTTATTTTTGATAAATATTCAAGTATTCCTATGGTCAAGTGGGTATTAGCTTTCAAATTTCTAAGATAACTTTTAATTCATTTTGATTTGGAGGATATCTTTTTATTGTTATAGAGACTGGCAATTATCAAAGTATAATCCGTGTATTCCAAAATAATGAATTTAAGAAATATGTGGCTAATCATGTGACCTTTGAACGCAAATTAATTGAATGAGGGATTTCCACGTGAAAGCGGTGAGTATCTGAGTTTCGATTTGGAAAAATCTCGATACGTATTATTACTTTCCACGTCATAACTAATCGTTCACTAAGGTGAATTACGGAAACATCTTAGGCGTCGGATGACTATAGTTCAAAGGTCTAGGGAATTTCTATTCACAGAAAATCTCTGTTTCCGCTTCTACTCCTTTTCGCCCTAATATTATTTCTTTATCGTTGCGTATGATCCAACTAAACGCGACGCGCGTTTTCCATAATCGAAGTACAAAGCACTTATGTCTCTAATGCCACAACATGTTCACGTGCGCATTGTGGGTTTAAACGCAGGCCACGTCATTTGCATATTACACTTGTTCCGTGCCCGATACCGATTCGCATCGCGCAAGAACGGGCGCGAGAATTAGTGCCGCGCAGAAATCGTTTTTTCCGTTTTGAACGTTCACACGATGTTACTAGCGAGCGTTTAAAATTAAATTTTATGCCTGCCGCCGTCTTCGTTTCAGTCGTCTACGAGTACAGAAGTAAAATGTACAACAGATAGCGTTTTAATAACACAAACGCGAGCCGAAAGTTTCCAGTAAACTGTTATAGCACGAGTTAGAGAAATAGTTCTGAACTAAACCTCTTCTTTTATTGTTTTATTCGTGTTTGAACCAAAGTCTCTGTAACGTTAAACAAATAAAATAATAATCGTTATGATAAAAAAAAAAAAACCCTCCCACCCAACTCTCTCTGAATCACTTTTCAGTCGGCGTACGTGACGAAATGTTTATTTTGAACTACAGTTTTATAACGAAAACGGGGATGTATTAAGACGTTAAAATATTTGTAACGGTCTATTCAACACGAAGAAGGAATAAACGTAAAATATTCATAAAATGTGAGATCCAATGTTATTATACGTTTTTATTCGAAACGAGTTATTACTATAATAAAGATGTTAATATATTACAGCGTTCAACAAACGCAATTTTGACGCTACCGTTGTTGCGTAAGTAAAAATAAAAATAGATATATTATTATTCCCATTATTATTATTTTTATATATTTTTTTTACTTTGATGATCAATTATATTATATTTAAATAGTGAAAAATTCAAGACCTTATCGTATCGTATAACAACTTATTTATTCTGTATGTTATTATTTTAAGTCTATCCGTAAAAATGTACATAAACGGTTAACGTAATGGAATTATTATTATATATTATTAGCTACTCAAACAATGTTCGTAAGTTAATTATTTTTGATTGTCTGATTTAGGCTCTAGGCATTATGATAATATGATTGCCCTTATTGGTAAGTAGGAAATTATCTTTCTCAATTTTTCCATCCTAACAATATACTATTATTTAAATACGACGAGTTTGATGTTGGAGGAAGAAATTAAGAACTAAAAGTTAAAATTCCATTCTTGTTTAATTCTAAATTTATGAACGGTTTAGTAAGTCGAAATAATTGACAAAAATTCAACAGAATCGCTTTAAAAACTCATATTTAAAAATTTATAATTGATAATTTTTTTATTGCACTCGAGGCAGAAGTAAAATAAATTAAAAAAGTTTAAAAAATATTAAATAAATAGTATTTCTAAATACAACAGATGAACAATATAATAGATTAGTTAACTGTACAGTAAAATGATTCACTGGTGGTGAAACTCTAAAAAATTAAATAAATATTGTGAGAGACCTAATTGCTAAAATTATGATATAACGATAATAATTTTAGTTTTAAGTTATATAATGATTTCGTTAAATAAAATTTATCTTTGGAATTTTTTGTTTTTTTTTTTTATAAAAATAAAATATTTAAAAAAAAATTTCTAAATAGATAAATGTGAATATTCAACAATGCAGTTTTTCAAGTATGTTAAATTGATTTACTAATTATTTTTGAAATTATAAAATATTCTAGTTAGATATGAAGATTTTTATTTGAAATTTTTTTTTCCATTTATTTTCATAAATTCATATAAAGTATACAATAAAAATCTTTAGAACTTAATTAAAAAACCAATTGGCTTTATATGATCTGAAACAGTACTAATATTAGCACGTTCGATATAATCTATAATTATTTGCATGTCAATGTAACTGATTGGTAATACTACAATAAAATATTTTTAAGATAGAATGTTGACTTTATTTGAATCGAAAATGGATTGTTAATTAGTATGCTTATCAACAGCCCGCAGTCCTACGACCCAACGACAAAAGTTTTTTGTATTCCTGTCGGGATAATCCACCACTCAACCACCGTATGCGCGTACAACATGTCACTACATATATAATACAAAAGGTATCAAAATATACACAGAAATAATATAATATATATATAGAGTTTATGCTAAAATGATTTCTATTCATAAAGTATGTTACTGTCCGATTATTTTATATTTTTAAATGTTTCTATAATAATGCGAAAATTGAAATAAAAAATAAAAATATATCGAATAGATATGAAAATATAAATCAGTTTTCGAAAGGATTATGATTATTGTTGGATTATTAGAAATCGGGTCGGAATTGTATTTAAATATGACATATTTATATATTATAGCACTGCAATCAAATTTTGCTGAATAGAACAAAATGAGATCCAAGTGCCATGTTTTGGAATTGTGTACCAATTCGTTAGAACTGATTTCTATCGACAAGTTATATTTTTCATGTATGTTTTAGAATCTTTAGTTATAATCTATTAGTCATGTATATTTCTAAAAATTTTCAGTCAACTTAAAATTAATAATATAAGTTTGTTTTTTAGGAAAAATATTTTTTTCTGAAACGAAAGATCGAAATTTTATAGTAGAAACGAGAAAATATGTTGTTATTGCGATCAACCAGAGTTGGGCATTAGTCGAATAAAATATTATTCGATTGATTATTTGAATAAAAAATTATTCTTCATTGATTTATTCTTAATTTTATTATTGATTTTTATTTTTATTCATTATTTTAATTTGTATTATTATTCGTTATTCATTATTCGGAGATTTTTATTTACTATATTTTATTCATTATTTAGTTATTCGTTATTCATTATTCGTTATTCGTTATTCCCTATAATCATATAAATAATAAATTTAAATCCAAAATAACGATGTATAGTAATAATATACTTATTATTTAGACTTAAATAATATATATAAAGGTAATACATATTAATATATATAATAATTGATAAAAATAAATTAATTATACTTTTATATTTAATATCATTATTTATTTAATATCATTCATGATTTTAACGAATAAATTTACTCTGAATAATTGTTTTATTAACTAATAAAACTATTCAGAATAATTTTATTCTTTATTCAGTACGCTACAGTTATTCAAAATAAAAAATTATTCTTTATTCATAAATAAATTAGTTATTCAGGCTTTTATTTTTTATTCATTATTTTGATTTGTTTTTGTCCAACTCTGCCATCAACGAAGTTTGATCAGATCTAGGACGATGTTATTGAATGGTATTGAGTATTAAAAAGGCTGAATAATATATCAGTTGATAAAATAGAATAAAAATTAATTTTTATGCAAATAGCAAATAGTTCTAAAATCAAAGCGTTGTAGTATATTAGTTTCTTTGAATGATTTAAAATTGTTTTTACAAACATAACATATTAAACAAGAAGAATAAATAAATGTTGATTTTATAATATTCAAAATAAATGATTATTGAATTAAATTGTATAAAATCATATAACATTAAGCAAAATAATATTTTGTGTAAAAATGTGTCATTATTTTTGTCATTCCATAAACTTAACAATGTTATTTATTAGTAATAATTAAATTTTGACAACATGGTAAAGTAATTTTTTTATATGGGTTATTTGAAGGTAATCACTTAAATCAAAATCCGAGTTTCAATTTAAAAATTATAGTATATTTTTGAAAATGTTATAAAATTATTTCGATTTACGAAGAGTCATTCTCAAAAAAAAAAAAAAAAAATGTATATATATATCATTCAAATAATAAACATAAAAGCTTAAATATACATATATATATATATATATTAAATTTATCATGACTATAACATGACTATAACTATAACAGTTATTCGTAGATTAATATCTGACAAAGTTAATTCAGAAAAAATGAAAATCATTACTGAGAATACATAATAAATAGATAAATACCTACATAATAAATGGATAAAATTTAGTTGAAATATTCAAAAATAAATGTATAGGTTGTTGTTCTGAATCATCATGGTTTCACTTAATCCGTATTTTTCTTATAAAAAGATTATGCCGAATTCCTTGATAGGTTTCATGAATTGTTACAGGTAACAAGAGACAAAACGTTCCTTTCGAAAAAAGTGAAAATTAGCGTACGGTAAAACGATAGAGAACAATAACGATGTATCACTGTTTTTGACGTTGATTTTTTATTTTGTATTATTTACGAGTAAATTTGAAGCATATACTTGTTTCTGTTGGATTGTATCGGGTGACAAAAAAAAATAAGCAGCGCTCGCATTTTTAGTACTAGAGAATGGTTTGATTGGCCACTTCAACGATGAAAAGCATTATTTTTCATAAAACACTAAGTCATGTCGACTTTCAATTATTATTTGTCGATTGTTATGGGACTGTTTATGAAGGAAGTCGAATTAGCCGCAGTTAATTCGGGTTTTATTTTAAAGTCAATACTTTATTTGTTTGTTTATTATTATATAAAAAAAAAAAAAAAAAAACTAATGTGAACAGCTCTGATAAGACTTGACTAATAACAGTTTGTAATAAATGATATATCCAATCGTGGATCTCTTGAACACAACATTTTTATAAGACCAGGTACCGCGATAACGTTTAGACCAGTGATCATAAGACTTGACTTTTGGGTGATTTTCAGTGAAAAATGCGTGGTACAGTTCGGTGGGACAATTGTTTGTCAAAATAATAATCATGATTGTTTAAATAACAAAAAAAAACGGTTTGGAAAGAAAATTAGGTTGGGAAAAAACAGCAATCAAATTTACTATAACGTCGATTGTTATGTACGTTTTGATATGAGATGGTTATAATGTAATACTTTCAAATGTTTTATAACTAAAACAATCACTTCGGATATATTCCACCAAGCGATTTAAAAATAAATTGGTCATTTCGGTTTTCCTATATTACCACCATAAATGTTATGATACAGATGTTTATCGGTTGTATAGTTATAAGTTTTTATATAAAGCTAAACGATTCCAATATTTAATAAACACATTCAATTCAAATTAAAAAAATAGTTTAGTAAATTGCATAATCATTGAAATATAACAAATTTAAAATGTTGTTAGTTAAATAACACATTTATTTCGTTCCGTAGAATTTTAAATCCGTAGGTTTTATTTTTATTTTTCTGAACCGAAACGGGGTATTAAACAAACTAAAAAGAATTTAAAACTTTTAATCCTTCTGCTATTTTAAAGTTGTGTATAAAATTTCAAAAATTTAATTAATTAAAAATAAATCTGTTTAAGATTGTTTTTACATTGAGTAACTTACTGTAGTTAATTAGTTTTTGAAGAAATGTTCTCATCCCGTTTTAAGACAAATATTTTATCAATCAACTCGAAATGTACAAAACTCCACTTATTTTTCAATATTTAAAGGGAAATACTGGATTATTATCAAGATAATGATATGTTGTATGACAATCGTTTCATTGTAATCGATTGCAGGAAAAGACGAAACACCGTGTCGACATAAAATGCACAAGTAAATAGAAATCTTTGAAATCATATGGCACAATTTATTTATAATTTTTTTATTTTATCGTTTTAAATTTGATTAATTATTTTAAACATATTGAAAATGATATTTGTTAATAGTAATTATATTTATAAACGAAAATCAGCTTTTAAATAATATATTATAATCTTAACTGACCCGGAGGTCTAATTTGGTGCACCTTATACGAAAGACTTCCATTTGAAGAGAACTTATATTTTCGATGCACTGTATTATATGTGCCGGTCAGTTCTAATGTACGGGAATTGTTCGAAACAAAATGGAGTTCCATTTGGTGTTCATTTTTGTTTATCATTTATATTTAATTTGTTGAAATGGCACAGTAAAACCAAAACAATAGTTTTAGCTTTAAGTACAACTTATACAATCCAACATTTTTACTAATCACAAGTAAAAATAATACTTTTATAGTACTTCAATACTCATTGATTCTATGCAAATAGTAGTTAAAAATATATATTTTATTGGTTTTCAATTGAAGTACGAGTATACTCCAACATAAATTGTTAAAAAGATATTTAAATTAGTATATATATTTAATCTGGTTAATGTGAACCTATTGACGATTGAAGATTAATTATTTTTTAATATTTTATATGTATTTGTATAATGATGATCGTATTCGATTGTTCTAAATGTTTATTATCATACTTTTTATTCGATACACGTGTGATAAGATATTATTTAAATCCAATGACTCACACACACACACACACACACACACACACACACACACAATAGTAAATAAAAATGATCCGATCAGTTAGTATATTAATCAAAAAAATTCATATCAATCGTTTTTATGTGTAAATAAATACTTTAATACAAGATAATAGTCGTTAGCAGTAAACACCAAAATATATTTTATACAACAGTAATCGGTCATTGTATATAATAATAATTATTTGAAAAATTTTCAATTATTATTTTACCTTGTCGCTAAGTCTCGGTGAACAAAATTGATGACTTCCAAGTATTTCATACCTGATGCTATTTGGGTGGCCATGTGTATGAGGCATCCGTAACTAGAAAAATGCATAACCCTTTTTGTTAGTCGAATAGGTATTTTATCAAACTCCACAAGACATTCGTTAAAACAACCTCAGAGTTTTTGCGTATGGTGGAATCGGCGTTGCGGTCAGGGCGATGTGCTCTTGAAGAAACTGATTGAGGTCGCCGTGCTGCATGAATTCGGTTATTAAGCAGAATGGTTCTTCCGAGAGACAACATCCAAGGACTTTAGTGATGTTTGGATCTCTGATTTTCCATAGCGATTCTACTTCGTCGTAAAAATCATGTCTAAAAAACGAAAAAGATGTCAAACGATGATTATTATAAACCTAATATAACGGAATCGATTCAGCATAAGCGAAGATAAAAAGAAATAAAATATAATCGTTCTAACGGTAATAATAAATGAATTAATAACAGAACATTTAAAAAAACTATTCCGCGAACAGTTAACATTTTTAACGTGCTGCAAAGAGAATGTAGAGACACAAATGTTCATCGTTATTAAAGCGATTTAAACACATTTGTGAGATGTCCCATGGTGTTCCTTTTGGTGACCGTATAATAGCAAATTTACAAGGCGTAATGGGTTCATGAACTTACACACACACACACACACACACACACATACACACGTACATACACACAAACACACACAAGAACCCACTGGGGTGGACCATAAATCGCGAGCGCCCTGCCGGGAAAAAGAATTGGTCAATTAGCTGACCGTATAAAATCGTTTTTACTTGGTAACTTCGGACACGCCTTTCCGCAACGACTTTACTGTGACCATTTTGCACGTCTTAACAGTTGGCGTCGAAGGTTGCAGAATCTCGTCGGGTAACGTTTTCATCTCGCACAAATGGACCTGCACGAACACGACAGAAAACATATTTTTAGCACATGAATAATGATAAGCGGTAATTTTTATGCTATGAACGTCGATGATCGCAGTTCATTATAGATCCTCGATGATAGTGTTTTTGGCACTCACCTCGCCGTAGTGTGTCTTGGTTAGCGTTTGGACGATCTCTAGATAATCCCTGGGGATCTCCGGCGGTAACTGACACAGGGTGTCGTCGGACCGAGTCAGTGGACACGTGGAAGCGTTACTGGCTCCTCCACCTCGGCTGCTGCTCGATCTGGAAGACGTGGGTGGTGGCGATCGAGGCGGCGGCGGAACGTTTATCTGCGGAAAATATGACAAAAGAATACCATTGCGTTACAAAGGGAAAAAAAACCGGAAAACATTTCAATTTTATTATTATTGTACAATAAAATATCGTCGAAACGTTTATTTTTATGGCAAACTGCTATTTTTATCCTCGGTGTTTTGTTTGTTCTGTTAAGATATGTATTTTTATATTATTTCACTTGGCCAAGAAGAAGGGAAGACCCTTTGAGTTTGTAAATATTGTAATTTGTAATACAGAGCAAAAATCCTGTTCCATTATTAATTTTTACTTTTTTTTTTTTCATAAAAGCATACCGTTCACCCACTCGAATAAACAAAATGCAACATTTTGAAAATCACTCGCATAGTTTATATGTGTGTACGTGTGTGTAAGTGTCGTTCTGTAATGTAACAAGAATCAGATTCAAGCCAAACGTGACTAAGATCAACTCATTCGTGATGCCATTTATTTTTAATCAGTTCATTCTAAAAATTAATTATTCAACAACAACAATTCATAAGCTGTTATTGGAAATTAATGATTCAACTACGTCTTCAAATTTATAGTTTCCTAAATATTAGCGTTTTGTTATAATTAAATTAAAAAATAAAACACGTACCATATCACAGAGTCATCATAGGATGAACTAAGTTTTATTTCGAAAAGAAATTATACAGAATTCATAAAATGACCAAAAACTAATAATAACTATTTAAATGTATGTCAATAGGTCAATGGAAATATTTCTATTGTAGTTGGACGACAATTAATATGTTTTATTTATTCTGAGGCAAGATGGAAGTGTATTTTTATATTTGAATGCCATAACTATTGCGATGGTTATTTGACCTAATATTTTGATTTATTTACCAGAAATTGCCAAAACAATGTTGAAATCGGTATGTTTTCATTCATCACTTATTTTTTATCACTTATTATTAAAACGTAATCCATGGAATTAAATCGCCAGTTTATAACGTCAATCTTTTTTTTATATAATTTCAAATGATCCGCAAAATAATAAGTACAAGACCAATTGCTTTTCGTACACATTGCAGAAAATAAAAATTAATACCTAGATTCCATTTAATCATTTTTTATCTTCCATTTCGCTTGGAATTTGTTTATGATAGTATAGGAAAACTAAATTATATTGTTAATTATTAGGGCTTGGAAGTTTTAGGAGCTAAAAAAGGCAAAATATGCACGAAAATGTTTTTAAATATGCATTAAAAATGTTAAATATACAAAAAATTTAAGTAAATAAATAAAACAATTATTCTAAATTCGGAAAAATTGTTATTATGTTATTCATAAATTAATAATATACACAACAACTATTTATAATTCAAAAAATAATTCAAAAATATTTTTAATTTAAATATGAAAAAAATTAATATTTTATAATGCCTGATAAATGATTGCATTGAACTTCTAATATTTTCTTTTAAATTTTAAATTTCAAAAGAGTGACGATTATTTGATAGAAGGATTAAGAAACAACGTTTTCAACATTAGGTTAAAGATTTAATCGTATATAGATTAAGAAACAAAAAAAATTTTTTTTACAAATTATTAAGTATGCATAATATACACAATTACGATAACTGAGGACGGCAGGAATACCAGGGAGATCATAAGCAGAATAAATCAGGCTAAATGTTTATTTCAGAGCAAGAAAAATATGTTTATATCTAGAAATATTGACATAAAAGTGAGGAAAAACTTACTTAAGGCTTATGTCTGAAGCGTAGCACTGTATGGAAGTGAGATATGGACCATAGGTAAAACAGAAGAAAAAAGACTTATCGTTCGAAATATGGTGTTACAGAAAACTACTTAGAATAACCTGGACAGAGCACATAACAAACGAAGAAGTTTATCGAAGAGCCGGATAAACAAGAAGTTTTCTGAAGACCTTAAAAACAAGAAGAGCCAAGTTAATTGGACACATTCTGCGTCAAAGCAGTCTACTTGGCAGGATAATAGAAGGTGCCATTGAAGGGATTAATAGCAGAGGACGACCGCCACTGGACTACAATAATTAAATAGTAAGAGATATGGACTGCTGATCTTGTTGTGAATTAAAAAGGAAAGCGGAGAAGCGTCAGGAGTGGAGAATTGCTGCCAACCAGCCCTTGGGCTGTTAACAAGAAGAAGAATATACACATGGGAATGAACAAAATATGCACTTTTTTCCTAAATTTCACTAAATATGAAAAATATGGATTTTTAATTTTCGATTTTTATATTCACCCTTGTATAGCTGGGATTTCTAACTTGGTCTGCAATAAATTGAGAGCATATAGAACAATATGTAACTTTTACAACTTCCGAGCCCTTGTAATCATCATATCTTGCGAACCAGTGGAAAAGTTAATAAACTTCTAAAAAGGTTTAAAGTCCTTCTATGCATTATGTAACATGATATAAATTATTTCCCAATAGAACACTTCGTAATTTTCATCAGTTAAAGATCGAATATTTTTTAATAAAATGAACAGAAAAATATGTACATAATTAGATAACTTAAATTCTGAACGAATATTACGAGTATGTTGTTGAATAAATGCATTGTTATAATATTTGTAGAAAAACAGTTATACATTGCCACTGATAAAACTAATATATTTTTGAGTTATTTCACATGGGTTATTTAATGTAGCGATACAAGTTCCATATTAAAATTGTTCGTCTTAGACAAACGTGTTAAGTTTTGAGCTGTTGCGGTGCTGAGTATTACAGGTTGCTGTTAGTAAGCTAAGTTCATTCCGAGATTCGCCTAATCGCGATGTGTAAGTGATCAACCACGGCATGTACGTTTTGAAGTTAATAATATTATTTTATTTCCCCCAGCTGATTACCATGTGTATTCGTGTTTTTCGAAACCATTTCTACCAATTCCTTTAATTTTTCTATATTAATTTTCTGATTCATCTGTCCTTATAAAACGGTTATCTCGTTTTACATTAATTATCTTGCCATCTTCTGAGTTTATATTTTTCGAAAACTTCTGTAGTCTTTTCTTTCATCGTATATGGTCGCAGAGCAGTTTTTAATCCGAATTTTTAAGCTATCTAATTCTTAATGATAATTCACGGATTTTAATATCATCTTTTAACTGCGTCTGTTTGATCGACTTACGACCAAGAGCAAGAAATATTAAATATTATATTTTTGGTTCTTGGAATTTTAAATGCTTGAATAACTGCGACTAGTGTACTACATTGTAATTTAAATTATTTTTATAATTTAGCCGAGAAGCTCATTCTCACTATGTTGCGGTATTTAATTACTTTCGTTATTATTATTTATTATAGTAAATAATTATTTCTTAATAATTTCCAAGAATGTAAATATATGACGAATAGTGTTATTTATGTACATTCACATAAAAAAGTACTATAGGTATCATATTATTTTACACTTTTCTAAGTATAAAATCATAACTTAATGATAATTATCAATGGGGCATCGAGTAAAGTATAATGGATAAATGTTACAAGAACGCTAATAATGTTTTGACTGTATTTATTGAAATTATTTTAAATATCCTAAGTTTACTATTAAAATGTCCCTGCAATTTATGAAAATAATTATTAAACTGAATCACCTATTTAAGTTTTTTTGTAAGGATAGCTAAAATGATACTGCGTTTGAAACGTTAAATATAGAATAAAAAAAAAAAAAACCAAATCATTATACTTTTAAGCATTAAGATGCAAATATAATGTAAAATAATTAGGAGCACAACAAATCAAATATATTGGAATTAAATTGTTTTTATTTCACATTGTATTTTTAAGAATGATCGGTCTTTCATGAACCTAATATAATTATTGAATACAACTCATATAAAACTCAAAACGGCTGATCAAATTTAGGTTACATATAATTACATTTTGTTGTATCATAACGTAAAAATCAAATTTCCTAGGTACATGAGTTATTGTTATGTTATAGGACTGATTTACAGAAATTAAAATCGATATTGTGAGTATTTTTTGATTAAGGTTTCCATATAGGTGGATCTATGACTATTTATATTATTTTTTTTGGAAAGGCTTTTTCCTAAATAACTGTGACTGAATAAAAAAAAAAAAAAAAAACTCGCCTAATAAGTTGTAAAACGCAATTATTAAATAAGCCATTATTAAATAAATGTTAAGTTTGTATCACTAATACAGTATTGAATATTTGTATTTGTATTTGTATTAAATAATTGAGATATTATCATTTATGCCATTTAGTATTGGCTTTAGTAATGGAGAGAGACTCGAAGAAGAATGAGAGCAGGAAAAAAATTTAAAAGGAAGGGAGTTTGAAGGTTTTTTCCTCATTTTAGATTAAGTTAGTGGCATTAACAAGATTTTTGTTTTTTCCTGACTTTACAGAGGACTTAACACTCTTCTACGTTTGTTTTTGGGTTTAAAAGTTCTCGCCTCGTACAGATATTTGCTATTAGACATCTTCACCATATAGGATGATCTACATTATCGTATTGGAACTATCTGTATTTCAATTATTTAAAAATGAATTCACTGTAATACTCAAGTTTTATACCTAATTTAAATCAAATAAATTATCAATGAGTTAACGTTAATTTCAACGGTTTTATTATAAAATTCAACTTGTACTGGGTGTATATAAATATGATTCAATAGTTATGTGTCTACCAAATCTACCACATGTTAAAACGGTTTCAAGTTAATACACCACTATGCGATAATTAAACTTTTGACCTAATTCCCGATTGTTATTTTATTAGACTGCTGTCACGACTTTAAATAGTCAACAGAAACTATGTCACTTACTCTTTTCAAATTGAGGCCATTTTATTTATTTATGATATTGAGTTGGTGCATCAGTGTTTTTATGAATCAATTTATTTGTCGAAAAGTCTTTTTAAATTATAAATATTTTTTATCGGATAACAAGGTTTATTGTTTATACGTAGAGTAAGCAAGTTTTAAACATGACAGTAAATTCATTGATTGTAATAGTTATTCTATATACGTTATATATAAAGCTGAATATTCATTGATTCATATATTTCAAGTACAAAGGTTTACCAATTGACTTTTATAACACCGTTAAATTATACTGAATATAATTTTTACGTTATTAAAGTGTATTAATTAAACAATAGCAGCTTTAAGGGGTAAGGGGATCATACCCTCCCTCAAAAAAAGAGAATAGGTATTCGTTACTACTATGTATACAATTAATACTACTAAACAATTGCACAATATTACTGTACAATTTAATTTAATATTATAATATTATGGTTTTATTATTATTTATTATAGTTTAAAATATTATATTATTATTAGTATACTGGATATCATTTAATTGTATTTTAATGTTATCTCAATGTATAGTTTCGTTTCTGTAGTTTGCCGACTGTAGTAGTGGCTGCATTTAATTCCTACTGCGTCCGTCGCACGCAATATTATTGGTTTTGTTTATGTAGTTGACTGCATGCAGTCAACTAAAAATGTACTAACTTTCAACCATGGATGACGATACTAGGATTGTCTCGTACATATTCTTGAGAAAGAAGAGATGAATAAATCGTAAATATATTGTTCGCAAAGAAAAATGAAAAATGAAAAGAAAAAGTGCAGAATATATTCACAGCTAGGCGTAATGAAGGGACGTTTGAAAATTTAATTGTGAATCACTACATAGAAAATGAATGCAAATTTCAAAACTATTTTAAATTGAACAAAATTCAATTTGATTTTGTTTTACCTACCATCACAAAACATATTTTTAAAACTCTAACAAATACGATGAAGTTACCAATAACACCAAAAGAAAATTATACAGTCACTCTAACGTATTTATTTGAATATTAATAAGTCAAAATCTAAATGGGTAGATTGTGGTGATTAATTAATGTTTGTTGATATTTTTTTGTACTATTACACAAGGTTTTTTCAATAAAAATTATACTAAACATACTATTATTTTTTAATATAATGTCCTAAAAATCTTTATTATTATAGTAACATTAAATAATAAGATTAATATGGTTATTTATGGTACTGGTTTTGAAGCATTTAAACTTATTTTGTTATTACAAATAAAAATATCTATCATAAAATAAAAATTAAAAAAAAATGGTGTGATTTTTATGCACCTCCTCCCCAAAAATTATAATTTTAGAGTCACTACCGTCATTGAATATAATAATAACAATAATAATAATAATTCTTTATTACGGAATAAAATTCCAATTACAAATATTTTAACATAATATAGTGAGTGTAAAGTTGTAAGTATGAATACATTTCAAAACAAAACAATTTAAAAATATATATATAATTTATAGAAAAATATAATATAACATATTTAGGTAAGTATTTAGTTAAGATATAAATAATAATAATTAGTAATGACAAATAAAGAATGGATAAGTAATTGTATTTGATGGGTTTGATCATGGTTATTATTTTATATTATAAGGAAATAATGAACAAAGACAAATTAAAAAAAAAAATAAAAAAAAAAAAGGAAATAATGAAAAGTAAAATAAATATCAATATATAATATATACTTTAATATATAAATATTTATCAGTGATTTGTGTCTAAGCGATTTCAATAGTAAAATTATTTTAAAATAACATTATTCATTGTTGATATAATTTTATATTTTCAAAATTGTTTAAATTAGAGTATAGAGAACAATTAAAGTTTATGAGATAATTTACGAGTTTTCGTCAATATGGCGCCGCTTGGAAAATTAACAAACGTTTGAGCATTTGGCGTAAAAATAAAATTAAAAAAAAGGAGTTTAAAATGATAATTTTTTTGAAAATATTTTCTCGATGATGATCCTTATCATTATATTTTTTTGTGGAACACTCGTCAAAGATCCACTGTAAAATATATCCAGAAAGCTGTTTTAAAATATGCATTCATGTCTGTAACAGTGAACAAGAGAAAAAGAGCATTGGAGATGTAATTTTTTTATTTTAATTATTATTCATGATCGGTCATTCAGAACAGACATACGAAAACGAAGCTTAGATCGGAATAATATACGTACATCTGAATATAACATTACACGAGTAGAAGGATAGAAGGTGCATATTGTACGTAAGACACGAAATATTATTTATAAAACAATTTCCGCTTAAATAAAAATATTAGCATGATTGAAATCATATCCAGTATTGGTCATATGAGAAATAAATGATAAGCGATGGCCTACAACAGTTTTGAGTTGTTTTCTGTACCTAATGCTCGAGCAAAGAACAGCTACGTATATTTAAAGCCCACGGTGTTTAATAAAATAAAAGATGGAAAATAATTATATCGATTGCTGTAATTGTAAATATTGCGATTTTTCTCCGAGAGGGTACATACCGAAGTATATGTTGGTTTATGTGGTTTACACACACAGAAGCAAATTTGAAAACTAATTTACCTAATGGAAAATACGAACCACCAGTCATGTTTGAATAATATTACAAGTCTACGATTCCATACATAGGTAGTAGGTATAGACGGAAATATTGCGTTGCATTACTGTCACTAGTGAAAGCACGGAAACCACCAAAATATCGAAAAAAATAAATATAATTCTGCGTTTATTGTACTAAGATAATTTACAGTAAAATTACAATATAATACCTCGAATTTAAACTTAACAATGTTGCAATCATAAGATTTCACCATTTTCTTGAAGACATCGTAGTAAGTCGCAACACCTATGGTTAAAAGCAATACGCGGTATATGGTGTCAGTGCTAAGCATTTTTAATCCGAGAAGGTAATGCAGATATAACAAGTTGTATTAAACTCAAAGCCGCAAATTCTTGATTTTGTAAAAATTGTTAGAATATAAGTCGATTATTCTTATTAAAACACTATTTTTTTTAAATGTTGATATTATTTTGTTATTAGTTTAACTGTAAAGTGTAAACAAGATATTTAAAGATTTTTTAAAAAACCAAGAAGAAAGGTATATTTTCCAATAAATGTTTGTAGTTACTGTTTTTAACATTGATAGCTAGAGCAGTAATGAAGCAGTACGATATATTATGTCACACCAACATATCATATTTTGGTGTTAAAATTATACATATTTTTTTTAATTATAAGTTGTTTTTTGATTTTTGTGTTTAAAACATTGACTATTTTTCGCATTTTTTTTATTGAAAATAAATCTATGTTAGATAGTTGTGTGTTTGATGTATTGATTATTCGATTCGCTAGGAAAAAGATAGCTGAAAGCTAAGACTTTATCGCCGATATCTGGATATTTAAAGTTTTTATAAAATATAAAATCAAAAATATATGTTATAACGTATAAGTAATAAAAATAAAACTAAAAGTTAAAATAAATACTGCGATTGAAAATAATAAAATTTAATTTTATCACCCTTCATCATTCATTTCATGGCGTAAATCATGGAGTTAAAAAATGGACGTTAAAAAATCGTCCTGTGTAAATAATTTACTGGGATCGCATGATTGATAATTGTTTGGAACTCGACAAGGCGATGGATGGACGGATCCGAGATCGGTGTTCACTCATCGATCTCCATATCTCCGGCGAAAAGGACGGATGACTACAGTATGTTCGACGAGGGTAAGCGCTTTTTAGGGTGTCGAGTGTACAACGATAACCCGGAGGCAGTGGATGTGTTTGCGTTAATCGCTTCAATTCGATTATTCGAATTATCCTATACAACATTGACAACGCGTCGTGTTGCGAGTGGGCCATATTAGATTACACGGAGCCATTAAATCCCCTCACGCTCCCTTCGATACTGTCCCATGGTAATATTCCGATCCATACGTTAAACGCGTGCACACACACACATTAATGCGTGCCAAATAATTATAAGGTGTCACACGGATAAAGTGTTCGGACTCGAGCTGCGTACGAGGGAAATACTATATAAATTTATACAACTCACGACCCGAAAAACGACCGACGCTTCGTCTTGCACAACGTGCATGTCCATAAATACATATAGTACACCACACGCTATCGTACCGCCGACAGTTAATAGGAAAATATCGTCCTGCGTACAATGGCGGCTTAGTCGGAATAACGATTGATATTCGTCGAAATTGCGTTTACACGCATCGTCGTTCGACGTACTGTACGATAGAGTTTTGGTCGATATATGGTGGTCCTGGTACAATCGCGAGCGGACCTTCATAAAACGTAAATCTTTTGTTCCGTTTTAAAGCATCTGATGGCATCCCCTTTCCTACACATACTTGCGTATAAGACTATAAATTTTACCGGGAGTAAAGCAATTGCCCTATTTGTGTTAAGTCACATATTCACGTGCACGCAGTATTTAATTATCTCATTGGATATAGATACTCGTATGACATTTTCCGTATGAATATATATATATATATATTGTTGTACTTGTTGTTGTAAGCGAAACTAGTGGCTTATTGTTTGTAGTACGTGTGAGTAAACGCAAACACATTTTTACTCCATTTGTTAATGCTACTCTTTTTCTACTCCTACAAGTTTAATCCGAAATAAGTTTGATAGTTTCCCATTCGTGACTGGTGTAAAATTATATAAACTAAGTGTATTCAGTTATTAGTATTAAAATGTTTGTACAACATTTTCAACGATGGTATCTCGATTTTAAAGAGATAATAGTAAAACGAACAAAATATTTTATTTTGTCATTTGCATATTTGTATATTAAACATTAGTTATACAATATTTGTATTTATAAATCATTTGCAAGCTAATATCAAATATATTTATAATTTCTGACGTAGTATGTTACGTACGATTAAACATTTTTCGTCGAGACTGATTTTAATAAATAATTACTATCGATATTACAGCTCATAGTAAGATTTTAAAAATATAATTCTAACTTGGGATCAAATTTAATTTGGAATAAAATCAAGTTCCTAAAAACTATAAATAGCAGCAAAATATAAAATGCATTTGTTTTAAACAGGAGCCTCATTATATGAGGTCCCACGGCACATAACTCTATAATGTTATGTGTTCCGTTAAACCCGGCCTTAGGGACGCATGTTATTTGTTAACGAGTTTTATATAGCATGTCACTATTTATTATTTTATATTTTATTATACGAACGTCGTTCGGGTCCACCCCATATGGACAATTGAATATTTTCGGTTGATACATTTTAGTAAGTCATTTATTTAATATGACTACAACAATAAATGCTTGTGTGAACGTTGTCCAAACTTGTATAATAATAAATAACAGCAATAATAACATAGATTTAAAAATAAAATAAAAACAAATGGGTTCGAAAGAAATCTATCATTTGCTTTATCAAAGAGAAAAATTGCTCAATAGTCACTGATCCTTTGTATGTTTTTGATATAATTGTTACATTTTAATAAACTATCATAGTTTTATATGCAATCAAAAAATATTACCATTGAAATTTTACTTTATATATACAGAGTGTTTCTGAAATGGTCCAAATCGGTTGACGACCGACGGAGTGCAGTGATTCAAAAAAAATTAGTCGATATTGTTTACCGACTAATTGTTTACCGTATGAATTGAATCGCCAGGTAAAATTATCGAACAGCGTACATTTAATAATTGTTTTGAAATAATTCCCATAAAACGGTTGTTGATAAAAGCGAATTTAGTATTTCGACGCAGTTGTAAAAGTCCATTTTTTTTTCTGTTTTCGTAATATTTTGTTCGGTACGCGTTTGGACACAACTGCGTTCACACGTTAATTACACGCGAACCGTCTTAATTAGCTCTCGATAGCAGTATCGTAGCGATTGCACCGAGCCGCTGGTAATGTATGTAAGTATTATTATTATTATTATTTAATCATATGACACAAAGTACAATAACACGCACCCGAATAAATATAAATCGCCGCACACGGGCGATAGCCCGTTTAATATTTATACGTAAAATATTACGTACATCAAAATGAACTACTCTAAAGCCAATACTTCTAATTCAAATAATACACAACAGTCAAACACTCCAAAAAAATATAAAGTTCCTCCACTCATAATAAAAAAATATAGACTTCTCTCAGAACAAGAAGAATCAAATTCATCATCTCCAAACTCCGACAATGAATTCAGATCACCACGAAAAACATTTAAAGAATACGACTCGATAAACAAAAATAAATTTTTCTCAACACTAAATCGCTATTCACCATTAGAAAATATGGATACAAACCAAATAGAAACACCCACAAACACAAATTCTACACCACCCAAAGACCAAAACGAAAATTAAAATAATCACGTTACACAACCACATACCACTGATAATACTCAAAAAATACCTCCACTATTCGTAATAAATATATCGCAATTTACATAGTTTCGCAAAGAGATAATAGAAACAATACAAAATGATTTTATAATCACATCAAAATTAAATAAAATTAAAATAAATGTCGAAACAATCGATGACTTTCGTACACTCACCAAATTCCTAGACGAAAAAAAAATATGAATATTACACCTATAGGCTATAAAATCAAAATATATCTCTACAGTCATAAGAATAATAATAATTCTGCCCATGTCAATCACATAATTAGAAGTTATGGAAGACCTAAAAAATTTAAAATACCCAATACAGTCTGTAATAAGACTAACAAATAAAGATAAGGCACCTACACCTCTAATGGTAATACAACTATCAAATCATTCTATATCACAAGACATCTTTACACTTAATACATTACTAAACTGCATAATAATCACCGAATCGCGCCGAAAATCTAAGGATCCTCCTCAATGTACAAATTTCCAGAGATATGGCATATAAATAAATAAATCTTGTAAACTTCAATTCCGCTACGTTAAATGTTTCAAAAGTTCACATCACTATTCTGAATGCACCAAAGTACCAGAAACAACGCCAAATTGTGTTAACTGTAACGTAACACACCTGGCTAAATACAAAGGATGTACTTACTTCAAAAATATTAAAAATAAAAAAAACTAATAACCCACAAAAAACTATACTAACTAAAAATGAATTTTCAGCAAAATCAAACACAAAAATAAACATAAACAACCCTTACCTAAAAATATTAAATTTAACCACATATGCAGAAATAACTAAAGAAAAAACAAATTATTATCAAACTACACAAAAAAATGCAGATCATGTATTCACAACATTTCTAAATGAAAATCTACAAAAAACAATTACATAATTTTTTGAAAACATTCTAAAAAATATAAAGTCAATCATAAGCTCTATTTTCAACTCTATAACAAGCAATCTATCTATACTCGTTAATAATGAATACGATTAATCTAAACAAAATTAAACTAGTTAACTGGAATGTCAATGGCATAAAATCTAAATAATCTACTGTATCACACCATAAAATATCTATAGCTTGTATCACAGAAATCCACCTCGATAATTCCGATAAATTTAAGATCAAAGGCTTTTATGTATATAGAACTGACAGAAACTCAACCCACTTCTCAGGAGAAGTAGTAATATTAATAAAAAATAATATTAAACATCATCAATCCATCGTTCCTGATATGATCAACTTAGAAGCCCTCGCCATAACTGTAACAACAGATAGACATGATATAAAAATAATCTTTGCATACAACTCACCTAACAAAAAAATCCAGAACCAAGACATATCCGAGTTATTTTAAGATAAACCAACCATACTCTTAGGGAACCTCAACTCGAAACATCAAACCTGGGGATGTTTTAAAACAAATCAAAATGGTAACAAACTTCTCAAAATCACATCAAAGCAACGGATAATAATATCACCTCCCCTTAGTCCAACCTTTCAACGACTCGGAAGACAAATCAACTTACGCCACCAAGTCCTAAACGAATTGGATTCAGATCATGTTCCTGTTATCTCTACCATGAATAATCAAATAAAAATTAATCATCCAATTCGAAATTAATTAACTAATTAACGTCTCCATAATATGGGAAGCCTTCAGAGAAAATTTAGATAAAAACTGTAATAACCAAAAACAATATCAAAATATAGATGATATTAATAAGAGCATTGAGTATATAACAGAAGCCATTAAAATAGCAGTCACCCAAGCACAGATTAAAAAAAAAACACAGTAACATAATTTAGTCCACTGACTCCCTCCCAATCACTGTACAATATCTAATCAAAGAAAAACACAAAGTAAAAAAAATTTGGCAGAGAACAAGAAATTTAGGAGTTAAAAGAAGACTAAACCAGTTAATCAGAAGGGTAAAGTGGGAATTAGATAATTTAAAATACAACTTTTACAGAGCTTATTTGGAAAAAATCAATCCAAATGACTCAAGTCTTTGGTTAGCTACAAAAAGAATACTTAAGCAGTGCAATGTAATATGCCCATTAAAAAATGGAATAGCCAAATATGATACAAATGCAGAAGTTCGAAACCTTTGCCGACTACTTCGAATCATGCTTCACCACGGAAGATGACACTCATCATCAAAATGAATACTCAGAAGAAATGTCGAATAAAACTAATGATGAACATAACACAATTATCACGCCAACATCCCCCAAGAAAATACAATTAATCATATCAAAATTAGCAAGCAAGAAAAGTCTCGGCCATAACTAAACAACAAATAAAATTTTAAAAAACCTTACATCAAAAGCATTAACATACCTAGCCTTTCTATTTAACTCGACCATGCGTATAGGTACCTTTCCCCTTACATGGAAACGTGCTATAATAGTTCCAATTCAAAAACCTGGAAAACAAGCAAACTCTCCCACAAGTTATAGACTAATCAGCCAATTACTAACTGTATCTAAACTATACGAAAGGATTTTATTGAATAGAATAAAACCATTCTTACACATAATCCCAAAATATCAATTTGGCTTCAAAACACAGCACTCTACATGCCACCAGATTCAATGTGTATCAGAAATAATTGTAGACGATTTTGAAAACAAACAATATACTACAGCAGTATTCCTCGATTTAACACAAGCCGTTGATAAGGGTCTGGCATTGCGGGCTTGAAATAAAACTGAAAGCACTTAATCTTCCTATGTACCTGTTAAAAACTATTACATAATTCATAATCGACAGAATATTCCAAATGAGAATAGATACAGACTTATCTCTATAATACAAAATCAAATCTGGAGTCCCACAAGAATTAGTATTGGAGCCAACTCTTTTTAACATTATTGTCATGACATCCCCAATCCTTCTAACTCTCAACTGGCAATGTTTGCGGACGACACAACAATCCTCACACAAGATAGTGTATTAGACTTATAAATCGAAAAAATACAATCTTCATTAAACAAAATTACCTCCTGGTCCAAAAAATGGAAGCTGAAACTAAATCTGACTAAAAGCGTGGCTAAAATATTCACCTTAAAAAGATATAATGATTCAAGAAATATTAATATAAACAACCAGATCATACAATGGAAAAGAAAAGATAACTCAGTCAAATATCTTGGTGTTTTTCTCAATGAAAAACTCACATGGAATATTCACATAAACAAAAAACTCACTCAGGGATATGCCAGGATGAGAATTCTCTACTCTTTAGTGAATTTCAAATCAACTCTCTAAATGAAATCATCTCTCCTTCTCTACACCACAATAATTAGACCACTGATAACTTATGCCGATCCTGTATGGGCTGCTGCCTTTA
Source organism: Sipha flava (assembly GCF_003268045.1). Lineage (NCBI taxonomy): Eukaryota > Metazoa > Arthropoda > Insecta > Hemiptera > Aphididae > Sipha > Sipha flava. The sequence goes on along the minus strand of NW_020273630.1, from coordinate 1,419,690 downwards.
TAACTAAAATAAATAAAATCCAAATCTTACAAAATAAGTTCTTAAAGATATGTCTCAAAGCACTGTGCTTCATGAGAAATCGTCAGATCCATAATGACACGGGAATACCCCTGATAAATACATGGAGTAAAATCCAATTGAAAAACTACCACGTTAAACTAAAAAACTTGGACAGTGCTCGTCATTACAATATAGGAAGAAAAACACCCGATAGACGTCTGCGGCCTCGACTTCCCCAGCACATTCTCTTAACAGATATAGAAAACTCATCATCAAAAAATGAAGATCATTATTAATATACAAGACCTTATAATTATTATTATATTCATATATGTTATCACATTATTATGTCACATTATCATATCACCCTCACTATTAATAATTATGTCATTAATAAATTTATAACTTATTTAAATTTATAACAAATAAAATAATAAAAATATAAAAATAAAAGGCACAGCAAATGGTCCAACACGTTTTTGCGAACAAACCGTTTTTTAAATGGTCTCGTAGATGTTCCGAATGCGAGAAAAGGACGGTGTGGAGCCCTATGGCGAAATGTTCTGGTTGTAAGACCTACTGTCACCGGAGGTGCAAAGTGCGCCACGCCGAGTGCTTGGAATCGATGACACCAGTAGTACTTATTTTGCGCATTTCACGGTGACTTTAATTAACGTTCGTTTTTCGAACTGTACCGGACCACCCCGTGGTGGCCGTATCAGTACACTTTTTACGACCGATCTCGGTGGAAGACGTTCGCGGTACAACCACCGACACGGACGAGATGTCATCGTCGGCGACCACGGAAGAATCGACTACGCTTGGAGATCCGATCACGAATAGCACAGGTATAGAGAATCGCGTTTTGATCACCGGCACTAACCGTAAAATATATACATCGCTCTGTCGAGTTATTTTATGACAAAGATCCGAATCGCGGATCGATAATGCCGTTTGAAGTCTAGTAAAAATCGAACTATAGTATTTTATCGAATTCGTAAATCGATGCGAATGCACGTGTGGCACACCTATCGTTTAATTCCGCGCAGATTCCGACTTCGAGATGCGACGATTTCCGCCTACCGGCGACGAAGATCCGCCGGTGACGCAACGTCGTACGACGCAGACCAGAACGTTTTTTGCCAGTCTGTTCTCCGCTTGGTCGTCGCACGTCTAACCTCAGCGGTGGCCGCCGTTGCCGTCGACCGCCGAAGAACTCATCGCAAAGGACATCGCGAACGCCGCCGGAGCGCGGACGACTCGACGGAGCCGAACAACTGCGGCCGGTTGGCGAGCCGATGATGACGATGTGGTCGGGACGAGGACGCCTGACGAATCGCGGGACGATCTTTTTCCAACGGAGACACCCACCGAGAGTAGTCGTTTGTTTTATTTTTATTTTTTCACATACATACACCGACATACACACACAACATACCGAGTCCAAAATCATACAATTCGGCTGGTTGTTGGCTGAACGTGCGGTACCCCAAGAAGTTTTGGCCGATCAACAGAAGTTTCTTTCATTCGTTTAATTGCCGCGACGGTATTCGACTCAGGTGACCGCCATCAGGAGACTCTGTCCGAAGTAGCCGACGAGCAAAAGATTCAGGCGGCAACCACTCTGCCGATGATCGAATGATAGTCGGGGAGGACCAAGTTTGATTCAGGGTGGTTCAAGTCGTTTTCGTTTCCACGTTGATTATTCACTGTTTTCGCATTGTTTCGTCCATTATAATCGTTTTAAACTTATTACGTTTATCACGATGCGCAGACATTTTCCGAATATATACGAGGTTTAGGGTCATTTCAAGACGAATTTGAAATGGTCGAGGAAACTAATATACGCGTACTCTCTTGAGTGGCCAAATGAAGAATGTTTTGAAATTATTTTTCTAACTTCGAAACCTGGGTTTTATCTAATTATCTTTAGAACTTTATTTTGAACCTAAAAATGAATACTTGTAACATATTTCTTGCAAATCAAATTGAACTGAATTTCAAATAATTTGTTATTTTATTATTTCAATTTATTATTTTCTTTAGCATTTTGTTTAAAAATGATTATTCTACAATAAAAACTGTGTTAATTAATCAGATATGTGAAATAATAACAAATACATTTATCTTTATACATTTATCTTCGTTTATCTTGCAGAGTTCTCTTACGAATCGATATGTCACATCAAATTTTCTGACCCTGGCAACTCGGACGTGAAAAACAGGTGATAAATCCAAAATCGATGTCACATTCATGTTAAATTCATGTGAGAAATTTGCAAGAAATATGTTACAAGCATTCATTTTTAGATTCAAAATAATGTTCTAAAGATGAATTCCAGATTTTAAATATAGAAAAAAAATTGTATAAGATTCTTCATTTTATCACTCAAGAAAGTATGCGTATACTAGTTTTCTCAACCATTTTAAAAATACTCTGTATGTACTGTGTACACAGTAAAACTTATTCAGAAAATATTGTAAAATAACGATGGCAAATTAAAAAAATAAATAAAAATAAAAATGTAAAATAAGCAATCAAATTTTTATCACAACTAAAAATCATCATTCATATGTTATTATTGATAAGGTGTGTAATGGTTGTCTATTACAGGTATGGCCTACAGGTCAATCATGACATGTGTTCTAGTCAACCACGACTCACTTCCATTTTTATTACGAATTCTTCAAAAAAGAATTAAAATATTTTTTTGTTCTTTGTAAATATTTTATGATAAATAGAATAAATAAAGGAAGTGTAACATATATGCATATAAAATATATTTTTGGTCGATTGTGACAACCTAGAAAAACTCAGAAGTCCATCAAAAGTCTTTAAAGGTTAAGCACCCCTGGTCTATTATACAGTATTTACTGAATTAGTTTTTCAACTTATACTTTACACTTATACTTCATATACCTAGATAAAAATAAAATAAGACACAAGTATTCAAATACTGCTATTTATTTCTTAATTGGTTGTCATTTTTTTTTAAGTAAAATAAAAACAAAAACAAAATATATATTAATAAATTATTGTCATATTTCTTATTTTATCTAACATCATTCGTCTAGTCATTACGCAACATTTATTTACATTTATTTCAATCCCAATGATTTCCAAAAAATATTCGAGGTGAAACTTAATATAAATTACAATTTATGTTGCGATTCAGCACGTTTCGTGCATTTTTTCGGTGATAATTTTATGCAAAGCTTACGAAAAAAAAATTAACCCTGCGATACAATTGCTATTGCTATACCCACGAAGAAATGATGAATTGCGTCCTTATATAAGAAAAATTATTGTATATCAAATATTATATTAAAATATGTTTCGTTCGAATAACCTAGATGTGCACCGTAAGCTAGATGTATCAAACTTTTGCCGATTTCAAATTATATTTACAATCCATTGTATTTCTTAAGGATAACCGAAAGATATGATTGAAGACGCACACGGTCTTGTACCATGCAATGTTTGTTATAACAATATAGTTAGCATTGCCATTTTAATAATGTTATTTGTTGTACTCAAAGATATTCAAATTTATGTACAGTAAAACCTGTCTTATGCGGAATTGCACGGGACCAATAAAAATTTCCGTTTTAGGCAGGTTTCCTTATAACTGAATATAACGGAAAATTCCGTACTATACAGTTACGATATACTGCACGATTAAAGTTGTAACATTTTCCGGTCAATAATAAAAATAAAAATATTAAAAAAGTAAATAATTATAATAACAAGTATATTAATTAAATATTTCAAAATAATGATAAATTAAAATTTTAAAAACATTTAGTAGGTACTAATAAAATAATATAATATAATAAAATAAAATAGGTATTAATAAAATAATATATGTAATATAATAAAAAAAAGTAGGTCGGTTATAATACAATTATAAATTCCAAAACTCGTGTAATGTTTTTTGTCTGGTTTTTTCTGTAGTGCTGTAATGCTTTTTTCAACTTTTATTTTTGCCCACGATATCGTTTCCAATTACTCACTATCATATTTATTAATTGAAAATTGTTCCAAACTCTTGATGTAAATAATTGCTTCCTTGTATGTTTTCAATTGGTTTTCTTCATCATTTTTTTCATTGTTTCCTTCATTACCTTCATCTTCAGAATCTGATTGATTTGTTGATTGATCGTCAATTAAAACATTTATGTCGTCATCATCCATGTATACATTATTGTCTAAATTTATAAAATCATTAACGCTTTGTGAATTACACATAGAAGTACATAACTGCTGTACGTCTTCATATTCTTCATTATCGTCTTGCTTATCGTCTATTTCATTTTCATAAAACCCAGCCTTTGCAAAACATGATTTAATTGTTTGTGGTTTTAATTTATTGACTCCCTCTTATAATCTCCCACTTAAATGCGCTAAATCTCCCACTCTCCTTCACCAATTATATCTTTCGTCTTTTTTCTCATAGAACTTTACATTTTCTCTCCCCCTTTGGTGCTACCAATACACGTACGACTTCAACCGGTCTTACACAAGGCAGCTGTCTGAGCCCAATTCTTTTTAATATTTACATGTGTTTTATTGCTAATCGTCTTATTTCTCCTGGTCACAGTTGTCTTATGTATGCTGATGATATAGTTATTTACTCCCACAATAGACAAATCAACTTTGCAATCGCCTCCCTTAACGACGCATTATATTCTTTACACAATGTTCTATCTTCTTCCTTCTTCTCAATAGCTCCCGAAAAATGCAAGTCCTTAATTTTCTCCAGACGACACTACCATCAGTTTGATGCCACAACAATAGATGGTTACACAATCCCCTACGCTCCAAACTATACATACTTAGGTCTAAATATGGACCCTAAGCTTCGATGGCCTCACCTTCACGACTTAACTATATTTGCAACCCGCTGGTCTAACTTTCTAAGATCCGTGGCCAATACATGGTAGGGTTCCCACCCCTCTACCTTAATACGTATTTACCAATCCGTCATACGCGCCAAGTTTGATTACTGTTGTTTCTTTTCTGGATCTTCTGCCCTCGCTCACCTTAATAAACTTAATAGATTACAAATCTCTTGTCTTAGATCCATTATAGGTGCCCTAAGATCCACTCCTTCTCCCGCTATTGAAGTCGAAACATCTTGCCAACCACTCCATATAAGAACCAAATGGCTTGCCGGCAAATTCTTACTCAAACAGTTAGCAAACAAAGAACCCTATATCTTCAATACCTTCCTTGAGGTCTATTACTTTTGGCGATATGTCCAAAAGACACTTCCAGTTCTCGCCTTAATAGCGCATTCTCTTGCAGACACACGCAATTATATTATCCAAACTAACAAATTTCCATTATATGAAACTAATTTCCAATCCTTACTTTTTTCCCCTATCACTCATCAAAATAAAATCTTTCTAAATCACTCGCGAATCTTTCTGATTTCCGCACCACCCAATTATGTGAACAATATCTTTCTCGATTTCATTCATAACACCTTTCCGCTCTTCATCCTAATTTTCACAGACGGTTCTGTCTCTCCCCTATCAGCTGGATATTCCTTTTACATCCCGGAGTTCCACATTTCCTTCTCTAACAATCTACCTCCCACGGCATCTTCTTTCACAGCTGAATGTTTCGCTATTATTGAAACACTCAACGCAATCTCATCCTTACCTTCAAACAAATATCTCATCGCCACTGACTCTCTATCCTGTCTTCAAGCCCTCTCCTCTAACGTTTTCAAATCACATCTCTCTCCTCTCATAATCACTATCAGACATTTTTTATTTTCCCTTACAGAATCTGGCTCGGACATTCAATTTATATGGGTACCAGGCCATACTGGAATTGCGGGAAACGAATTCGTTGACAAGCTAGCTAAATCTTCTGCTTTCCTCAGATGCCCTCCAAGTACGAAAATTCCATGGTCTGATTTTATCCCTATCCTTAGGTCTTGTACTTCTAATCTTTGGCTTAGATACTGGGTCTCACTCCCTCCTTACTTCGCCACCTGGTACAGAAAGATATCTCCAACCATTCCAACACTACCATGGTTTCATAACATCGATCTTTCTCGAAAATGCATAACATCGTTCTCTCGCCTCCGGTTTGGTCATACACGACTTCCTTCTCATTCCTTTAAACTGTCATTGAACGATTCCCCTCTCTGTACACTACACAATGACCCTATGGTCTGTAATATTAATCATCTACTCTTCATCTGTCACAGCTTATCAACACATCGTGACCACCTATTATCTATTTTGAATACCTCCAACATCACTTTCGACCTTATAAGTATACTTTCAAACCAACAAAAAAACATCATAATAAATATAATATCTTTCTTTAACCATTCAGGCTTTTTAATCTAATCTTATACTGTACTGTTTCTACGGTAATTGTAACTGTAAACTGTAATTGTATTTTGTAATTTGTAATTGTATTTTGTAATTTGTAATTGTATTTTTAATTTGTAATTGTTGAAACTAATTGTACCCACGAAGTTTAAATAAAAAAAAAAAAAATTATTGACAGCTACATTTAACCATTGAATAATTTAGATAGTACTGATATTTTATCGACATTAGCAATAAATGATTGTATCAGAAGTCGGCGATAATACAACTTAACATAGTAAATAATACCTTGATCCATAAGCTGTGTAATCGAAGTTGTATTGGGAGAGAACCAAGCTAATTTAATGTTTGATAAATCGAGTTTTGGATGACATGCAGCATTATCCAAAAAAATAATGATATGTTTATTTTTTTTTAACATTTTACTGTTAAATTTTATTAACCAATCTTCCATAATACTCCAGTTATCCAAGCCTTTTTGTTAGAGTACCATGAAACTGGCAATTTTTCTACATCAATATTTTTGAAACATCGAGGCTTTGCTGCTTTTCTTATTACTAATGGTTTTTCCATTTCACCGGCCATATTTCCACAAAGAAGAACAGTTATTCTTTCTTTTGAAAGTTTACCACCTTTACATTGTTCCCCTTTTAATTTCAATGTTTTTGAAGGAATAGCGCTAAAAAATAAACCTGTTTCATCGCAGTTATAGATACAATCACTATTATAATCTTTTATCAGCTCACCTATTTTTGATTTCCATTTATTTACTTCGTCAACATTGACATCATTAGATTCTCCACATACTTGATTCCATGAAATATTATGTCTTTTTCTAAAACATTCCAACCAACCGTTGGAACCTTTAAGATCGGTGTTCCCCAATTTAATCGCGATGTCCTTGGATTTTTCCTGAAGCATTGGACCACTAATTGGAATGTTCTTAGATCTAGCTTTAACAAACCAATTCCAAACTGCTTTGTTAATTTCATCATTAACAGTCTTCTTTAAACTTCGTTTGCTTTTCCCATTTCCTAATAAGATTAATGAATATGACTTACCTTTTAACCATTCTTCTCTAATTTTAATTTTGTTTTTAATTATGTTATAAATTTGCGTTTTCCTGCATTTAAAAGTATTCATTAATGATTTAACACTATTTCCTTTTTCACTTTCTTCGATTACTTTTATTTTTTCATTTAAACTTAAACAAATTTTAGTCATTGTGAGAACAAGTAGGTACGACGATACGAAACGACAGGTGATCTTCGACTACGCCACTACGGTGACAATAATAAGCGCTAATTTATAGAATCAAGATACAATTTAGTTATCTATCAATACGTATTAACCGCTGACCTTAATAATTGTTTAGTAGCAAAATAAATGTGGGCATCAAAAATATTTTTGTTCATTTTATGATATGTTTTTTCATTTGTTAAAGGTTTATATGATTTACGGGACCAAAAAATAGCTTCCCGTTTCACGTTAAACAGGTTCCGTTTTATCAAGGGTTTAATCCTATGTTAAACTATAGAAATCTGCCGGGACCATAAAAAATTTCCGCACAGAACAGGATTCCGTCTTATCAAGGGTTCGCATAAGACAGGTTTTACTGTATGCATTTAACCTCGTAGAAAAAAAGGCAGAAAAATAAAACATCATGTAAAATGTAAATCTGCCGTCTATCTACAAAAAATAATAAAATACGAATATCAAAATTTACGTTATAACTTTTAACAAATATATCCATTATATTTTCACCCGTGCGTAAACGAATTGAACTAAAAATAATTTACACAAACAATTCGGTGATCATAAGCTATGGTTGGAAATTACAAACAATAGAATAATCCAAAATTTATTTGGGTATAGTCAACATCCTCGTGATTGTTCCTCGGGTAACGATAATGTACTGTTTAACTGAAGTTCACATTGAAATTGAACATTTATAATTTATTTGTTCGGGACACAGTTAATTAACATCGGAATGGATATTCAATATTTAGAATTGTTGGAAATCCTAAATTCGTAATTGCATACGTTAAAACGGAATGACAAAAGTCTTTAATTAAATTAAATTTAATGTACGGTTTGTGCATGTACAGGTAGTCATTGGCGAACACCGTCCGTGATGAACATTTCATTCAACTGTTAAGTTTCCCAACTCACTGAATTCATTGTAAGCCCTATGTTTTTAATACCTGACAGATATCTGATGCGGCATAATACTTCTCCAGCGTCTGGTGATGTGATAAAGTGTCATCGTGTATGGACGGCTGACTTTTCAACGTTTTGGACGACGACCGGTGAATGTGCGGTATTGCGTATTCCTCTTGAGTGACGATATCTCGTACATCTGAAATATGTTTTACGGCTAAAATGACTAATCGAATAATGACATTACTTTCGTTTTTCGTTTTAACCACTTTATCGAAAACATTAAGTACGGAAATAAAAATATTTTACATTGTTTTTAGGGAAAAGTGTTTTAATTAAATGATAAAATGCAGAATGCGTTTTCAGTTTGCAAAATGACTTTTCTATTCCTTATATCGACACGTAATAATGTTAACTTTAAATATTTTCTAAAATAATTTTCGTACTGAATTTAATTTTATTTCAATCAGTATTTATAAAAATGATTGTTGGATATTCAAAGGTTCAGAAACTACTGGACTCGCACTCCATGTTGAAGGTCCAAAACCATTGAAATCCTTCGGTAGCTTCTTAAACACCCCCAAAAATGTTTTAGTAATTTTTGGTATATTTGTCACATGAACAAAAAAACTAAAAATAGTTTTTAATGATAATTATAGTTATTTTGTTGGCACGTGTTATGTTCCGTTAGGTTGCATAAAATAATATAATGAAATCCAGCAATAGCAATGCCAGTATATAAGCACACACTTTGAGAACAATGAATTGAAAATGATAGTAATTACAGTACGGAAATGTGACTGATTGCGAAAATAATTGAAAATATAACTCTCGATATGGGAATGACAGTTAATTAATTAATTTAATAAACGAATACTGTTGTTATTGAAATGAAATTTCTTCGGAGCGTTTTCTTATTAAATTATTTGTAATAAATGTCAAATTAAAATATAATAAATATACTTTGTATTTATTTAATCGTTCCTATATCAAGCCATAGCATATAAAGACCTAGTGCTATTGATATTAGTAAAGTTTTTGATGAAATGACCAGGCTTAGGTAAAATACTTTTTATTAGTACTTTGAATAAAATAAACTCGAATACTTATAATTTTAGTATTCAGAATACGTACTCCAAGTATCAAATATTTACAAAAAACGATATTCATTAAGTATTTTAAATACTGCAAAATTAGTATTCTGGGTATTTTAAATATTCATTACTTAATCAAACATAAATAGTAATCAATAGCATGTGCACGTAGTGTGTATAGGTCAACTGAATCGATATTAATGGTCATTCAATTTAGTTACATCATTGTAATTGGTTTTTTTCGAATTAAAACGACGTATATTCATCAATAAGATTAAGTGTAAGTTAAAAAAATTAATCACTTATTTTGATTCGGTAAATGCATTAATTTTGTATAGAAAAAATAAAAACTAGATAAATAAAAATTACTTAAATTTTCTTTTAAAATAAAACAATTAAAAAAAAAAAAATTTTTTGAATTATTACATTTTTGTTATTTGAGCAACCCAAATGGTGTAAAAGCTTAACTTAATTAAGATGTATTTTATTTAAGATTTGATTTTTATATAAATAAAAAAAAAAAAAAAAAAAAAGGAAATTAGTCAAAAATATGATTGTAAATCCTCATGATTAATGTGCTAAGATAATACTTTTCTGTATATTATTATGTTATGGTTACCTCATGGTTCGCGAAAATAATAAAAAGAAACTGTATATTAAAGGTATTTATTTAATGTTCCGACAGAACTAAATTATGTTTTATGTAGCTTCAAATTGTGATATAATATTTTAAAATATAAAAAAAAAAAAACTTATAAAAAATAAAATAAAACACATATTGTCTATAGCATTTATTTATTATTTGTTTTATTTATTTCATTTGTTGATTTTAATTATTATTAAATTTTTATTGAATTTTATAATACATTTTATATAAAGAAAGATTTATAATATAGACTTTTTTCTCATACAAATTTTTATTATTTTATTTTTTTATTATAGAAATTATAACATTAAATTACAAGATTTCAATCAATATTATTATTATGTAATTATTATTGAGTAAAAAATTACACGTTTACTGTGCATTATAATTATAGTGTCCGTAGTCTTTATTTTGAAGTCGAATTGGAAAATGAAATTAATTATGCATTTAATTAAAGTGAAGTTATTCGGTGTGAGAGAGTTTGGTATGAAGAGAGGAAAAATTGTTTTTAATGTTGTATATTATATTAGAGAGCTGGACAGTTAATAATAAGTGACGAAAATCGCAACGTTTACTGCTATAGTTAGCGAGGGAACATGATGTAATAATGGTCAGTTCTAACATGTGCGCATGTATCGGCAGTAAATTATGGCCATTCGCAGCCTGGAGTAATACTTTTTTTTTGAATGGCTTACATTAACTTTCTAAGATCATGGGGAGATTTCTTTAAATGTAGAGGTGGATGAAACTGAAGGGTTATACCATTTAAGCTTCAATAACTTATGGATGGATTGACGAAGAAGAGAAATAAGATATGTGTAAGGACATACACCAGAATCAGACAGATTACCGTTATTAGCCGTGTTAGCCAGAAAGTCAAGTCGTTCATTTCCAGAAATTCCAGTACGATCTGGAATCCAAATGTAGGATACTGAAGTGGAACTGGATTCTTGAGGCAGAAGTATTGGAAAATATTTGTAGTAGAGTAGGTTGCTATATATGGATTATAGACTAGCTTGAGAGTCCGATATATTTAAGTAATTTTAAGAAGAAAGAGATTTGACACAAGGGAAAGCCTCTAGAATAGCCCAGCATTCAGATATAAAAAAAGAAACAGAGAGAAAGATAAACAGCCGGTCATAATTTAAGTTGTGTGATACAAAATGCATAATCAATTATTGATGTTCTGACCGATCCATCGGCATATTAACTACATATAACAAAATATTTATTATGTAAAGATATATTATAATTGGTTAAAATTTAACTAAATTTATTTATAATTCATTTGAAATAACATGAAATTAATACTCAAAGTTCATTAAAAACAAACACATTTTAAATTTATTAAAAAAAATTATCAAGTTTAATTTTAGTTGTAACTTATCCATGCTTAACAACTGATAAAATTATTTAAAATATAATATTATGCTATAGTTTTAAGAATAATTCTAGAAGAAGTATTAAAAATTATAATTGAAAGTATTTTGAAAACTGTCTATGAATGAAAATAAATATATCGTCGTAATGGAAATATTATATTAACGCATAAACATATTATTCTATTATACAATATATATATATAAATATAAGTGAAAACTTCTTGAAACGATAAATTTGAAAAATGTTATTAGAATCTTAAATGTGTGTTTTTGATGGATGGGGAAGGAGAAAATTCACAGAAGCTTCTAAGATGTCTGATGCACAATATTCATTTTTTTTTTTTTTTTTTACTTCAGCTGAAAAATGTGTGCATAACAACTTTAATGAAATTTCTTTCGCCTCATATCCCATCGCATGCCTGCCATCCACCTAATTGCGACACATTTCCACGCAGACTATATAAACGGAGACAAAAAAAAAAAAAAAAAAAAAAATAATAATAAAATTACATCGTTTTTACTGACGTTGGGGTGGTGCTGGTGCAATATCAATAGCATCAAAATCGTACTTGTGTCACGCGGGACGTAGTGTTGTCATTTAGTGAGGAAAAATAGTCACTTTTATAATATTCAGTTGTATACGTAATTGAATATTTTTTTCAACGTAAAAATAAATATTTTTTTTGCCAATTTCTGTGTTTTTGAAATTATACTTACACTGTTTGAATTAATTTCATAATTAGAAAGTGCATTTGAATATTATACCTATTTATTATTTTTTAAATAAATAATAAACTGTTTATTTTGATTAATAACGGTTAGTAATTGAGAATATACTATAAAATATAGGTGCACAACTGTACATGTTTAAACTACAATCAATTGTAAAGTATAGCGAATCTGATATCAAACGTCTGTCGATACGCAGATATTTAAAACACGGGCGGTTTGTTATTCGCAAAAATATTTGGTTTCTAACAGCGGTCCTCAAACTATTTTTTTTCAAGTACCACTAATGCATATCATAGATCAACCATTGAAAGTCTATCGCACGCCACCATTTAAGAGCCGTTGGCTTAGTAGATGCGAGTAGAATAAACTTTTTTTTTGTAGGTATTAATTTAAAATCGAATAGTTTCAGGTGGTAAATGTGCAGTGGAAAAATAATTCCTGCATATTCAAGAATATAAATTCCGGAGGCGGTGAATAACGTTACAGTATGTACAGTAATAATAATAATAATAATATACATTTGTGTGGATCGTATTGAAACCGAAATACATAGAAAAAAACCCGATAACGGAAACGCTGATTTGGTGCGTGTGGAGGGCGTATTTGCCAATTTTTTTGGAAACGGACCAAAATGGTTTTGCACGTTTTTATTTCGCTCTTGGGTAACATTACAATACTACACATAATATACGTATGCATTTTAAAACATCTATATGTAATAACTAGTGTTCGTTGGGTATGAACATTTTCTCGGTGTGCCGAAAAAGTTGATATTCAGAAAATGTAAACACTCGACAGTTTAATTTTGCCGAGGTGTTTGTATACGATATTTTTTTTTTTTTTTTTTTTTTTTTTTTTTGTAATTAAAAATGGAATTTACACGGAAAAAAAAAGAAAAAAGACACAAGATGTATTGCACGATTGTAGCTATTGTGAAGAATAAATTATATTAAGTGGAAACGTGTGCATAAAATATTTTACCTGTGGGTATATAATGTAGTATTCATGTCCAGTGCAGTAGTTCTTTTAAAAATGATTTTTATTGGCACTCCCATCTTTAGATCAATAAAACAAAACCAGAGTTTTTGATTGCGCATCATTGGTATCGACCACCATATGATTTGAAAGCATGTCATATTATTTTTTTGGGACGCAACGAGGGTATATTAGTTCTCCCGTTTTTATATTTTGGAATTCAAAAATTGCTATCAGTATAAGTTGGTTAGGTTAGCTTGTGTTCTTACACGTCTTTGCGAGTCACGGATCTTTTCCCATAGAGGATTGCTAGAGCTCTTCGAACGAAATTGACATTTGTACGGGGCCGTTTGCTTTTATTCGTGCAGAAAAATTTTGAACTTTACGGTTCCTCAGCGAACCAGATATGAAATCGATAACATTACACGTACCCGTGTATAACGCGAAATCGAACAGGAAAAGAAACGACTCAATGCGTATTTCGCAAGACTTATTGTTTGCACATTATGCACCATATAGATATATTGATGCGAAGTCAAAGTTTTGCCGATTTCTGGAGGGGGGGGGACCGTTTGTGTCGCAGGTCGTTAATCGATTTTTTTTTTATTTGACTTTAATTTTAAACGTAACCATTTCATCGTCGACATGATAGTACATCTGGCCACAAACGTCGTCGGAATAAGCGCGATGGCACGTTTGTGCAGCCTAGTACAGCGGTGACGCGCAACAGAACCGTAGGATGAAACGTGCGGTGCCTGGGAAAAAAAGCTCGCGCACGGCACCTCCATCGACCCTTCCGCCGAGAAGGACGCGCACACTTACCCGTGTAATCGGGGCTCAGGAGCACCGAAGGTCTGCGCGCAACCCCGTACGGCCTGTGGTAATTGCTGTTGCTCTTGTCCGAGTCTTCGTCCAAGTCCACTTGACCGTACACGTGCCCGTTGGCGTTCACCCGGACCGGTAGCTCCTGCGAACACACGAACGAAAACACGCGTGAGATTAATATAAACGATCCGCTCGTTGCTGCACGCGGTGAAACGTTACGCAGCGGTATTTCGAGCGACCGGGAGGAAAACAATTCGCCCCCTTCCCTTGAATCCGTATTTAACGAATTGATTATATGTGAGATACACATTTCAAATTTTTTTAATGTAGATCATTTTATAACGAAATCAAACTACGTGTGTGAATACTGAATTGAGCTTTTTTTCGGGTTCATACTTAGTGAAAACCAAATAAAACATTAGCGTAACTTTCAAAACACAGACAGGTGTTAAAAAAGAAATACACAAAAGTCGATTATAAGTGGATCCAGCATTAGATTATAAAAAAAAAAAAAAATCACAAATATTAAGGACTTACCTGAGTTAGATACAACCAAAATTCTTAATTGTAAATTTTGAGCCTGAATTAAAAAAAAAAATCGAGCTACCCTTCCTCCTCAAAAGAAAGTCTAAATTCACCTATCACCGCGATTGTTGCGAGATACGACCAACGGTTTACGGCAATAGAAATTATAATCAAATACGTCCGAATCGTCATTGGAAATTTAGTGCATTCGTAGATATTGCGTACCGATATGTTGGTGTCGATATCAAAAAAGAGTTACCGTTTTATTGTTACATTTAATAACGTTTTCAGCATATTTTCATGGATTTCGCTACCCCATTAAAAATGTCGGTTTGGCGGTCGATGTTTTCACCCTATATGGTCTCATTTGTATTTAATTTTTATTATATGCGTATATACATATGTGTAACGCGAATACTATTCAAAAGGTATACCCTCCCTTGTGTATCCATTATGCATCGAATACACATTTTAAAATTGTTTTTTTTTTTTTTTGTGAGCTGCACGGACGAAGTGTCGATTAATACCACGGGTTTGGATTTAATTTCATCCAATTAAAATGAGGCAATCCGGATAACGGTGGTGAGTTTAAAATTCGTTCGTATAAATTAATTTTATCGAATCGGCACGTAAAGTGATTACTTAATTTTAAATTAATTCTCGCACAAATACTGTTTGCGCGCATTATTTCGTTCGTAAATCTATTCACAAGTAAATATTAGTAATATTATAATACAGTAAACTCTCGTAGTGGTAAAACCAAGCGGGTGTTGTTGAAGAAATGTGAAAATGAATAACACGTATATTGTACATATAAATATTGTATTATTTTTATATTAACTAATGCAAGGCATTTATTTTCAGTGTTTCATTGGAAACGTAAGACATATTTAAATCGATTATTTATAATAAGTGATAAGTCGCAATATTTTGAAAATTACTCTTTTTTAATAAATATGTCCTGAGTGTAAATGGATAGTTTACTTTTGAAAGAAGTCGACTTTGTATGATACTTATTTTAATATAGCAATTTAAACATTTAGTTTATGAACAGTGCCTAACCTAGTACCGTAGTTGACCCTATTCATAAATAAATACAAATTTTTCTGATCAAACTGTTTTGATAATAACGGTTGTTAATTTCCTGCGAATACAGTTGTTTGTGATAATTAAACATTAACAATGATAATACGATTGGTATTAATATTGTTGTTATTTTAATACTGATAATATAGGTAAACGATTATTAAATTCATATTTTTATATTTGTAATTTATAAATTTATAGTACAACAATATTACTTATTAGTAGTGTTGAAATAATTATGTAAAAACCATCAACATGGAGTCAGATAGTGCATTTAGTGATGTTGAAGTAATGTAGAAAAGAAAACTTGGCATTCATAATACAGACTTATAAAGACGTCTATAGACGTATAAAGTAAATGAAATTTATTTTATTAAAGTTTTTCGTGTAAAAGGCATAGAATATACAAATTATCGTGGAAAATATGGTAAAAGAAAGAGAATTAGAACCACCTTGCAGGTAATTAAAAAATCACTTGAAATATTATTAAAACATCGTGTTATGAAGGTATCGAATACAATTTTTTTTTATAGTTCTGCAAAAAAAAAAAAAAAAATGCTTTCAAAAGTTTACCAGTGATGAACAAAACTTCAATTTAACGAAGTTCAAGATGTTTTTCTTATGGGTCAGATTGAAGCTTTTTACATATATTAAAGAAAGCCAAGTAAAAATAATGGTGCTAAAAGAAGTAGCAGTTACA
Source organism: Sipha flava (assembly GCF_003268045.1). NCBI lineage: Eukaryota > Metazoa > Arthropoda > Insecta > Hemiptera > Aphididae > Sipha > Sipha flava. Next base: position 1,403,211 of record NW_020273630.1, on the reverse strand, counting down.
AGTATCTTTTTTTGAAACAAGAACTGAGGATCCTGGTATGTAAAAGTACTTCCATAAGTACTGTTATTCGAAAAAACTTAACTCGTATTCAGTAATTTTTATTGATAGGATAGACTCCCTTAGGAAAAAAAGGAAAACAATAATCAAAAACAAATTGGTATTAGTGTTATTTAGCAAGTTAAAGACTCCATTGAATCATTTTCAGTGAAAAAATGTCATTATTCACCTCAAGAAATACAATATCTGGATGCTAAGTTAAATATTAAGATAATGTTTTATATATTTATAGCAAAGTCTGCTCTGACTGAAATAAAATATAAATTTTTTTCAAAATATTTAAAGATCATTTTAATTTCAAGTTTGGTCGACCTCAAGTAGATACGTGTTGCGATTGTGAGGAATTAGAAGTAAAATTGAGAAGTCCAAGCTTAAATTATACTGCAAAATGTGTTGTAGCTGCTGAGCTTTTGGTTAAATTGATATTCATAAATTTAAATAAGTAGAGTACATAAAAATTTTATTTATTTTTTATCATTTTTTCCATGCAAAATTGTATGAGAAAAATAGTTATTTTTAATTTCCCGAAAGTTTCACTTTTAGGAATTGGTCCCTTTCACATAAACAATCGATTCATTTTTTCCCTTGATAGAACCTTCTACCTATAATATATAAATATATACACGATTATCTTAATCTATACTTTGGAGTGTAAGACATTCTGTAATAAAATGCTAATATCTCATAACGTTGAATTTTTATTTATTGCAAGATTCAGAACAACCTTTGCATCACTTGACGTTTACTACTCGTATTCATTTTTCACGATAAATTATGTTTTACATGAATAATATTGTATCAATTTTTAATTAATTTCCAGTTTGGTTTTGTATGATGACTTTTACAATGGCTGTAAGACTACAGTATAATTGAAGCCTAGAATTCGGAAACGTCAGACATTTTGTCAGAAACTGTTTTATGTTTTAAAAGTAATGTTTTTATAAATATAATAAATGTAATTGTACTTTTTCATTGTTATTTTTGCCGTTGCACTTTGATTTTTCGTTCCAAATGTTTCATTTTATCGTACATATATTATTTGCAAAATATTTTATTGCTATACGGTTATTTACGTGATGAGAAAATAAAATGACGTAAACATTTGTTTTCGGCTATTGCAAGAAGTACAATTCAAATTTTATTTTATAACGGTTTTTGTGTGTTCATCCGGAACGAATATTATTAAAACGACGTATTTGACAGATATCTGTTTACGACGCGGCATACCGAAACGCAGTGAAAAGTCAACATTGTTATTTGAAATTCTCAAGTATTTTCTACGTTGATCCGACTTTGATTCTCATCTCGAGACCTCGAATCTGACCGTACATGCAGCGATCATCCATAAGCCTCGTCTGCCCACTCTCTTAACTTTCCGAAATAAATCCTCCTCTTACCTACTACATTTGTAACCACTATTGTAATATTTCATTCTGATATTTACAACGATGTTAGTTTACCGGGTTCAAATTTCTGCGCTCTGTCTACGGTGTAGTTGCCGATATTTTAATGTCGTTTTAGGCGACTAAATTGTTCATTAAAGTCAGGGACCAGAACCGTAACCGAAAAGAACCGGTACTAGAACCGGTTAACCTTTAAAATTTAGGAACCGTAACTGAAACTGGAACCTTAATTTCAAAAAATGAAAAACCGTAACCGTAACCGTAACCTTAATTATAAAAGGGTTAATTTAATTTAGGTCAGTTATTTAGACTAGTAAAACTATGGTAATGACTATTTTGTTTGTCCATTTGTCGGTTCAGAAAAATAAAAACTTTTAATGTTTTTACTATTTTGTGTTGTAAACTGTAATAGTGTAATGCATATATTAAGTAAATTTGTAACATTGTTATTATTATTTTTGTATTTTTATTAATAAATTAAAATTTACAATAAGTATATCATCTATCTTGTTTATTAAGTATTAAATATAATTAATGTTTATACAAATTTGTAGCTATCGAAAATATTTGTCAAAGACCTAGAAAAATAATAATAAGTGAGATTCAATTATTAAACATAAATAACATTAGTCCAAATGTTATTAGAACAACTGTTTTTAAGGCAAAATTAATGATTTTGGAGTTTCCCTAAGAATGACAACAAATGATATTTCTGCATTACGAAGAAGTGTATACTGTGCTCGTTATCAGATTTTACCAATGAATCCAACATGTATAGTTAATATTCATAGTACTGTAAGTTCAGTTAATACTTTGACGACTAATGATGAAGAATTTTTGTTAGCGAATGATGACATTTCTAATATTATAATATTTTCCTACAATACCAATTTAAAAATGTTATGTAAATGTGAAATAATCTATGTTGACAGCACATTTTAATATTGACCTTCTTTATTTACCCAATTATTTACAATACATGGATTAGTTAATACGTATTATATACTTTTAGTTTTTTATTTACTAAGAGATAAAAAGATTAAATCATATAAGGAAGCATTATTTCAAGTTGTGCAAAAATGTTTAAATTTAAATTTAATATTCATATTAATTAATATTTTATATTATAATTTATTAATACTTATGGATGTAATTTTTTAAAACTTGAAATATACTCGTATTATAATTTATATTTTTTGTGACACTTTTAAATGTTTAAAAATGACGATATGTATTTTTTCAAAACTCTATCGAGACAATATTTGACTTATCCTTGTTTTTTAATTTATAAATAGTTAAATTGAATGGACATATTTTAATATGAAATTATGCAATACTTTAAAAACTCTAATATAATTGTACCTATATATATATATATATATATATATATATTATATTATTATTATTTACTTGTATTAAAATTTTTAATAAAATAATATGTAACAATTGTACATGATTTCCAAACGTCTTATCACAAAAATAAATTTTGGCAGAAACGGGAACCATACCTTTTTCGTTTTTGGTAATATAAGGCAGTGCGTAAATCAAAGATCCGGATTTTTGGCGAAAAAGGTACATGCCCATCAGAATTAACCAAAATCAACCGGTTCTAGAACCCTTACTCTTTTAAAAAACTGAAACTGAAATCGGAACCCTTAAAAATTAATTGAACAACCAAAACCGAAACCGAAACCGAAAAAACCTATAGGTTCCAGTTCCTGATTAAAGTACCATGCGGAAAACTCATATTATGTTCACAATCTAAATATAACTTCTGTATTACACGTTGTTTTAATACTCATAGTAATTATTATTGTTATTAAACACGGTGTACGCGTTTCGAGTTTAATTGTTTTAAATTTTCGCTCGTAACACGTCCCCCCCTCCGATTGTCATATATTAAATTACGGTACACGCCATATTTTATCCGTGTAATATTATATTTTACTGTATTAAATGATGAATGTAATATTGTAGTATAATTATGTTACTTTAAATTAATTCTGTTGTTTCGTAAGCTTACTATAAGGTTCATAGATGTGTTTACGATAAGGGCCGGGTCCCCCTCAGTGGAATGTGCTTCCAACGAAATCATGCCCGGATAAAAAAAGTCGTGCGATCTGTACTCAGTTTTAAATATATTTTTCTTGTCTTGATACCCTAATGGTTATATTTTTCGGTCTTAATTAAAAAATATTCCTATCGTTGCGAGTTTTTTAACATAAAAAATAAATATTTCTTTATATCGAAAAAAGAAAAAGAAAAAGAAAAAATAGGTCTCAAGATTTTAAATTTTGTTATGCCCTCTCGGCCACCAAAGCCTGAACACGTCTATGATACTTGACTGTGGTATAATAGCATCTACGTACACGTATAATTTTCCAATACCTATTAATATAATTATTAGAAAACGGCCCAGTTAAGATTTACCGAGTCCGAAATGCTTAATATAATATTATTATATTAATATTTATTATAAATACGCTGTTATATTGCATACAAGTAATGGAGTCGCTTGACTTTTTCAATGTACACTAATAAGTTAGGTGAATACTTGAATTATTAAAAAAATATTATAAATTTATACACGTAAATTGTATGTATATATATATATATATATATGTTTGAGTGCGCATATACACACTGACACACTGCTAAACCAAGTTTTACAATCGTCATTAATGCACGCGCGTGTTTGTGTTTGTATGTGTGTGTGTGTGTTCATTTATACGTATACCGAGTGAAATAAGCTCATGACCCACTTTGAAAGTTATCGGAAATATATTATTCACTATAATCACGGAATTACTGCCACGGAAGCACTGTACCTATTGTTGCAGATCTGAAATAATAATGTAATATGATACGATAGTCATAGTAGTTAAAGCGAAATCCGTTTGTATTAGTAGACACGGTACTGATCTACGGCAGGCTTTTATTGTAATAACTAATAATGAAAATACCAATATAAGTAAGTCTTACTACTCTGAGGCAATTATGAACTCAGATGTGGGAGAGATATCAATGTAAAATTTCATAAAAAAAAGTTAACTCCTTACATTTACATGCTTATTTGTGTGACTTTTTGTTGTTCTTTTGCATTTTTTACGGTTGTTTATGTATTCATAATAGAACACTATGAAACGATCAAATCAAAACGGTTTGTTCGATTTAGATTACAGTACGTGTGTACAGGAAAGTAATTCGATGCGAAACTTTAAAACGTGACCTTATCATAATTCTGAATACTTAAATCACATACTATATTAACATAAATTAATAATTAATAATTTCAAAATAATAAATATGTACAATATATATGTAAGGTTATATAATCTACTATTGGTTGTACACAATATATTATTAAAAAAAACAATGTATTATTATCTATGTTATATTATTTTCAAACCAATAATATTAAAATTGTGGATAAATTAATAAATATAAATATCGGTTGTTGCAATATTTAATCTAAATCAACAATCTATCACTTTTGATTTTTGTGCATATGTACCGTTCAACTCCCCCACATATAGTTATGTCACGGTTTTGTATGCGCGCAAGTATGTGTGTGTGAACGAAATAGTATACGAAAAAATTTTAAAATAACCAGCCACGCAAACTCGAGCCGACACTATAATATTGACGCGTAGGCCGATATCAGCGGTGCACGTTCATTGACGTATGAACGGGTTTAAATAATATACTCGCGATTCCGCAAAATGCGGAAAGCCTCGTAAACAAGAGAATATAACATTGTGTGCACAGTAGTGCTCTGGACGGTTCGTTATTTAAAGGAGTAGACCGGACTACAAATTTTACCTAGGGACTGAAGTCGGACCGGACCACACTTAAACGTTAATCAAAGACCAAAATTGGACCGAACCGACGGCTTCATATTATTTTTAGACCAGACGAGACAAGTAATTAAATAACATTTAATAAAGTAGACCGTAAACCGGACTGTCGGTCCGATCTTAAAACATTTTGGACCTTTTATGGATCGGTCCGTAAGGTTCAGTCTGTATTAGCCCAGACCGTACCATATGATGCGTTTAGTATCACTGGACCGGGCTACCCGACTTAATAAATAAATATATACCTAAAGTTATAGGTTTTTTTTTTCGTTTTATTTGTTTCCATAACAATATCTGTATTTAGATTTTAAGTACTATGATTGGAATCGGACTAAACTGATTTTCATTAATTTTTTTTGGAACCGGACCGGACTGAAAATGATGCATTTGATCTGAGGACTGGACCGAACGATTCCTAAAAATTATTGAACCGGACCAAACTGACGATTAAATAATTTTTATATGTTAGGACCGTACTAGATCGGACCACGGTCCGGTCCGGACTGATTAAGATCGGACCATGCAGAGTACTAGTGCACACACAAACAATCGAATGCCGCACAAATTATATCGTTTTTAAACATAAATAAATAAAAACGCACATTGTAATTTCTTAATGTGAAATATCGCGTAAACATGTTATTTATATCTCATGCATACATAATCTTGTTTCGCTCTTCCAACTGCATTATATCATTACGATGTGAGTTCGGACTAGTAATTACTATATTTTACGCGTATTTAAGAGCGCAAAAGATTTTTAACGGAAACGCCGTTAAAGTGCATGTTGTTAAAACACACAGTCCACGTGTAAATATTCTGAATAATATTAAACATTTATTGTGTAACAATAATGATAATTTATATTGTAAATCTCATTAAAATTTACCATAATATGATTTATTTATTCGATGTTTGCTAAGGTAAATTTTGGATAAAACCAAGATAAGTATTTTTAATTATTATCAAATTATTTGTATAGAATATCAACTATGGAAATATTTTCATGTTTGATATTTATTTGAATGTAAATTACAATATAATAACAAAAATAATTTCTCGAGCTATGAATACGATAATTTAAAATTAATTTCAAAGAATTTTTCTTAAACGTAAATTATAAAATAATGAATTAAGAAAAAAAAATTCTAAGTAAATATACTATATCAATTTACATGCACACTACAACCGATATAATAAACATAAACATGGTAAGCAAAATAAAATATTTTCATGTGTACCAAAAAGTGAATATAATTATTAAAATGATATACATCTAGTTTAGAATCGGAACCTTCAAAAAGTGATTTTTGAAATAAATTTTCTTTGATGATCCTATTCATAGTAATAACTAAATTTTTTTAACATTTTTAATTATTCGGTATATTGGTTTTGACTGTACACTAATCAGTCAGCGAGAGGAATTTGAATTTACTGTTGATGAAAAAACCAATGAAATCATACGAGTTATTTATTGAAAATATTATACGTATTTTACCATCAGAGAATACGATTTAAATGTTGATTATTATTTTGATATTGCTTTTACCATTATTTGTACTTACAGACTATACAACCGTATATATATATATATATTTTTATAAAATGTGAAAATTAAATTTGTTGTTATAAATAGGTAATGTACTGCTAAGGTAGAGAAGTATTTTTGAACTATCAGTGTGAACTTTGTGACATGGTCACGATTAAGAGTTGATGTAACAATTGTTGAAGATAAAAAAATGCCAACAAAATCCACTCCATACTTGTCACCACTAACCCAGTAAGGGTACACGAAATAACGTTGTGCATATGCTAGGTTCATCCAACACGAATTATTCCGTTACCGATTCCCAAAAACCTGTTATATGGTTGGGGACGGCAGGCCGACGTGATCCTGAAGTATCCCAGTAACGAGTACGTAATACGCAGGACCGTACCCAGGAATTTATTATGGGAGGGGTCCTAACATTTTTATTTTATCTGTTCTCTAATTATAAATATAGTTTAACTCAATACCAACAAATTACTGTTAATATACTATAGTATGGTTTATACATTATATGTATATTATATAATCTAGAAACTTTGTATATTGAAGATAATGGGAAATTAAAATACACTATATACTATTATTATACAATTTACTATTAAACCGTCGAGTATGTAGATGTTTCAATGAGGGGGGTCCAAACCCGAACCACCCTCCCCCCCTTAGGTACGCCATTGGTAATACGTAAGTATATAATCAAATAAATTGTATTCCCTGCATTATCATCATCTGAGATTATCGGTGTATACTCGACATTGTCTAGGTAAAGTAGACCTTATTACCAACCGATATTATTAGTACCCGTAACGCAACACAAACTACACGAGCACACACACATTTATATGTAGGTCATACACGCCGCACTCGTTTCGAACGGATTACGCTTACACGGTGTATTCTCGGAAAATTCTTCCATTATTAATGTATCGATTTCTGTAAAGGAACGTAATTCGACTGGGTTTCAGACTACATGCAAGTGTATCGGATCTGTTTTCTTCTTCAATAAATTATACGTCGACATTACCTGGTGTGTGTGTGTATGTGTGTGTGTGTGTGTGTGTGTGTGTGTGTGTCGATGGCGTCCTTTACCGAGGCTGGCCACGTACGAGCGCGTGCAGGATAATCGGCCGTTTCCGACCGTCTTCCGATTGCTTTTGTAATAATATTATATATTATACATGTGCGCTACATTTATGCCTTTACAGCATTATATATATAATACGTATATAAGCATATTTTATATGTGCACATGTGTGTAGTAAATGTAAAGGACAAACGTCGAAATCCGATAAATTACCCAAAGCACGAAAATAACCAATTACATGAAGGTACAACGATTGCAATGGTTTGAACAAGTGCTATGCGAAGGGATGAAGCAAAAGCCACAAGGGCAACCATAGAATACTAACCTAGTGGGAAACGACCGAGAGGTAGACCAAGGAAGTGATGGTTCGACGGGGTAAGCCAGGATCTAAGAACACTAGACTTAGAAGACTGGGAAGAAATTATCCAGGATAGGGAAAGATAGAAGGCTTTGACGGTGGTGGCGAAGACTCTTGGAGAGTTATAAAGCCAAGAAGAAGAAGTGTAGTAAATTCACTTTTCATTGACATAATAATTTTATGGTCCGGTGACGTGATTCGGTGGTAAATGCGTACCAAACGGCTTATAATTTTTTCATGATTTTAAATTTTTACTGGTTTCAACCCACTGTACGGCCCCAGCGAGTAAATCTTTTCGTATTTATTCGATTCATTCATCCACGACGACAAAATCTATAGGTAACAAATATTCTGTTAATATTCATAGTAGTTGATGTTATTTCACTGCCGTTAGACGCCGTACATTAAACACCAGCAGGTATATGTTTTCACCGCCGACTTAAAGTATTCGTACCGATTGTACTGATATTAGTATGGTTAAAGTATTTTGTGCAACTGGGTTCTACATGATATAATATTACGAAGTATATGGTTGTACGTTTTTCAAGTTAAATATTTTGTTATATATAATTCCGTGGTTTATTCTCATTTTCGTATAAATAATGATTTTAATTTAATATTTGATAAAAGGAAAATTATGTAAATGCAATATTCTAGTACACTACATCAATAAATTTTAGTTGGTTAAAATACTCGTTAATAAGTAAGTTCGCTGTATCATACTTACTAGGAAAATGTAATTAATTTAAATACAAATTTAACAAATCATTTCATGAACTAACGCTGGCTTACCGATTTATTTTCTATTTTGAGGATGTACAAGATATAATTCTGTACAGGGTTCTTTATTGAATATAATAGCTATCATCTCAATACTATTTATAGCGTTCAGTTATTTTATATCTATACAAGTATTATAAATATATAAATGATAATTATATTCATATAATATTTCTTTCATTCCTTACAGATTCAAAGAGAAAGTTTTCAAGGAAATGTAATGCCAGTTTAAAAGAAAATTAAATAAAAATAAATTGTCTCATTACTATGAGGTAGCGGGTATAGTGGACAATACGTTACTCTAGGACTTGTTAAAATACTATTATATATTTACTTAAAAATGAAGCATTCACATATAATTATAAGGGTACATAAAATATCTTCAGTCTGCTAGAAAACATATGAAATTGTACTACAAGATGTTTACAACGTATTTTTAGAATTCAATTACTTAAAATAAGATTTATTTCAATGATAAAAATGTAGAGTATATTAAACAGAAATATGAAGTGAAATAAGTGAACTATTGACGAACACGAGTTTAATAAGAGGATATAGAAGACGGAAGCAATTGTTTTGTAGCTGTTCATTATAAAAGCAGTAACGGCTTTAAAATCGTCGAGAAATTTGTTATGCCAATTTTTGAAACTTTCAAAGTGGTATAGGTAATATTAGCGTGATTTATTTATAATATATATTTATGACATATGGGTTTATTATTTTGAATTTCCTGCGATTTGCGATAGTATTTTTGTACGCAGGACATCCACTATACGTGGCTATGAGTGACTCTGTGTATAGAGCGCATTTGGCGGATTCTGATGTAGAATTTGTGCAGTCCTAAGAGTAATGATTAGATCCACATTTGATACAGCGAAAGGAATGGTGGCAATATCGACTTGTATGCAAGTATACCTGGCTGTCATAGTATTGTGGAGGTGAAAGTTTTTTCTTCAGCAACTTTACTTTAATTTTAGTGTGAAGAAACAGTATATTTTAAGAATTTTACTATTATTATCGAACAACTTTCAAATCAATCCGAAATAAAAGCAATAGACATTTTGTGATACGATGTGTAATATTCGTGATCCATGTGGAATTGAATATTATTTGCAGCTGTGAACAGATTAAGTTAGGTGAGATACTTTATAATTATTGAATACGGTTTCAATGGTTTAGGCATGAATGTGTGGAATTTTATTTATTCCTTATCACCTAGATATTTATAAGTTGAATTATAATCAGTTGATGAAAATAATCAGATGTTTCGGAGTATTTTTAAAAAGTATATCCGAAGAGTTGATAAGATTAAGTTATGATTTTTTGAGCATGGACGTCACCTCTACACAATCTACTTGTATTAAAGGAAAATTAAATTGTTTTGGAGATGTTTCCACACCAATAGATAGTATGTTAAATTGGACTGGAGATGGTTTGTCGAAAATCTTAAAAATCAAAACAATATAACTTCCAGATGGTATTCTCGCTATAAATAACAAAGTAGAAGCACACAGATAACACCTACCCCAAGTTTTTAACACAAACGCCACCACCATTCTTTCTATAGAAATCAAAATACTCAATTTCCTAGATTGCCCACATCCAATGACACTTCCACCCAAACCATTCTCCCTTAATTGGGTAAAATAATTTATACAACAATTTTCTTTAGGTAATTCAGTCGAAATAGCCCGCAGACTTCTCAATAAAGCTATTTTATATAGCTACTCATATCATTAACGCTATACTCCGAATATCATACTTCCCGATTCAATGAAAACTCACCACAATTATTCTCTTTCCTAAACCAAAAAAACCTATAGATAACCTCTCTTCATTCAGGCCTATTAGTTTACTACCTTTCTTTGCAAAATTTTTAGAAAAACTAATACTAAACAGAATTTTCCCAATCATCAAGGAAAATAAACTAATTCCTGACACGCAATTTGGATTTAGAGAACATCACTCAATTATCTACCAAATACACCAACAAGCCGATACCATTGCCTGTTCTCTGGAGATGAAACTTTTCACTTCTGCAGTATTTTTCGATGTTGCATAGGCCTTTGACAAGGTCTGGAACCTCGGCCTTTTTTTAAAACTAAAATAATTTCTACTCCATTCATATTACCTTACTACCTATTATCTTACCTTAATACCCCACTCCCTCTGAGCTTTAAAATTAATCAAAATTAATTTGCACTTATCCCCTTTGCTCTCCGTTACAGATAATCTCCTCCGGTATATATAAAAAACAAACCAATACAATGTTCAGTCATAGCTAAATATCTAGGTCTAATCTACGACAAATGACTAACACGGGCTATGTATATTCATACAACAATATACAAATTAAATTAATATTTCGACGACTTTACTCTTTCAAATATATTCTCTGTAAGTTCTCAAAGTTATTCCTCAAAACCAACATTCACATCTATAATCTTCTACTTAGGCCTATCTGGCTTTATGGTATTCAACTCTGGGGCACATCAAAAATTATCAAATACACGAAAAATGCAAGTGTTCCAATCGAAAATCTTACGACTCATAACCAATGCTCCTTCGTACATTTCAAACCATACTCTTCATACAGATCTTCATATTCCTAAAGTCACTGATAGAGTCAAGCTATATTACAAACAATTTAGGAATTACTTTCAAAACCACAACAATCCCCATATTAAAAAGCTACTATACATCTTCATCCCAGGATTTATTCCCAGAAGATTCAAACGACAATGGTCCCGTGATCTTATAAAGAAAATATAATATGAATACTTAATACCCAAATAATTGTAAATTCATGCTGAAGTGCCTTCACTGGATGGTTTTTAGATTCTATAGATTAGTTCTAGATAAAAAAAAAAGATATTTATTTAGATAATTCATTCGAAGATACTCATAGTTTCCTAGAGTTAATGTTTACACGTTTTTGTCCAAACCATTTATGTTTACCACGCGTGTGAATATTACCACTATTACTATTACTATTAAATATAAATATAAAAACCAGAATATCTCCAACAATCACACTAACATTATTCAATGGAATGTGAGAAGTCTCCCTGCACGTCTCCCATCCTTACAACACCTCCTATCCGATCATAAATGCTCAATTGCACTTCTCTCTGAAACCTGGCTTTTACCTTCACGTGCCCTTACAATACCGCAGTTCAAAACCTATAGATCCGACCGCTCCGATGGCTATGGTGGTGTAGCTATAGCTGTCCATAACTCCCTCAAATCCAAACAAATTCCTTTAGATATCGCTACCAGAAATAGATTTACCCACTGTAAAATCGACATCATAGGTATCGAAGTGCATCTTATCAACTCACATCCTCCTTTTAAATTTTGGTCCTGCTACATCCCCAGTAATTCTAATGTTCCTTCCAATTTATGGCATGAATTCTTTAAACTGATATCGCATAATACGCTACTTGGTGGCGACTTTAATGCATTTCATCCCGCTTGGGGCTCTCAACTTACATCCCGCCGTGGTTCTCAGATCTATGATTGCATTGACTCATTAGGTCTTTGTCTTCTCAACGATGGTAGTCCTACACATGTGGGTCGCCCCAACTCAACTAACTCGGCAATTGATTTATCTTTTTGTTCCCCTGATATTATCTGGAATTTATCTTGGCAAGTCCTCAATGATCCTCACGGTAGCGATCATATCCCCATTATCATATCAACTAATTTTAACAGGATCGCTGATCCTGTGCCATTTTGTTCCGCCTTAGATTCCGCACCTCCAATCCATTTACCTTTTAACTTCAATAAAGCCAACTGGTCATCGTATTCTATTCAAATTCATAATTCTATCTCTTCATTGACAAATTCTCCCTCTCCAGTTTTTTCCTATTCTACCTTTACAAGTATTATAAACAACTCCGCCAATTCTACAATTCCTAAGAAAAGATTAAATTCCAATCCCTATCCACCCTCCCCTCCCTGGTGGAATTCTGACTGTACCGAAGCTGTCAAAAACAGAACCCTTCTTTTTAGAAACTTTCGTCGCTCAGGCTCCATGGTTGACTTTATTAATTACCGAAACGCTTGTGCCCAAACTACCAGGCTATTAAAAAATGAAAAGAGGAAAAAATGGAAAAAATTTTGTTATAATCTAAATCCATCTTTCCCCATACATCACCTTTGGTCAACAGCTAAGCGCTATAAAAACTGTATCAACCCAGTCAGACCTCCAGATAATGACGATTGGTTCGACTCTTTTTGTTTTAAAGTCGCTCCGTGCTATGTCCCTTCTATATCAGAGATTTGCCCTTCTGATCACTCTCTATACTCTCCACCCCATATTCTCACCAATATTTTTACCATGTCAGAATTAAATTTAGCCATATCTTCACGAAAATCTACTGCTTCCGGTCTTGACAACATTTCACCTATCATGCTAAAACACCTCCCCTCTAATGCTCTGGTTTACCTTCTAACTATTATGAATAACATTCTATCATCCAATCAGGTTCCTCCTTCATGGACATCTTATCGTGTCATCCCTATCCCCAAACCTAATTCTAATGATTCCTTTCGTCCAATTGCTCTCTCTTCCTCTCTTTGCAAAGTTTTCGAATATATGCTGAAAACAAGACTTGATTGGTGGCTAGAATCCAACTCTGTTCTACCTGCAAACTTGTTTGCCTTTAGGAAGGGTTTAGGTACTATGGAATGCCTCTCGACTTTCATTGGTAACATTTACCATGCTTTTAATAATAAGGAATTCCTTGTCGCCACATTTGTGGACATCCGCGGCGCCTTCGATTCCGTGAACATTCCTACCCTCATTACCTATCTTCTCTCATTAAATGTCCCCCCTAAGTTCTGTAATGTTCTATCTGCTCTCTTCAATTTCAGAAAACTTGTTTTCTTCTCTCCCTTCAGATCGTCAAACACTCGATCCACTTTCACTGGCCTTCCACAAGGTAGCTGCCTCAGCCCAATCCTTTTCAATGTATATATGAGTATTGTTGAAAAGCATCTCTCTCAGTCTGGTCATAAATGTCTTATATACGCTGATGATTTAGTAATATTCTCTTCTAATAAACATCTTAATCTTGCTATCGATAGCCTCAACTCTGCCCTGATAGATCTGAATGATATTCTAATCAAAGTGTCTTTTGATGTTGCCCCTGAAAAATGCAAATCGATCATTTTCACTCGTCGTAGATATTTGAACAACCTTAATACATATCTCAACAACTATGTTATCCCTTTTGTTCCCAATATTACCTATCTTGGCATCACTCTCGACCCCAAATTGCGCTGGATTCCACATATTTCTACTCTCACAGCGTTTGTTTCTCGATGGTCCAACTTCCTCCGATCGGTAACTGGCACTTGGTGGGGCTCTCACCCTTCAAGTCTATTATCTATATATTTGTCTATTATACGCTCCAAAATTGATTACGGATGCTTTCTTTTCGGATCGGCTTCCTTTTCTAATTGGAAAAAAATCAATAAACTCCAAGCCTCATGTATCAGAACCATTATGGGTTACGTCAGTTCTACACCTTGCCCTGCTATGGAAGTTGAATCTACTTGCCCTCCATTTAATATCAGATGCCGCTGGCTTGCCGGCAAATTTCTCTTGAAATCACTATCCTATAGCGATCACCGTATCTTTGACATTTATTACTCACTGTACCTTAATTGGCGATATGTTCCTAAATCTATGCCCGTATTATCAATTATAGCACATTCTATCTCAAATTTCCACCAATATATTATCAATTCAACTAAACTCCCTCTTTACGAGCAATCTTACGACTCTCTTATCTTTTCCCCTCAGATTCATTCTGATAATAAATTTTTAGATCTATCCTCCAATGATTTTAAATCTATGTCTTCTTCCTCGGTTAATGCAGCCGTTTTGAATTATCTTAATGAACGTTTTTTAAACTTCATCGCGATTTATACTGATGGATCAGTCTCCCCTCTCTCTGCTGGATATGCATTCTATATTCCTGATCTACAGCTCTCTTTTAACAATAACCTTCCTCCTACGTCTTCTTCCTTTACAGCTGAGTGTTATGCCATCACCGAAGCCCTAAAACTTATTCAAAATCTTCCCCCCAACAATTACTTAATTGTCTCAGATTCTATGTCGTGCCTCCAAGCCTTAAATTCAAACCCATTTAACTCTCACCTGTCTCCACTTATTCTTCGCATCAAGTCCCTTATTTTTACATTAAATCAAACTAACTATAACATCCACTTTCTTTGGGTTCCTAGTCATACAGGCATACATGGTAATGAAGTTGCAGACCACCTTGCTAAATCTTCATCCAATCTCATCTTTCCTTCTATTTCTCAACTCCCCCATTCTGACTTCACATCGCTTATAAAACAATACTCTACTAATATTTGGTTCTCTCTCTGGAACAATCTACCTGCCGAATTCGCCTCAAGATACAGAAATATTACACCAAATATCCTAAAAAAAACCTGGTTCAATAACTTATACTTACATAGACCATATATAGTACAATTTAATAGGCTACGCATAGGACATCACCTTCTTCCTAGTCACTCCTTCAAACTTGGCCTTAATGATTCTCCATTCTGTACTCTTCACTTAAATGAATGCATTTGTGACTTATCCCATATTCTACTCGACTGCCCTGCACTTCAACTCAATCGCATTATTTTAATTAATGAACTTAAGACTCTTAATATCCCCTTAAATATCCACTCCATACTTAACACAAAATCCACTACCGCCATCAAATTAATAATTTCCTTTATATTGGATGCTGGCTTCATTATTTAATATGTACACTAATGTTTAATGTATAATGTTGTTTTATTTATAATCTCTATAAATGTCGAGCTATCATAGTTGTATACTAAAAGCTAATAAAAAAAAAAAAAAAAAAACTATTACTATTACTTGTTTTTAATTTGATGTATGATAAGAATTGTCTTTGTACGTATTGAATTAAACATGTATTTATCATTGTAAATATTGATCTATTCGTCATACTGTGTGAATTATAAAAATATTTTCCCTTTATTTGTTTCTGTCGAGCCATACAAGAGTGTGATCGTAAACCGTATACCTTTATCTTCCACACGAATAGACGGAAATTATTAATGAATAACAATATTTTATGGGATGGGGGAAGAGGAGGAGAGGAAAAATTAACAATTTTCATTGAATAAATAAAATGTTTTATTAGTTGTGGCGATATTTATTGAGCTATTAACCGATGTATTTTTTATGACTTGAGTATAGTATTTAATGGCTATCATTAGTGAACGTAAAATATTTATCGTATAAACATGTTGTGTTCATTTGGACAAAATATGACGTTTAGATTTTGGCTATGAAAAAATTATTAATTTATTCAACTGTTGTGTAAAACATTTAAAAGTGCCATTATTTGATAATTTGTTCAAGTCGTGTCATTTCAGCTCCCATCTATCTATTTCTATTTTATATTTTCTCTCTCTCTCTCTCTCTCTCTCTCTCTCTCTATATATATATATATATATATATACACATTTTTTTTAGAGTTTTTCAATAGGGAACCGAATGGTTTTACAGCGAAGAACTAAAAATATTTTTGCTATTGTTTCAATCGATATAGTGAAGCGATAAAAATTATAATGGTCACGTTTAAATGAAGTCTACGTCGCAGATATATTATTGCACGGGCTGGTTGCAAAAATATTGGTTTTCGTAGTTATTCGTTGTCATTTTAACTAAATTGTGTTACATGCGTATCTATAATAGAAAAGTAAAAAATGGATAAGAGAACCTCAACTATAATAATCAGTTTTATCAATAATAATTATTATTATTACTACAGAATCAATACCATTACGTCACGTATACAATTTAAAAAATATTGTCGCTATACGATTCATATAAAACGGTCGGTTCTTGTAACCTAGTAATTATTAATCATCTTACCAAAAAAATATTTCTGTACCACTCAATGATTTTTTGTGTTTTACATTTTAAATAGGTCAATACAGTTGTTTGTTACGGTTAACTCGTCCATCTGGCTATTTTTTGAAACAATTATTTTGTTACTACATGGAAATTAGAAAACATGTCGGAAAAGTTAATTACTAGAATAAAGATAAAGAGAAAAAAGTTAATTCATGACTTTAAATACATAAAAAAACATTTACGAAAACTAAACACATTTTGGTAATACATTTAATTAATTTATGGGTACATTGAACTAAAATTGAAGTAAAATCTATAAGAATGTAAAAAATATCATGTAATTTATCTTTAAAATATATTTAATGAAATTTTTGAGTTGATATTTTGAAATTGTAAAATTATCTAAAAAGCGTAAAACTAATAAGTTAAAAAAAAAAAAAAATAAATAAATTGTTATCAGATTTGTATGTAGTAAAATTAAATGTTAATTAGATCAAAATTATCAAATTAGTGATGAACAACAACTGGATTATATTATTCTCAGGCATTATTAAATAAAATATCTCTATAGTATTATTTGGGTAAAATTGTTTTGGAATAAATATGAAGGAATTAGTTGAATGCAATTATTTTATTCAAATGCAATTTAAATAAAAGTCATACATTCGAAAAATAAAGTATTTTCTTTTTTTTTTGTGTTAAGCTAGTTAGATTATTCTGGTGAAAACAAATTATTGGTTTATGTCAAAGACACCCGGAGGGGGGCCAGTGCCATTGCCCTCCTGAGATTTTTCATGTCAGTTATAAAATGAGAAGTTTTTTTTGCATAAAGCCGGTACCGACTCATATTGGATATATTTTATCAAATAAAGTTATATTTTGCTTATACTTTATTATGTTTCTTTTATAAATATTTGAATTAATAGTGACATTTTATACCTTAAATTTATTTATTTTATGAACTCAAAAATTAGTTTTGATTTTTATATTATTAATGATGATCGCGAAATATACGTAAATAAAAAATCCAGTGGTAAATCTTCTCTTGGACAATGTTAACTTACAATTTTTTTATTTATTTTTTTTTTTGCTTTCCCCCTACATTTTTGCGAGTGACCTGGTGGAGGTTCCCGGTTGAATCTGGTTCATATGATTGCTTTTATTATATTTAATTGGCTAGATAGTTAAAATAAACTAGTATGTTTAATGAATTAGAATAAAAATTCAAATCACACATCATCTAGAATTCTTTTTTATGAAATTATTATTTGATTACTAACATTTTATACATATATATATATATATATATATATTATAGTTTAAAAATCGTGTAAATGGATGACAAAATAATTATCACTTTAATCGAGTTTATTAGAATATTGTTAGAATGCAATAAAATGTTAGAAATGGATTGGAAGGACTTGATAATACTCGGTATTTTATATATTTAAAATTATAATATTAGCTCAACACTATTCATTTATAGATTTCGATAAATTTTTTTTTTTATTAGCAAGGTACCATGTTTTACGTCGTTTTGCTAAAGCAAAGTAATCAGCTCGCCGATGACTCGTTTTTTTTTTTTTTTATTATTGTTCTGAAGTTAATCATGGTTGCAACGTTGTATAGCGGTTAATTATACCGAGAGAGATGGAGCGCGAATTCTATCCATGGTTACCTTTGAATTCGAATACGATTGATATCCGAGAAAACATGTTACAGCCGTTTGGGCGCAAGCAATGCAATTATTCGAGCCGAACAAAATGTAGACGAACCCATTAGTTGGTACGAGCAAGTAGTATGAAAATATATTCACGAAAATACAATTTTGGAAGATTTCGCAAATCTTTTTTCGCATGCTGAACGACGTTACCGCAGTATTATACCGTTGACGGCAGTTTAATATATGATATAAGCATGGGCGTAGCGAGGGTGGGGCAGGGGAACTTGTCCACCCCTGCGTCTCAAATTGAATTATATTTGTTTATACCAAACGTGTAAGTTTTACATTAAAATCAAAAATTAAATAATATATAAGTCTAAAAATAGTTTAGTGGGACCGAGTGATATCTACACGTGTAATCATTTTGACGTTTTATGTGTTATCTAATGGTATATCTGTAGATTATTTGAATTACGAGTTTAACACTAATCGCTTTATGTTTTTGCCCCCCCCCCTGATTAAAATCAGCTACACCTATGGATATAAGCCTATGGTCTAAGCTACTCGTTTCGAAAGCTATAGCGTACGCATTTCACCGCTGGAAATTAAAAACGCGCGTCTGGAAACCGCCAACCACTACTGAACATACGTATGACTCCACTTGTGATGAGCAGAAATTCCTACTGATTTACGTCAGCAGTAGTGCATGACTAATTTAGTTAATTTACGTGGTCATTTGACCAATACGCTGTTCAACTAATTTTTAATTCACTACATTTTATTTTTTGACTAATTTTATTTCTTCTAACCTACATTATTCGGTTAATTTTTGTTCAAATCATTTATATTGTTTGACTAATTTTATTATTCCGACTAATTTTTATTCGATTAACCATTAGCTAAATGTACCTTTTTTTTACTTTTTTTGGTAGTAATAAAATTGTAACTAACTTTAGCATGAACTTTATTAAAAATATAAAATATAAATTACAGGACAAAATTGTGTATCAAAAAGTGTTTTAACACAAGTTAAGACAGTTGAATGGTAACGAAGAAATTTATTTAGGCGATTAAATATTTATTATCATAAAATTTATGTAAAATACTAGAATACAAATCTGTTATCTTTTAATATCATGGAATAACTTATTTGAATAAATACATTTTTTTTACAGATTAAGAATCACAGCGCAACAATATTGACTCCTATTATAAACCTTTGTATATTATAGTGTTTGAGGTGTGTGTGTGTGTGTGTGTGTGTGTGTGTGTGTGTGTGTGTGTGTGTTAGTGCGTGCGGGTGTGTGTGTTGTGATCGGTATATATTTTGTATGAATATTTTTAATTAGCCTTACGGACTACAAATTAGGGACTACAAAGGAAACTAATTTTAAATTTCTTAAAATTAGTCGGTAGTTCGGCTTCGGGACTCTGCATTCTTTGTAGATGCTCAGGTATTCATAGTTAAAAAACGATTAAACGAATTTTAGTCGAATTAGTCGACTTATTAAATTTGTTTATATTGGTTGGTTGTGCAAAATATAATCGGAAACTAAACTAATCCATGTAACGTGATGAAAACCGATCGATATTCGGTAGTAGTAACAAATAGTCACTTCTGCCCATCACCAGACCGCATGCAAACCATACGGTTTCAGTTTTCGGCGTTCAAACGCTGCGTTTTTAAAACGTGTACGTCCGAAACGCGTGATGCGCAACCAGCTTTACCGCACGATTACGTTGTACGTGTGGTGCGTGCACACACGTGTATAGATTATATTGCGAAATACGTGGACACGACACAATGGATACACACCGTGCGGTTCGGCACATGAGAACCTTTGAGATTTTCAATTACCTCGGGGAAGGCTGCTGAAATCCCGTGGCCGTGACGATCGCGTGCTCCGTACGAGTAACAACCCGGTCGGCTTTGCGCAAGTGTAATAATAATCGTGTAACGCGGTAACTTTGCGCGCAAGCACGTTGCACGGATAAGCCTCGTTGTTGAAGTTCCCCGTCAATATTTATATGAAACCGAAGTTGAATCATCGGTTGTCGTAGACTTTTGTATTATGCGCAAGGAGGAATTATTGCCAAGAACTCGGCAGTTTAGACGGTCTTCGGTGGATTATTGAAAATCAATGTCAGAATTTTCGGAGAAAAAACTTGTGAGTAATAATCGAGAGAATGTTTAATAAAATCATTATATTCAAATAAAATGGCCGCACCTATGCGACCAATCATAACATTATATAAAGACACACCTACTTGGGCTCCAACGAGTATATTGATGTAACTCTTATCAAAATGAACAATAGAAAACAAAATTACATTACGTATATTGAAAGACGCAATATTGCCGATGTTTCATATAAAACAATAAAATGTTTTGCATTTTTGCTGTTAATAATGATAGAAAATAAACATAATAATTACATTTACCCATGATATTGTTTTGTAAGAATACAATGAAAAAGACCTATTTTTCAAAATCTTATAGTATTTCACAAAAAAATACAGATTATGTCACTACTATTGTTACTCTGAATATACAAAAAAAAAAAATCGACTTTATGTCTTTATTCGTCGGTATATATTTAACGTATTATTAGGATTAATAAAGAACTATATAAAAATAACTTTAGTATGATATCGATTTTTGATTAAATGTAATTAAGTGAATGTATACTTTCTAAAAGAAAACGTCTAACAATCATACCAAATTGCTCTAACTTTTAAACTATAGAAATTTAACATAAAAATTAAACCGTACCTATATGTATAATATTTTGGTAAGATCTTAAATATGACGTCCAAAAATCAGGAAAAAATGTATTAGGCTTAAATGAAAAATAAACCGAAAACGTAAATATTTGGACATATTTCTATGCAAACGTATTGCATTTATAAGTAACGTAATAATATAGTAGTAAGGTAAAATAATAATAAAATCATTTTGGTATGTGTTTAATTTAAATGTACATCAAAATTATTATTATAAATTAAAAAGAAAATGTTTTTAAGTTATACAATATTATTTACATTTGCGGTAGAGTGAATTTTAATTACATAATTCTTTTTTATTTTTTAATTAAAAATACATTGCGTTTTCGGTAAATTTATAGTAAAAAATAATAATTTTGACTTTAAACAAAATTCTGGTTATGTTTTCTTATTAATTTAATAGAACATTTGTACAGCATGTATCTGCTGTTTTGTGTGGCACAGTTGTATGCACGAATACTGTAAGGTTTTGTATAAAATGTTAAGTAAACATAAAATAAAACACAACATAACGGGACGTAAAAAAAAAGAGATTAATCAGAACAAACAAATATATAATATATGATATGAATTCTTCATTTTTTTCTTCTATCCATAGTATACACATTTTAATTAACTGATATGAATGAGTTTGTTTTAAATGTAGGAAGGATATTTTTAAGTTTTGCAAAAAAATCCAGTTGCTTAAATGGCTTTTTATTAAAAAAATGAAACGGATTTTGGGTTTTGCATGGGATATTTGTGAATTTTTACAAATTTGTTGTCGGTTAGTTAATGTACTATTGACTGATCAGCAATAACTTAAATACATAAAACTTATAAATATTGGATTTAGTAAAACTAGAACTGCTTGAAAATGGGCACAGAGTAAGGCAGTTAGCATAATTATATCCACTCTGAATCCTTAAAAAAAAATGTTTTTTAATAATTTCTGTAGGTAATCATGCTTTTGATTTATTTTAATTAAAATGTACTTATAATTTGAATATTTCATTTTTTATAGCAGAGTTATAAGAGTAGTTACTAAGTGATATAACAGATCATAACTAGATAAGAAATATAGTAACAAATTATAATAATACGAATAATTAAGTAAAAAGCCATAAAGATAAAATAAAACGTAAAAAAATAATTAAATAATTAAAATGTAGATTATAATACATTAGATGAATACTAAAAAGGCTATAGGTATATAGCTGTATAATATGTTCAATTGATTGGCTTAGCGTTTTATCGATAGAGTTATTAACTTCTTTTACGATTTTTCTTTGATTAAATTATTGACTACTTCAGATGCAATAGCGTGTCCCTGAATTTCCTCATTTTTACAGCAAATAGTTTCATTTTCCCTGGTTGGTTTTCATTTTGTTTAGCGTTGTCTATAAAAGAAGGGGTCGAATGAAAGTGGCTTTGTGTCGGGTAGTTGAGGATTATAATTTGTATTCCAATTTATATTATCCATTGAATCATGAAGTATATTATTTTATCAACAAATTGAAATAAGTTCAAATGGCAAAAAAAAAAAAAATTGAAGTTAGAAATATTATTCTTTTATAAATTTGAATTGCATTGATTGCCTTTATCTGATGCGCAAATAAATTTAGGAGAGCAAAGACAATTTTAGCGTTGGAGTAGCGGGATAATGATCTATTTTCATAATAATAGTGCTCATATACGTATATAGTAGATAAGATTCTTAGCAAACTCGCGCAGGAGCAGGCAACGACTGCCGGCGTATAATTTATTATATGCATAAACGTCACGGCGATATTTCACCCATTGCGATCCCTGGGACTTGGCGTTCAAGGGCGGCGAGTGCGTATAATGATATTGGGCTATTCGATATGGGTACGCGGTGTGTAACGAGTCACCCGCTGCCGCCACTGACATAAGAGGAGATGCAGGATTCCTCGGGGACAACGTCGACACACAGGTATACCCTAATTACTTCGGTTTTGAAGCTGACGCCACCGCCTACTGTTGTCCGTTGCGTATCTATATACATACTGTGGTACACGACTTACCGTCGTCGGCATCGCGACTCGGTAGCAGTGCAGTAGCGTGCAATTCATTGCGCTTTTGGCGAAAACGAATTTTACCCCCTTTACGGTTATAATACCATTACTGAACGTAAGTCTTTTTGCGGTTTTTGCTCAAACTGATGAAAATTTTCTACTATCGTAAACCTTAGTACTCAGTGGCTTATGAAAAAGTTATATTGTATCTTATCACATGGTAGTCTACAGCATTTCTGTTAAGAATACTACACTATACTTCTTATCTCATTACAATACATTGCAGTATACGTGATCTGCACGCGATATTATAATTTCGATAGGTACATAAGTAAACGAAACCTTTTTTTTATTATTCATTAGCCAATTTACAATTTACGAATTACATTAAAATACAATAGTATTCCCGTGCATCAAAAACAAAATATTTTCCGATTTATTATAGTAAAATATTACAAATTTCATAAATGGATTTCGCGCACTAAACGTTTCTCCACCCTTGGAGACGATTACTCATGTCATAAACCTTTAACCACGTATCTGTTCGGTAGTTGGTTCGAGGGGAGAGAAGAAGCTAAGAATTGAAGGCAAATAATATTATGTTATTACAAAACAGACAGGTTGTTGCGCAGAGACTACTGTTGAATTATGCGTGGACACGGTTTGAGTGAATTCAACAGCCACATTTTTTAAATGAATTCCTGATACACTTCTCTCCCTTCATAGAACCACAAGATCAAACACATTTTAAACATCTTCTTTCCTATTGGGCGTACACTTTTTATTTCCATGAACATCTCTTATGCGATGTGATTTCAGCAATTGATTTATTTTTATTAATTTTTAAAACTTATAAGAGAAAAAAAATTAAATAAACCCAGACCATGTAATGTTATGCTTTGCTTGTCAAATAAAACACTGATCGCAGTCGTACATTCAGTATATAATCAGAAAAAGTTGCTTTTAACAATAAATTTTCATTTATTTATTCATATTTCCAACCAATTTTTCCGAATGTATCAAAATTATGATTAATCAATGACTCCTAATCTATTGATACAAAAAAAAAAAAAAAAATCACGAATTTGTCAATTTAAAATAGCAGTGTAGTCCGTATAGCCTGAAGGAAAAAACTTTAATTTTACCTGATTTTAACAGGCGTATAATGGATTGTGTGCATAGTTTGTGTGCATCGTGAAGTTTGATAATATGTATCCAAATATTTTATGTCAAATAAGATTTTTTTGAACATTTAATACACTTGCATACATCGATCAATGTAATTAACCAAGTTTTCCTCTAGGCCATTTTAAAAAACTACAGTTTAGTGATAATTTTTTTTATTTGTTATATTATTTATAGAAATGTTTATAGAAACGTTTGTGATTATAAGATCCCTACATAGAGTACTTAGGACTGCTACAGCGTAATTTATCGTCATCACTTCGTTTGTATCGAGACTTCGCAAACATTTGTTCCTTATTAATTGAGCGCGCGATTTGCTGGAGCTTGATTAGCGATCACTCAATAAGTTATAGTCAGCGCCGTCTCTGAGCCATAAATACCGGAGTGCCATGCAATTAACTTAATAGTGATGTACTGAAAACTTCGTTAGTCTGTGGCTCAAGTCCGAACACCGGATAACGAAAAATTTTCGTTACATTTATTATTGAAATAGATAGAAAAAAAATATTTTTAGTTGAGATTCATGAAATTACGTAAAATATAGTAAAATGTTTTATTTTAATCATGACGACGCATTGCGATGCGCGAAGTTCGATGCGCTCATCATATACGCAAGTTTCCTTTTTTTTGCTTCAGTCTTCAACGTAAAAAACTAAAACATATGCGCTCTTTCAATATTTTAGGTTGATCTAAACGCTCATGATAATAATAGTAATAATGTGAGTAATATCGCATGCTTACTGAACACAAGAGTCACCATTGAGAAACCTCACAATATCCACCATGGATTTCTATACATCGTGTTTCGGACACGGTACGATAATATAGTGTCAGGCCAAAGATATTTAACTCGATGACGTGACGGTATTATGTAATGAACAGTGTATCAATTTCGAACGTGCACTATGCCACGACAAATCAGAAAAAAATAACAATAACAATTTACGATGTGTAGGGTAAATTTCTGTGACGTCACCAGTTTCGTATCATAATATAATGTTTTATTACAACTGGCTTTTCACATCGGTCGTTATGTGGTTTTATACGTACATCTGTGTACACGCGTTATTCGATAAGAATTTAACTATCCTTTATATATTGTTATTACTTCGGCGGGGAATAAAACCTCTTAAAATCTGCCTCGTTACCGTAAACATGTATTAAAATATTTATACGCGGTTTGTGTGCGAAACCGTTTCACCTGATTTCGAGTCGTATCGGTAGAAACGGTTTTGCAAGTCTTGAGCAAATAGTGTTTGAAATATTTTAAATTAAAAGCGTCGTCGTTTATTTGTTGGTTTTGTAAAATTTTACATACACAGTCGTTTAAAACAACGACAGTTACGCGTTTAATTGGTTTTGTTTTTCAAGTCTGGTCGAGAGCCCTATCAATTTTGACGAAAATTAAGGTTTTTATTTTACTGGTTTTTGTTGAAACTGTTATTTTGGAAAAAGGTCATTATAAAGTTTGGAAAAATTTAAATTGAGAAAGGTCAGGTTAATCATAAAAAAACCATTAAGCTAAAAGTTTATAATTACAAAACGATAGATTTCAGTTAAAATTAAGATTGAACATTAACTTATCTTAGTTACAAAAAATCAATTTATTTAAAAGGGTTTAATTTAAGTCGTTAAAATAATTACAAAACGAAGTTATGAATTTTTATTGTTTTTCAGCCAAGAAAATTTTTTTTAATAATTTTTCTAAAAATTGTT
Organism: Sipha flava; assembly: GCF_003268045.1. Classification (NCBI taxonomy): domain Eukaryota; kingdom Metazoa; phylum Arthropoda; class Insecta; order Hemiptera; family Aphididae; genus Sipha; species Sipha flava. Next base: position 1,376,839 of record NW_020273630.1, on the reverse strand, counting down.
AAATATTTTAATTTAGTGATGATGAAAAAACATTTAAATTATTGCTATAATGAAATAACTACAAATTTAGGGTACATTTATTATATTTTATAATTTTTATTGTTATTTAGGAATTATTATGGTATTATTTTAAAGAATAAATTTATTAAATAAATTTTGAAAATAATTTTTGGATTATTTTAATGCTTACTTTTGTTAGTATTTAATATTTTGCATAACACATCCAGAGGTTAGTACGTAAAAACAGATTTTATTAGATTCTAAAAGTCAATTTATTTAGTGCTATAGTAATACATTATAATTTTAAATGATCGAGGAAAATTGAATAAACCACAATAGTTTAACATTTATGTAATCTTACCAATTTTACACATCAAGATTTTCAAATTGCAGTAATCGTAAAATAAAGCCAAACATAAAATCATTGACAAGTATTATTACGAGCATTTACTTGCCATTTCAGTAATATGAAATAACAATAAATACAACTGAAAGTTTAGTGTCTCTTTATTTCACCATGTCGGATGACTAAATCAAAGTGTTGTTAGTTTTGTGAAATACTCAAATCTGTGTGCAATCGTAATATTACATCGAGAGTATTGCACACTGTTCATTACTTATGTATTAATTGGTATCTATTATTACGACCTCTGGAAAATGACTACGAATTTTATGACGGTTTTATATTATTATATTGGAAAAATATTTTATCTTTAATGATTTCACTAAATTTATTGAAGGTAATATTACAATCGATAACTTTTACAAACGATATGATTCTGAATAACGTATGTTCAATAACAAATTCTGAAAAACTAGAGGGAAAAGTAGAGCATGATTTTTATACTTGTTTAAACAAAGATAAAATATTTTTTTAATACAATGTTGTATATTTAATTCTTCAACAATAAACAAATAATTTTAAAAAAATGTAATTATTATTTTTTCTGAATGTAATGAAATTATGATTTAGTAGAAAAAATATGTATCTTTAACGCTTTAACTATAATCAATAACGACGCCAAGTTAATGTTCCAATGAAGCAGTTACGTGTATCGAGAAGTACCAACCCCATTAAAATGAAAACAATTTATTAAAATTAACGGGTCCAAACAAAATAATATAAAATAATATTTTATGTCAAAAGTGCAAACTATATGCTAAAGTTTTCCGTCATACAACACTACCTAACTACCCTGTTTTAGTGATCAAGAAGCTGCTATAATATTACCCGCATCACACCACTTCCGATTGTAATAAAATATTACGTTTATATTAATGTATAATTGAATTTTTAAATTTATTTTCGTCATTTTGGTTATTACGACAAATTTTTACTAGTCCCTTGAATGTCATAACAAACGATTTCTACTGTACATCTAAATAAACGAATAGGTAGTTTAATTAAAACTTGTATGTACAATATATTATCAGCGCAAACAGCGGTCGAGAATTGCAAAACGTTTACGAAATGAAAATACCTTAATGTCGTTCACCCTGCGGACAGTAGTTTATACAAGAGCACAGGAATGTAGGGACAAAACCTAAATTTTGATGTGCTACCAATAGGTCTGGGAACGAGCCAACGGGTTGAATCCGTGTCTCAAGTCAAGTAAGCGGAGACGGGTTTAACTTTATTATGGCTATATATAGCCTATAGGAACTAAACATTTGCTACCCCGATTTATTAAATGTAGCTACCTCTAAGTATGTAGCACCTCAATTCATTCGAATTTTGACGAAGACGTTAACTTTTACGAACCATCGTCGTTTGGACAGTCAATTGCGAATATCACATCATTTTTCGTAATTATAAAATAAGGATTTTTTTCTTTTCTTACACGAATGGTGTATTTTGATAAACCGTTATAAAATTTGTAGCCCTTTAAATTTTACCGCCCTAGTCGCGTACTCCACCCACTCGGGAAATCCATCTCGGCTGGTAAGATTGCGCTGCGCATGGTGCTCAGACTTACCGTCAGGTGTATGGCCGGCGGTAAGTGCGGTTTGTCGGCCGTGCACTCTTGGAACGACGTACTGCGACTCCGACGGGACACTTGCCGGATCAGGCGTCGCCGGCGGACGACGAGGAACGCCACTGATGCGCCGGCCAGCACGGTGATAGCTGACAGCGCTCCCACCAGCAGGCCAATCAGACGGCGGCCGCCACTGATTTGACCGGTCTCTCTGTTCTTCGTGTGCTGCGGCATACCTGGAACACGTTCGAACGTCAATCACCGAAGAGAACAATAACGATAAGCATAACACCGAAAGCGAACGCGGTCGTCCTTAAGGATGGGTGGTGCGGTAGGGGAGGTATTGAAAAACCACGTTAGAAATTTATTCGTAGTGATCCGTATTCATGTTTCCCAACAGGATTTTTTTAGAGGAAAAAAAATGTTTCGAGCAACTATTGCGGATTTTTACGAGGATAATTTTATATCTAGTCGACACTTTCCTTTATGTTCTCCTGCACCCCAACAGTATTCACTCAATCAACCTATTCCGTCATCATCCCCTTTGACATGCTGGTAGAGGAGACTCCAGCTGTAGCCGTAATTGATATTGAAGTCCTTGTCAAGATCGTTGTTCATAATTCAATTGTTTCATTACAAGGGAACACTTGGGAGAAGAGGCGGTGGTTATGAATGGATAGGAAATGACAGGATAAAAAAAGCATCACAATGTAATTATTTTGTAAACAACTAATACGATTCGAACTTTTAACTCGATGTGGCCTCGATGGATAATCGAATTATATAAAATTATTATAATTTAATGTCGTACTAGTGTGTATTGTCAATGGAAATAATTGAGACGACAAATACTTTTCGAATCAGTAATATGAAACAAAAGCATAATCTCCATAATTTAATATTGGTATTGCTTTCAGATTTTAGAAAGTTGTGGTATTTTAAAGACATACTGGTTCGTTTGTGGAATGCGTGCCCGAAAGAGAATTTTAAGATAGGTTAATAAGTTCAACTCAAACAGTTTTTTGAAACAAATTACAAACAAACTGTTTGTTTTTTTGAAATAGTTTTCAAGTTTTTTGTAATATTGGGTAGAGAAATTATTTTTTTTATTTTTGGATAAATTAACCTAAGTAATTGATAAGCACATAAAATATAATAAGTTTAATTTACGATCGAGATTAATTTTATGAATTTGATTATATTTGCATATAGAATTTATCTTCTTATATTATTATTACTTATAATTTTAATAGTTAAAATGAAAGAGAAATAAAAAAAAAATGTATTAACCGAGTATCTACATTTTATTTTAATACAGCTAATGTTGGTTTTAAACATTTTAATTATTTACATACGTTGAAAACGAACCAAAGTGATTGAAGTTTATTATTCATGAATTAAAAATGAAGGTAGACTTTGGACACAGGGAACGCTATTGAGTGGAAGCTATTTTTACACGTCCGAAACATTTTTCCTAGCGCAATCACGAGACCCTAACGATTGATTGGTTTAAAAAGGTATAACGCACAAAAATCTGGTACCTACTGCTGATGATGATTACCCCCTTAGCTGCAGGTTTGTCGCGTATATCGTAATATTATACTCATATTAATGGGTATCCGACGAATATCGATCAAACTTTTATGATGTAGCACTGATTCGAGGACCATCCGGGTCGAAGAACAATAAGTTATACTTAAGATGTATAACAAGCTATGGAATGCCAGTCGGAATAAATTATACAATAAAAATAATATGTGTCATTTAACAATCGAAATATCTAGATAGTCAACAACTCGCACTCAAAATGCCATGATAATAATACGGTTATAATGTACACGCTAAAACATTAGACACCTGTTGTTTCAACATGTTATTATACGCAGTAGTGGAATGTATTCTAGTAAGAATTGGATTACTACTGTGTTCTACGAAGGAACATAAAATATTCAAGTCACACACATACCACATACTACGCCATGTAGTGCAATATGCAATTTCTCAGAATTAGGAATAACTAGTATCATTAAAATTAAGAAACTTTTTTCGTTTTTCTTAAACATACAATTTTTCAGTAATACTACCTACTGCGGAAACAACTAAATGCAATCGGAATTGAAGATCAACATTAATATTTAACGTAAGTGATAAATATTTAAATATGAATTATGGATTTGATTACAAGCTACATACTGTATTTCGCTAAAGTGCCGTCAGAGAAAAAAAGAAAAAATTATTAATTTATTTTGTACATATACAAATGTTTATTGTACATTTTAAATCGCATTATTATGTCAGTGAAGTTCGTAATTCCACTAAAACTAGTAGAAATTAAAATATTATGTGCCATTTAATATTTTATGAGTATCAATTACAAATTTATATCGCATTGAATAATTTTATTAAAAAAAAAATTCGTATTTGAAGTCTCATTTTAAAATCTTTTTGTTTTTAATTACATTCAAGCTTTATGTATTTTAATTATATGATCGGTAAAGCATACTAAATCTTACTCATTAATCTGTGGACGTGCGGTTAATATGCGTTATAAACTTACGCAGTTTAGATACAATTAAGCAGCTTGCTTATTAAATTATGTTAAAATCCAAAATCTATAATCCTCAGTAAGCAACTCTGAGCTTGATTAAAATCTGTCATTGGCACATTGAATCAGGGATGAATATTTTTATCATAGTAACGTTCGAAAAACTGAGTTATTAGCATTATAATATTTTACGAAATTATTTTATATTCATAATGAATTGCAAAAGAATATTTTTTATTCAACTCTACAATTTTAATAACTTTGGGAATGGTATTTTATGCACTAATATATAAAATACATATTTTCTATAAATGGTATTTTATATATTTAATCATATGATTGGGAATTCACTTTATTTGTGTGTGCACGTAATATGTGAGATATGAATTCCTCAAACGGTTAAAGGTATAAATAATAATTCACGAGAGAAACTTCTGGGGTGACTGAAAGAGAAAGGAAACGTATATGTATTTATATATTAAGGAAGATAGAGAAAAACGTTTAAAATAAAAGTAGCTTTAAATCGTAAATACAGCCATAACGTCCCAAAATTTCGACCAGGTGAACTATTCTATAAGAGTCTAAAAGCGGGTATGGGGAGTTGTTTTAGCGTCTCGGGTGACCCTAAAGGATAAGTTACTGGCACATGGATCTGCTAAATTATTGCAGATACGTTTAAATAAATGGTTCCAGATAGGTTCTATAAAAAAATCAGCGTTTTCGGTTTGGATAAGAATACTTTACTATAACTTAGGATGCCATTTTTCGATTCCCAATCGGGGACGTAATTTCCGAAGGTTGATGTTATTCAGTTTGTTTCTTATTATTATGATTTTTTTTTCCTAACATCGTTAGAGTTTATTGAAAAAAAGAAAAATAAGTAAATAACGTGGTTAACAAAAAGAAAAATGAAAAGAAGAAAAATGTATAGATACAACAATAAAATTAAATAAAACATAAATACAATCACCGTAGTAGTGAAGTATGTATTTCTTTTAAATTATATTGATTTTATGTATAATTAAAAAAAAAAAAACATTGTGAATTGCATAGTTTCGTTTCATGTGGACACATAAGTATATATTTATATATATTGTTCTCATAATATAAATCGATCTAAAATATTGTAAATATGTTGTATGTAATATATTATGACTTATTAAACATACATTTTCAGATTAACTTTCATTACGATACTGTATTTTTCACATTAGAAGGTTGATCGGCACTGTATTGATTTACTGTCATTATGTACGAGCATGATAATAACAAAACGTTAAGTAGTCCAACATCGTTTTGATCATCTGATAATGATATTTTATCGCCCTGACACAAACATTATATTGTTTGTGTTGTATTATTGTAAAATCTAAAAATGGATAAAAATAAATTTTCGTTTCTATGAATAAAATGTGCGAACATACATATATATCTTCATTTGATAGGAATTGGGGTCGTATTAGTCTTCATTAACATTTTTATAGCCTAGTTCAGAGCAAAATGGAAACATAACAAATACTCTTTTCGCATAATGTTTCGATGCTATATACGGAGCATGTTATAAATATTTTATACGATTTCCTCGAGCATAAATATCGAGTTATTTCTCTTCTCCTCGAATACATTTCTATGTATTGTAATATTTACCTTTTTTTACTCCTTTATTTTTTTTCTCTCTGTGAAGAATTTTTTTCGCTCTAATCAATAAAGTCGTAGGAAAGCATTAAGTTGGCGATGGTGGAGCAAAAAAAATCGCATTTCTCTTTGTCTGAAACTAAAGTTTTAATTCCACGAGGAAACAAACTCCGACACGTTAAAAATCGATTTCCACGGTATTTTTTAAAATTAAAAAATGTACAAAATATAATTAAGATAATAATAGAAAAATGCATAAACAGATGGAATTTCAATTTTTCTCCGAACACAGTCAACGGTATTTAATGATGAAATATTTATTGTATAGATATTTTGACACGAAGATCATCAGCACTTTTTATTGAAGATGCCTACGTGTACATTTCAAAGTCCATGCACTAATAAATTCTCATAGAATTAAAATCAAATAAATTAAAACGGTTGTGTTTATGATAATAATAAACCATACACATAAACATGTTCCCATTTGGCGTTATAAATTAAAAGATTTGTTTCTTCGGGTTAAGATTCCATGTCATCGCTTTCAAACAAAAGCTTGTGCGGGGAAACGTTTACCCAATTTACATAAATATGAATTTCATTATAATCTACCAAATCGCTTCTTATACGGATTAGTATAAACTTCTTTGAATATATAAACGCATTGCCGAGCATGAATAAATCACATAAATATATTATGTACGGCACGCACGCATGTGTAAATACATACATATATACGTATTTATACGTGTGTGTGTGTGCGTGTGTACGGCGTTATTCTATTAGCGGCAAAAACGGTCCGAATCGTTTTAATGCGTTTAATTGGTAACGAGTTAAAAGTTTAGGTAGACCATTTATACAAAACTCGTTTATTTCCACAAAATATCAATAATAATAGTAATTATGATTATGTGGTAAACAAAATATAATGTGCTTAGAGTCGGTCAGTGTTGTGGTGTTACGAAAATACGGTTCGATAATTTTCATCCGCGAAGCTAACCTAACATATATCTACATACTAAATATAAATATAAATATACATATATGTACACGTACATTATTTACGTACAGCGGGATTATACGGTATTGGGGTCACAAAAACGCGTATACACTCGCTAACACGAAATTGTATGCAAAAATTACGATCGTAAAAGTTCTAAAAGTATTAAAAACTATAAACATTGAATTTATCGTATAAGGGTATAAATATTTTCGTTTATTTATTGATTAAAAGAACGCTAAGACTCGTAAAGATAAAAAATTTATCGGCCATCGATATGCAACCCCGTAGAGGGAACGGCAACACGGTAGCCCGCGCATACATATTATTACCGAACATATTGCGTACAATCATGAGCCGACGGCGATAATCTAGAATATTCCGTCATGTCAAAAGACTCAAGGACATAACGTAACGTAATAACATTATGTATCACTTAGGTGTTTTGGCAACGCAATTTATCTGCACGCATTTTTTTAGTTTGCAATGAGATTTATCGTACGGCAGTTATTCTAATTTGGTTTTCAAATCCAATTATATAAAAATCTATACAACACAATATATAATATATATACATCATATATTATTATATTATGAGGACAGACAGACGAGCTAATGTACTCCGACTGTGCGGTAATAATAATGGGTTCGGAACGGTCCACCTTAAACTCGTCTATTTTACTAGCGTTTTAAAAACGCATTAAACTCTGATCCCTGTAAGGATGCCGGCCCGTACCCAGAGGAGTTGTTTCCTTATATATATATATATATAATAACATTACGCGTACTCGTGAAATAACAATTTGGTAAGCTCTGAAATTTAAATTATTCGCGTACACGGAAATATATAGTTTTGCAGCTTCCTACTATCATGTTCTAACTATAACCAGCGGATTTCTCTCCCTACAACGTTTCTCTGTATTCTTTGTAGAACACAACAGTCACGTTACCATTTTATCAATACATAGAAATGTGTTATACTTACGATTGTTATTGTTTTTCAGATAATTGGTATACATACATTATTTCGCGTTTATTGTTAATGTTATGCACATATATTAATATTATTCGGCTGAATGGTAATTAATCAACGGTATAATTGTGTTTGTTTAGCTGTTATCGACAATATTCATATTATTATTAGCAATTTCGCGGATACCAACGCGTATGTCTTAACGTACACTCTGACGTATTATTTTGTGACTATAATTTTCGGTGGAAGTTTTTGTTCGACACAAAATTTATGCATTGTAATTGTATGATTTATGATTCACCTAATTGGATATATGCTTCCGTGAATAAGTCCTGTTAATTATTAACTTCGTGATTTTGTTTGATAACTTTCAATTTACGTTTGTGTCAATTCAACTTTTCTTAATCCTGCTTTATTAAAAACTACAAGGATACAACACCGAAAACATTTATTTTTAGTGAAATATAAGGCAACATTGCAAATAAGTTGCGAAAATCATTAAAAAAAAAATAAAAAACATCACAACTTTGTTATTAAATTTTGATTTAAACAGTTTCCTCCGCAGACGTAATTCCAATTGCATCTAAAGTTAATTGTTAGAAAGCGTGCAATTCAATCGGGTTAAAAATTAATTTGGATACCTCTGAAACTTACGGATGTAGTTATGTATTCAAAGTCATGAAATTTTTAATATAGTTACAAACGCGTTCTTTGAACTGGGAGAAATTCCGTCTCGAAAACAATTATACGCCGTAAAAATTCGTGAGAAGGGGTCACGCGTACAAATGCGTATCTGTCACCTATTACCGTGGGTTGGTAATGCATTAGTCTCGACGACGATTCAAAGTTTTGTATAATAGTCAACCTATCAGTCGCAATTATCAAAATAGGAAAACGGCGAACGTACGGGAATAATTAAATATAAATTCGAACGGATCGTCGAAGAACACATTGTGAAAACACAGGCCAATCGCAATTTGTAAATGATATTTTGAGATATTTTAATCTTCCCTAAAAAATGCACGTGTGTGAGGGTGTGTTTGTGTGTCTGTGTTTTATAGTGGATTTTGGATGTATTTTTAATTTTTTTTAAGTTTCAATACAATACAGCTGTGAATAAACGAGTAATAATTTTTCACTTTTACATACTCGCTGTAAAAAATATGTCACGGTAAGATATTTACAGTTTTATCCACAGTTGGATTTACGCGCGCATTTTTTAAAAGCTTTACAGAATACTGAAGCACTAGTCCTTTTCAAACACCGGCACGGAGGGGACAATATTTAAAGTATTTCAAATATACATTTTTGTTGTGTCACTGAATATTACAATATTATATAGAAGTACATACAATATTCAACATAAACATAGAATTTTCTAGAAATAACTCATGTTGTTTCCGCGATCAAATACACCTGCTCGAGTTATATCGCACGCGATTGTTTGGTGAACTATTATTGGGATAGTCCTTGGAGAGGAAAAACACCATTGAAGGATAATTACGCATTGAAATAAAAGTTTAAACGGACTACGCTATGGACGCTACCGTTTTACTACGAGTCAAAACGATAAACGTTAAGTGTCCGTTGCTAACGGATTTTGTACATAGATAAGAAAAGATTATTTTATGATGCGCGTGGTTTTCGACCAAATGGGTCATCCGAATGGGGTTCGAGTTTAATGGGTGGACATAAATTCTTGATCGGAATTCAAATAAATATTTTATCGAATTATTATGTGGTTTTTCAATATTAATTGATAGAATTCTTAATCCTGAATGTATCGATTTTACAATTATATTTTTGTTTCTCGTTATTCTATGCCATTATTTTCGTTAAACACATCAACAATTTCACACTGCTATCCTTCAATCGAAAATTAGATCGTGAAAAGTATTTTTGAGCACTTTTAAATTGTATTCGTCATTATTCGAAGTACTGGACAGTAATAGAATAACTATATAAAATATTGAATTGCTTTAGAAATGTGTTGTTTTCCTTATGCATGTTCCTTTTGAGAACATAATGTGTTTTTACAATTGAAATCTTTACGATAACTACACATAATATACTTAATAATTTTAAACAATCTTGAACGATTTAATATAATAACTGTTGCGAGCCATTTGCATGTGCAGGATTTTAATCAACTGAACTATGTCACGAAATGTATCATTGCTGTACATTTTAAAGATTTTCGACACCGTGGATCACCAACAACTCGCACGCTCCATGACATCAGACTGTTGAGTTAAATTTGCGTTCAATCAAATCTTACCTGTGTTTGTTGTACACAGTTGATTGAAAAGTATACCCTCGTGTATTATAAATACATCGGATCGACGTTGTAGTGCCGTAGTGACATACATTTAGTATAATTTTACTCGACGCAATGCTATTAATAGGCTTACTCTATCCTAGTACGGGCACATCACGCGACACGCAGCATCGTCATTAGTAGCAGAAGACGGGGTCGTTGATTTTCGATTGAAACCATGTGCCGTCGGGAGGAAAAGGAGTGGGTGGGCTGTATTCGTAGTAATCGTATTTTTCATCCGCTACATGGGTCGGTATATCCCGAGGTTATATATACATACGAGTATATTGATACGACGAAATCCGACGAGATAATTCACGTCCTAATCCATCTCTCGAGCACAGCTACTGTAATATCCAGCAGTTAAAGTGTATACGTATCCTACATGTATATATATGTACGATGTTTCGGACAAAATAAAAATACGACTTCATTAGTCGGCTTGTTTTGGCTTATTGAAAGCCATTTACCTCCTCATACCCTCCAGCCGACTTACCGCCAACAGACCATATATATATTACCAGTGTGATTATATCCGCGTGCGTGCAACTTGCATGTTTATATATATATATATATATATATACATATACACCTCCTGTCTACAGCGCAAATCATTAATCCGATGACCATTGTCTGTTCCGAATGTGCTCCGAATCCCTATACCGCACCATATACTTAATGTCCTGAATAATTCAATTCAATTAATTGCGACTACTATTTATATATAAATAAATGCACGAGCGGGTGTCCTTGATCGTCCCACACACTCTAATATACTCTCGTCCTTTAATGGGCTAACGCACAACAATTATGTAATCGAGTTGCACAGAATCACGCGTTGTTGTTTTCAATTATATTAGATTTTGATATTGTATGTATATTGCCTAGTAAAATAACTAACGAGATGAATGTATAAGATATATAAACGCAATAGAGCCCCTACGTGATGTTTTATGCTTCCGTTTGTAGAACGGTACGGAAACAATGAAACAAACTGTAAAGCCGTGTTGGAGATGCTAAGTTTTTGTAAAATTCATATTTTCATCGTAAAAATAAAAATAATAATATACTGCGCACGCATAAAGAAATTACCTCCAACAGGTGTGTTTCGCTCTTCTTTATGGTCCGCTGATTTAACTTCGTCCCTTTGTAATTCGTTACCACCGTTATTTGACTTGACACTATTATCATTTGGGAAGAAAATCGGCTCCTCTGCTTCCTCCGGAGGCCACTCTCCAGGCAACACGACTGCAATTCAAAGAACGTACAATGTATTACAACGATGACAATTTAAATACTGTTTTTTTTCTGTTTCTAAACACCTATACTTGCGTGGTTAAATAACGTAGTACATTACAATCACATTAGTTTTCAAGGTTTAACTAAACTACTTGTAGTACTATACTGCGCTATGGTATAATTGAATTTGAATATTTACACAAATATTATATATCATTAATATAATTATACTATCGCTTATATGATGTATACATATAAATTTATTATTATTTTATTTAATCATATTATTTTTTTTTCGTAACAAAGAGTCAATGTGGATATATAAGCTGCTAAAGTCTACGTAGTTTTAACCTTTAATACACGCAAAGTTTTGCGAAACTTCTGATACCTAGTAGTACACGGAAATGTGAAACGTCATAATACATAGACGCAGTGAAGTTGATAAGCAAGGATAAACAAACCCAAAGAATTATTTCAGAAAATACGTAATGTGATATAGTAACAGTACAATGAAACGCAGAATGTTCAAGTGTAAACATTGTTAACCGGAAAAATACAATTGAATAGTGCTCGAGAATATCTGAAGTACGGAAAAACGAAAGAGTGAAATCGAATAAATATGATGCGTATCGTTTTTTTACAAAATAATATTAGTTTTCGACTATTATATTAGTTTGTGAGTTACTTTTGGCAAACGGATTGAATTGTATTATGAACTCTCCGAAATAAGGAAATTATAAATACAATACCGCGTATGCACTTGTATTGTATGCCTTCTGCAGTGGCTGCCGGTAGGGTTATGCCGACGTAGAACTACTATGCATTTTTTGGCGAATTCGAAGATTTATCGCAGACTAATTTAAATGTACTTTTTTTCAGTCGGATCGGTTACAACGAAAATACGAAAGTATATAACTACGTATTTAAAGGTCGTGAATAATAGACCCAGGTCAATATATATTTCTAATTCGTATTGCCATCAACGTTTTCGAACGGTATTGTTCGGTGGAACAGGACAACGATAAAGTAACACCAATAAAATTACTGATATTAATTCAACCGGACGAAAAACGTTTGAAAGAACGAATAAAACGCTTCTGCTCGCTAAAAACACGAATTGGCACTCCCAGGATTTTTTCCCACTAATAACATGATTCGAACGCATCGGTACAGCGATCAGTATGATCGCGCATATTGCAATACGACGTAAACAAACGATATCATATGTTACTATTATCATCGGTTATTTTTCTTTTCCTCGTTTTAACGAAAAAAAATTATTAAAATTAGTACATCGTAAAATGGATATAGGTTATTCGAAAATTAGGATTTTTCGAAAAATATTGAACCTGCATATTAAGAAGTTTTATCCTGTTGTAGTAATAGTAGGTAATTTCATCTGTCCGATACCGTATATAAATAAACATCAAAAAGGTATATATAAATTATATAAATATTAAAATAAATAATATATAATATATAATGGGTATAAATAGTACAAAGTAATACATTCACTGGGTAACTTGAAACTCAGTCATTTACCTAAAATATATTATACCGAATAACTTTTTTTTTATGTCATTCAAACTACAACTTGGAAAACATAAATAATTATTTATTTATTTTTGAAACCTAAATATAATATTTTTTTAAAAATTCTTACTTTGTAATTGCAATTATATAATTATAACAGTTTTTATTATAAATGTATATTGTTAAAATAATTCTACCATCATCTGCTAAACATCCCAAGCTATTAAATGGAAATATTGGGAACAAATAAAATTTTTATTTGAAAGTCTCAGAGTGTTCATATTTTTATGAATATTTTGATGAACATAAATCTAAAAATGTAACTTAAGAAAGTAGAACTGTTGCCATTTTTATGAGTTTTATAAATGCAGTTTTAATATTATACCGATAAAATTCAAAATCGTTTTTCGATATGTTTTTGAAAATTTAATTATATATAAAAGCAATAGGTACAGTTTTATAATTTTTTTTTTGTAATAACTCTTATCATGTGCCATTAATTTTAAGAAGTGAATTTCAAACATTTCTATAGTAAATATATTAGAATAAATATTGTCCAATCATAGGTATCACATGTATAATACATATATTAATATTTATATTTAAAAAAAAAAATATGGTCACAAATTTCTTCAATGAAGAAACACGTATATTAATATAGAAAATGTTTGAAAATCAAATTAATAACGGAAGAAGATTTCGTTTAAATTCTAAACAAAATGTAGGCTACTGAAATAAAGCATAAAAATTCTATATTTTCAATCAAATTTTATAATACCATGGTTATAAGTTTTCAAAGTAATAAAATTATAAAAATTATAAATTATAATAAAGTGAAGTAAATTTTATAAAAATCATCGAACATATGTTACACGAGGAATTACAAATAGTAAATTATTTCTTAAATTAAAAAAGTTGTTCATTATTTGTTTTCCATGAATACATTGATATTTAGTTCGATAAAAATTAGCAAATGTGGTAATAAGACGTTGTGCGTGATTTAAATGAAAAACCTAATTGACGTATCTTTTGTAACGCATCAAATATCGAAATAAAAATGTAAGCCTTTAAGAGACACTCTGTATACACATTATACATAATTAGCACACAGCCGAATCGTGTATGTGTTGATAATATTGTTACCATTCAGCTAATAATTGGATTTAGTCATAGACGGCCATCAGAATATTTTTGTACTGTCATTATTTTTATCCTTGGCTTTTCTCGGCCGGATAACGAACAAACGGTGATGGCGATCGGACAGAGAACCTATCGCAGGCCTGGATAAAATGCCGAAAGCGTTAAATAATCCGACTTTTATCTGTACGTACGCATGTATATATAATATATGCAAATGGACGTGCGCACGGCTTTAATGACAAAAGGTCGGCTACGGTGGCCGTGTCAATTTCTGGACGAGAAACGCGGTGGAGAGGAAAAGAAAAAAATCGGATCACTGATGAAAACGTGACGGGAATATTGGCTGCGGGGGAAAAATTCACATTCGTCTCACAACCTAGTGGTAAAAGTAAGAATTGGCGAAAAATAAGGAGAAAAAAAATGTCACCAGAGCAATTTCTCCATGCTTATTCTTCTTATCAGGCGCGGAGGAGTTCATTATTAAATTAAGTTTTCTCTGGTTCCGTTTTAATACGGATGAGAGGCTCGGTAAGAATTTGATTTGTTCGCTGGAGCCTCGTGTGCCGCGACGACGACGTCAAAGCGTAAAATATTATATACGGTTGCGACTCTCGCAAAGGACTGCGCCATGGTGTTCTCCGTCTTCCCTCCCAACGAGGATTCGACATTGTAAATAACGTATATACGGCAAATAAAAGCATTCTATTCGGGACGAGATTTGCAGCTTTATCTCGTGCGTTACGGATTTCATCACCGAGAGTTATTAATTTCACTTTCTGGAAATTGAAAAACTTGGTACGAAACGCGCACCTCAAGAAGGAGAATATCATATTAAAATAAATGTCCGCAATTTGATACGACCACGGCGACAACCATGTTACGCGTAATATATCGTTTCCGCGCAAAATCATATTAAACTGTTATTATTGACGCGCGCACAACTGGTCCGATCGATCATTGGACATGTCTGCAGACGGTCTTCAATCCCATGCTAATGTTTCGCATGTACATTTTGCGAGCTTTTGCAGGTTTCGGCCGGTAGCAAAAATACCTAATAGTGGATCGATTGCACGTAGCCCATCCAAGATGTTCGGAAACTTTAAAATTAATTCTGAACGAAAATTATTTTCGAGTTTCCACCACGAACCTTTGTATAAGTTTTCGAGTAAATACACTCAAATTGTGCTGTAACTTCAAAACCAATATTAATTGATCTATATTGTAATTTATAACACAATAAAAGAATATTCAAATTAATGTTTTTGAAATAATTTGACTCCAAAGACATTGAATAAAAACCTAAATGGTTTTCCATTTTAAAATGTCTCAGAAAAGGTATATTTCTTACGGTACAATTGATATTTGATAATTGACAGTAGTTTCAGCAAATAAATGTTTATAATGTTATTAAAATTTAACGTTTTATTATTATGTATATAAATTCTAAGTTATACAAATTGAAAATAACTTAGCTAATTGAAAAAAATTAATATATCGATTCTTAGTATTTAATTTTGGAAATTTTTGTAAATATAATATAAAATAAACTAATAGAATGGTTATAAACAAATTAAAAAATTGGTTAGAAATTATATAAATATCCTGTATTTATTTACATGGTATAATTTTATAGCATATTTTACCATGAAAAAATATTAATTAATCTGGATTAAAAATAGAAATGATTTGGTATTATACCTGAGCAGTTTTATTCAATTTTAGTTACTATAATTCATTTTGGAATTGATATATCTGGTGTTTACTAGCTTTAGTATATACCGCGCGCCGTGGTTTTAAACCGATGGGCCGCATGTGACTTAAAATTGGATCGCCATATGATTTCAAAAGTTAAGAAAAAAGTTTTCTATTCAACGATGCTTCAAAAATAATTCCAAGGCGTCTATCTTTTAGCGTTCGATTCAAGGCATAATTATTCCGTTGATATTATTAATATGGACTGCGAAAAAATTATATTCACGACGTGGGTTGTGAATTTTTAATACCACTGATGTACTGAAAAATATTATTTATTATTATTATTTATTACCAACGAAATTATGTATTTACAACCGTATCAGAAAATGATGCATAATGAATTTGATCTTTGTGTTGAATGTAATATTATGATAATCGCGTTGGTGCAACGTTATTATTCGATGTATTAAGATCGATTTAACTTGTGAATGTTTCCGAAGCAAGTAATTCCTTTGAGGAATTATAAATTATACACTGTTATTATTTCTTCTCGTTTTAATTAACCAAATCAAATAGTTAGTTAAAGTATATACAATATTCATAATCCGTGTTTATTATTCTGAGATTATAAGTTTTTGTTTTTTCAACCATGGGCTTAAAATATATTTTTTTTTTCACCAAATATAAATATAATACTATTATATACACCATTAGCCTACATACAATATAAATACTCGTATATAGGTATAATAATGTTATGTGTACGGTTTGTTACAGTTAAGGCATAACATCATTATAATAATATGAAAGCGATTGGGTTATAAATGTATTATATTTTATAGACTGTATATTATATGCTTTGCGGCACTGCGGTGTTTTCCGCTATGTATGTATAATGATATGTATATAATATGCATTAAATATACGCTGAAATTGGGGTACGTCATTATTAGTTTACATCAAACGCGTTGAGCTTTTGACCCGACTTGCAATATAGTGATGTCACCCCTTCAGCATAAACCAGTGGCCGATGATCACAGAAAGGCCGCCTCCGGACAGTTATCGATAATTAGAACTTGCCAAGCCACCGTTATTGTGTGCGGGATAAACGATTAGGAAGGATTCGATTGAATATAAACTGTCTTTTCTTCGTAACAAATTAATTTTCTATTTTGAAAAAAAAAAATATATAAATAAATATAAATACGTGAATATAATAACATCACACATGCCAGAGAGATAAATGATGTATAAACAGATATACTCGTATATGTATGATCATACATAACTCGAGTTACACGTTAGAGTAACTGTGAGTCATTCCTAACATATGGTGCGGCGGTAGGAAGAGGAAACATATAACGTCGAGACCCGGATCATGGCAACGGGCAAGAATTAGGTACAAAAAATAAGGGTTATTTGTGTAATTCATTTGTGACAAAATAGCTACCACGAATTTAAAGATGTGTGCGTGGCGAAGTCGAGATTAGATTCTACATTCAAATATTTTGTAGTACACGTGGATCAGTCAATAACTGAATTATTATTGACTATATTTTGCGTGTGTGTGTGTTACACGTCATGGCTGCGATATAACAGCTATTGGCAACAATTTAGTGGCCGAGGAAAGATGGGATAATACCATCTTTCTACTCATTTTTATCAATACTATACATTTCTTGATCGATAAATCGTAACTGTAAATTATAATATAATGTAAGAAAACGTTTACAAACATTTAATATTCTCCAAATACACGTGGCAAGAGGATATAATAATATTATGTTGAGTAAAGGTATTCACGGGATTCAACGTGTTTCTCATCTATTTAGAGCCACTTGCCGTAGGATAACGTGTATATCATCCTCGGAGAGCATAGTGCTATAGAAATTGCCGCGCGCGTGTATAGTATATAGACGGGGCAAATACTCGTCAAATAAATAGAAGAGGAGCTGGCCGATAAGAGAGCTGTGGGTGGGCGGAAAGATGGTGAACGCGCGGCAGAGCGCATTTGACGTTAAGGAGATAAATGTACAACGGGGCGGTGACGTTATGAATGGATCGAAAAGTCGGGTAATAGAATGGAAACGGAAGTTTGGCGAATGCTCTCGGTGGTAATGATAAGACTCTGACACGAAACGGTGCGGTAGCCGCGTCAGAAAGGGTTTCAAGAAGAATATAGACGTATTAAATAGGAATACTTCGTAGTGGGTTCAAAAGTGACAATAACTCAGAAGAATGCCACAACCGCCGTTGACGACGATGGCAATTTATTAGACTAACTAATAAATTTGAATCATTCGCGGTGACGGCGAGTGTACCTGTTCATATATGTGCGGCATGTGTATATTACGCGGTGAGATGTTTGGAAAGTGCATACAATCAAAAATACCTAAATACAAATGCAGTAACTAGTTATATACTACGAATTATAGGACCGATTCACAATTAATAATCTAAAGTGGGAATTTTAATTTTTAAATTGCACTGTTTATCATCCTGTTATTCGTTAATTCGTAAATACCAATTGCATGACTCAAGTTGTATTGAATTTTCAAAAACGTTATGTTTTCTGAAGTGGAAAAAAAAACTACCAACGTTATCGATAAATATAATTATATTCGTATATGCATTTGATGTAAAAAACTAATTTTATACAAAACATATTCAAATTACCGTTACTTGATTGAGGATAAGCATTGTAATTTTTTTAAGTGTCGGAAACGAATAAATCACATATAACACAGATGAAAACCTTTAATACGTAGAAAATCAGCTATTGAATAACTTACCGAAACTTAAAAAGAAACCACATAAAACTTTTCATATTGATATATTTATTCTTCTTAGTATTTACAAAATATAAAAATAAAAATATCATTATACTCTTGTAGTCATGCACCTATGCCATGATTTATGTAAATATTTTTTAAATCAGATTTTATATCTGCTAAATATGATATCCTTTTGCTATCCTTCTCTATCTTAATCCTTGTCATTTTTATCCTTCATTTCCACCATAAAGTTTTTTTACTTTTCTCATTTTTATTTTCGTTGTCAAGGAAACAGGTATTATAGTAAGTTAGCGCCGTCAATATTCATACTTTACTAACCAAAAGGGAAATGATAATAAGAGAAGTTTCTATACTTTTAAATTAAAATAAAACTTCCATGACAAATTACGTGGTAAATGCGATATTGTGACTGATTATTTTCATTAAAATCTTTAAATTAAATAAGGAGATCATAAACTGTTATATTTTCCAATAGTGAAAAAAAATAGAGTTTTTAAAGTTAGGTATTTCACTTAAACAAAAATAGGTAAAAAAACATTAGATTAAGCGAATGACCTTAAATTTCACTTGTGAACAGAGCTAATGCTGTTCACAAGTGAAGTAAATATTAAAACGAATTTTAATAATCATAATTTAAACAATTTTACGAATGAATTTAAGTGGGATATGTTTTTCGACTATTATACTGTTAATTTAAGACCATAATTTCATTATCAGCTTTTTATAGAGTTTGAATTTAGAAAATTATAAATATTTACTACGAAACCACATGTATTTTTCGCGGTTAAAACTAGTAATGAAAAGTCTTAGGTCTTGTTTGATATATTTATATGTCCACACAAGTACGCATAATTATTTCAATCCAATTTAGACGTTCACATAATAATGTTAAAAATACATCCGACGAATAAATAATTCTATTAACTACTAAACAATAAATAATAATAATAATAAAAAAAAAAAAAAACGATCGTCTTAAATGTTTAACAGCTCCTTGAAAATCTGGGATTGATCTAATAAATTTTAAAGAGCTGTCACATTTATCAACTATAGTTCAAACCTCTGCACGGATATGATGAGGCACGTGTACGTTTACGTAACCGTATCTACTTTGCGTGAAAAGAATTTCACCTTCACCTTACATATTGTTTATACATAAAATGTTACCTAAAAAGTTTATAATTGTTCGATTGACGCATAATAGCGAACAATGTATTTTATACACTTTACAAGAAGGTGAACATTGTTATACAAAGTAGACACTTAAACTCTTTATGGAAAATTGCATTACGTGCCTATAATATGTACTTGTATATTCTTCACAAATGTAAGACGATATTTTTTATAAACAACAAACATACTTCGCAATATTTTATACTATTCAAAAAAAAATTTGTTTCATTTATAAAGAGTATAGAACACGTATATAATATACCACCACAGAAATTGTATTATTTAAACTTTGAACACAACACACTCAGACACATAAACTCAATATAGATACGCACATTAATGTTTTTTCCATAAACGTTCATACATGGTAACTGACTTTTCATATAGGACATCAAGTAGTCGAGTCAAGATGTGTGTTTGAAGTTATGAATCTAGTAGCACATTACTGATTATGAACACAAATAAAAAGGTATTAATCTAAAGATGATCTAAAGAAATGTAGATTTATCGAAGATAATGCCAAAACACATCTATGTTATGAAATAATTGGTAAAAGCTACGAACTAGACATTATCTAAGACACGCGATTTTTTGAATTCCAAAAACGAGCCAAACAGATTGAAGAGAAATAATAGCTCATAGATGTCATATAGCATTGAATTTATAAATTTATTATTCCTCTGAATTTCATCAAAAATTATTAATATTAATCGAAAAAAGCTTATGAATATCCATGTACCGACGACGAATCAGTATGATTTAATTCATACCTGTTGTAAAATTATATTATATTAAAGAACAGTTATATATTTTGTATAATATTTATGCGTCCTGTATTACGAAAACATTCTTAACTTAATTCACTGAGTGAACACTAGCGGATAAAATGTCATAGCATTAACTTTATTATTCATATACATATATATATATATATATGCTTGTATGAAAAGTCTTTAAATTGAAAAAATCTCAAGCATATCATGTGAACAACTTGAGCATATATTTTATTTTTGGAATTATTAAAAGTGAAATGGTAGGAACGAAATAATAAAAAAATAAAAAGGAAGTTTAAGGACAAGAAAGATAAAAAATTCAACGGAAAATGTTTATGACGGTAGTTTTGACAGCCAAGTAAGTTCACTAATTATTATATAAGAATACATACCGATAAAGTGCGAACACAAATATAAGCACCATCGTAAGTAATATACACCGATAATGTTTTTTTAAATTAAAAAAAAACTTTTTGCTTATTATTCGGGGTCTTCGAAACTGTTAAACGAGCGAAAAAAAAATGTATAATTTAACTCAGTATGCAGGCAGTACATATCGCGTGAAATCTCTAATTACGGAATGTAGTGTAATAGACTAAAAAAAAAACCGACGAGGTACCTTTTTATCAGTAATAGTGTGTTTTTAAAACTCGGAGGAAGAAAAATCCCCATGGTAGATTATTCAGCGAATGGGAATAAAATATGTACAAACCTACGACACACGTTCGCACGATGGAAATGAAATAAAAACTGCTCGTACGGTTAATATATAGCGCGCGTTAGTCGTTCCCAATTAGAGAAAACAGAAAATAGAGCTTTGAAACGAGTTGGTGCGCCGAGAACACTTTAACCATAACCAGCCGATTAAATTAACTAGTCAATTTGGTCTTTAAGTTGATTCATATCAACCTCTCGCCTCGTGCCACTTTTGTTTCTATCAATACACGTTTGTACATGCGACGTGTTGTTCAATTTCAACTGGATGTTTTATATTTTTCCATACAAAGAGATGCCAATGCGTTTTCAACTCGCAATCTGCAACGGTGCATGACTGAGCGCATGTTATATATTTAATTAACAATCAGTCAGGGAAACGCGTCGGATAAAGAACAAGTGTACACCGTGAATCATTCTTTCCCTTATTTTTCCATTTATTTTTTTTCCAACTTTTACTCGCATTACGCTTCGCGGAGAAAAATGACAAGACGACGCGAGACAGACCGTGTATATGAACAATCTTCGTCATTATTAATAAATAATAACATGTACACAGATAACAGATGCTGAATGCTTCACGAATGAACACCCATACACACACACACACACACAACTATTGTAATATAGAACGGGGCCGGTCTACTTTATACTCTCGCGCGCGTCCTCCTTTTGTTGGTTCGGTACATTATTATGGTAGGCGCGGTCCGTTGAACAGACTTAGCGACGAGCTATGCGCATTGTAGTTGTTGTTGTTGTTCAAAGTCCCCACGCGTGTAGACGACTTCTGGATTTCATATAAAAACTCCATACAAACTCCTATATATTTCCCCGCCCTTTGTACAATACAATCGTCATAAGGTGATACGCGTATGCCGTATTTGTATGCCTGCGTGACGAGTGAAAAATATGCGATTCTACAACGATACGTTGTCTTCGTATTAAGAACCTGCCACCTATTGAGGGGTGGGGGAGGGGGTGCGGCGCTGAGAAAATAGAAAAAAAAAGTTTTACGGAAAAAAATCAGCTAAGAGAAAATGCATATTTGTTGTAAATTATACGATTTGGCTGTTTCAGTTTTATGGGGATAGTAAACGGGAGTGGGAACGATGGCGAACGGGTCACGTAAAAAAACATTCGACCTGATGAAATATAAATATTTTCGTTAGGATATAAATATGATATATAGACATATTATGTGCGCCCCCGGTGCATGGCGTGGGTGTATTATATTCAATCTTTTCTTTCTTGGCTCGCAAAATTCAATAAGTCGAGGAAAAATCTGTATGGACGGACGTATTAATAATTTTGAAAAAGTCAAAACGACTTGAGACTTGTGCGCTCAGCACAAGCACATATTATTTCTTCGTCATTTATTGGTTTACATATTTTCCTGGGCACGCGTTCCCCTATGCGGAAAGTTCAATATTGGACTGCGCAAACACACTTTACTCGGAAAGATAAAATTGAATTCTTGATTTTCTAAGGGTAGGAAGATCTTAGGTATTTTACTTAATCATGAATACAATTTCTTTGAATTTCCATCGTTTCTTCTCTTCTCGTGCTTTGTTAGTCCGTTGGAAATGACGATTACTACCACCCGGCAGTATCGCACAATTTATTTATACAGTTTATTTACTGACAAGAAATTGAGTCTTTCTCTTCCAATGTTAATAAATAAAAATATTTTACTGTTTTAATGTTGTGAACATGCGTAGAGCACCGCTACGTGTTGGGTAAACGATTTCGAAGCTATCCGATAAATTGATTAGTTAGATAGTTGATTTGTTTTTGTTTTCAGCGAAAAGTCAATTTTTTCGATTTTCTTTAATTTGTTTTCAAGAGTGTTTTCTATATTTAATATTATTATAATAATTTTTATTTTATAATTGTTGTTCATATTTATACTAATACTATGTTTGTATACCGTACAATATATTATATTGTTCATAATTTAATATTTATGTGTTCCAGATATTTGTGTACTCATTATTACAACTTCAAACATAATGGGTAGTGTATTAACACTATAATATAAGTCCAAAACAGTAATACGTTTGATTACTAATGAAATGTTTAAATTTTAATGTTCGTAGAAAATTACATGATTCGATTTATCTATAAAGTGGTTGGCATTTGATTTGGTTTGGTGACTATTTAGGACTACGTTTATATGGTATACATTTGAAAAAGCGCTTTGAGAATTCGAAACCATGAGTAAAAATAAGTAACTGAGCAACACATATGTGTAATTTTTGATGGTGTTACCAATAATGAATAAAGTGTATTCATTGTATTAGGGCTTGAACTTTTCATAAAAAAATATTTTTTAGCATAGTCAATAGATAACAAGATTATTAATACATACAATCTTCTATCAATACAAGCATTATGCTTAGAGCTGGTAATTATTTATTTTAATAATTTGATATGGTGTTATATATTTTGTGTACATCATTATTTAATAAATAGTTAAAAATAAATAAATGTATATGTTATAAAAAAAACTATAGTATTATAGATGGATAGAATTATATTGAATTATAATATTATGTCACAAATACAAAATCATAAAAAATATGCAACTCTTAATGTTAAGTCATAATTTGTAATTGTTTTCACTAAGTTATTTTGCTGCATTCCTTGTTAAAATATAAGGATTGAGGATTAAAAATGTCTATGGTTATTAATAATATAATAAGTTATACTTATAATCAGTTAATTTTTTCAAGCTTTCAATCAAACTTCCTATTTTTAATAAAAAATTTCAAATTCTTCAAAGAGTTCTTATTTATTTTATTGGTAAATCCAATTTTAAAACATCAATATACCACATGGCTTGTAAAATATTAAAACATTACAATATGAGATAAAATTATATTTTTAAAATAGATACAAATGTTTATATTATTTTTGATATATATTGTGATAATCTTTAAACTATGAAGTTAACCTAATTTTTCTTTTATATTTTTTTGTACCTTCTTACATTATTTTTATATAAAAAAGATGTAACATTTTTTGTTAAAATGTCTTGCCATTTTATTTTATTTTATAGCATAATCTAGTATAAACTTTTTATATATTCTAATATAATTATTTTTTCTGTAAAACAGAGTTTATTTTTTTTTTTTTAAATTATTCACCAGAGTTTATTCTTGTTATATTTTCCATAGAGAAAACTTTAAAAATCATAATTAATGATTTTATGTATGTAACGTTATAAAGGATTAAAAAGTTTTAAACACAAATAAGATTTATTCATCAATATAAGTTATTTTTACACCTTTATACATGTAATACATGTGTATATAAAAATAATGATTTGTATAACATATTTTGAGTGCATCGAGTTAAAAATAATTGTGGTTTATTTTTAACATTTTAGTATTTTATAAGTTTCATTCAGCTATATTATAAATGAAACACACGACGGACATGTAGGATATATAAGATTAGTTTTTTAACTTCTTATGATATTTTAAAATGTATAACAAAGTCATATTTCAATCAAATTTTATTATAGTTGAACAATGATGTATTGCCTACAAAATAAAAATTGAAGTGGAGTACAGTGTACGAGTATTATAAATATAAGTATTTAATGAGAAATAACTCAAATTTCAATGAATTATGAAACAAAAAATATTATATCTAAATTAAAAATACTTAATTTTTAAATGAAATTATGTTAAATTTTCAAAAATCATTGTAAGAACTAAAAAAATAAAACCTGGGGAAAAATAATTAGAATAACATAATACTATGAGTTCATTCAATTAAAATATATTCCAGAGTATCTTTAATTGAATAATTTTCGATTAAATAAAGTACTATATTGTTAACATTTTGGTTCAGATTTATCGTTCAAATAACAAATATTCAATTACAGATGAATATATAATAAATTTAATCTTGATATCAACTCGCTCATAATTTCACAGTCCCTCAAATTTTCAATGAAACATCAAAAAAAAAATATGGAATTTGTATTTACTACATCTCTTTAGAAAACTAAAATACTATGTAAAACTTTTTTAAACTAAATTTGTAAGCAATAAAGTGTTTTGGTTGAAATGTGAGACGCACGAAGAATTTATTAGTGATGTGTTTTTTATGGGTACGTTTCAGGTAATAAAAAATTAAAGAGTATTTTAAAGTTTTTACTATACAGGTATACAAATAAAAAATAAGCATTTAAAATAGATGACCTTTGATTTTTTTATAGTTTCCGACTATTTTTAGAGAACCATTGGTAGGACTTATTGAATATTATTAAGACAATTTGTGAGACATGAATCATTACTTTGTAGAAAAATTATGGCGATTTAGAATTGTACATAAATATTATAAAAATTTCAACCAAGAATTGTTCAGATTATATGTAAAGCAATTGCTTAAAAAATCTTCTGATTATATTGGATATTTATTTGTTTTAATTTTTATTATCAATGTGATTTTCGGGAAATTTTTGACATATTTCAAAACACATGTGATCTTGAACAAAGTTGTATAAATTTCATTAAACAAATTAAATTAATTTTATTCTTGTTTGTGTAAAATAAAATTCATCAATAACATATATTCTTAATAATAAACCAAGATTTTCAGTTCCGTTAACCGTTATCTTTTTCAAGTTTTAAGAGTATAAAACTTTACTAAACGTGCCATTGTAGATTTAAAATTTTAAATACAATATTATTATACTCGAACGCAAGAAAAAAAAAATTAACATAAAATCAATAACCTGAAATTATATTAAATTGCGAATTCCACTCAGAAACGTTTTTTTAATTGCAGTGATTTATCAATGCTTTTAAACCCAGACACACCCTCTCCAGTTAAGTACCCATCACTTTATCTCGACCATTTTCTGTACCAGCACTTTTTTAAATTAATATATTCCATAACAATGTAATAAAATAAATATTTTCTTTTTCGAATGTTTTTGTTTTTTTTTTCTCTAGAAATTCGGTCAAAGATTTCAATGTATTGGAAGTAATTTTAAAATAATTGACGTTGGCATTTAAATACGGAAAAAAAATTAAAAACATGACAAACTATATGTACAATCATGGTTATACGAAACTGAACTATGAATTTATTAGATCATATTATGCACTTGTATATTTAATAGTTTAAAAAAAAAGAAGCTTTTTTCATAGATCATTACTTCAAAAAGATAAAAATAATAAAATAATACCGTCGTCCGACAAAAAATTATAATAATGAAACAGAAATAGGTGCCGATTTTCGATTTTCCGAATGTTTTTGTCAGATATCTTTATTATTATTATTGTAATTATTTTTACATTGGGGCCAAAAGCAGTCGGCACGGCGCGGCTGAGACGCGCATTTATGTGAAACCATAACCGAACTACTAAATGATCATCCGCTATAATCATTGTTTTGCTGCAGCGCTATTAAACGCTAAATGTTTCTTCGAATTTTACCGGATGGAATTTTTTGCGTGTATCAATAATTTTTCGCATGCGATAGCCGCGAACAGTTTGCGTTCAAGATTAATTCTATGCTCGAGCTTTGGTTCATGGCGACGTTCGAATTTCATTTTAAACGTCTAATACATATCCTGATTGAAACGGAAAACACAGACATGCATAACACTTATTATATACGTATTTTCAAAGTTGAACAAGTCAACTGTATTATTTATTAAAACGTTAAGTTACTTGGGAAAAATATAAGTTAAGTTTAAAATTATTTTTTATTAAACTTGTAAGAGTAACAATTTAATTGAAAAAAAAAAGTAATTTCTTTTTTATACATAGAACTGGTAGCTTTTGTTAAGCTTAACGAATAATATAATATTATTGTATAGGTCTTAATGTTTAAAAAAAAATGTAAGTTGCCGTAGTTAATTACGGTCCGAACATCAATGGATGTTCAATAATAAATAATAACCTAACCAGCTATTAGTAAATAAGATGAATTACTAGTTTACTAGTTTAGGTCGCCACCACAGGCCAACATATCGCTCTATTTGCAATTGATGAGTATAAATAAAACAAACAAGAAATTTGTTGAATTTAAAATGATTAGTAAGTTTACAAACATATATATATATATATATGATATTGGGTTTAGATATATATTTTTCTTTTCTCAATAATGATTACCTGTATTAAACGATTAAAAATTATTATTTATTTCTCATAAGCCGTTTTCTAAATGTTGACATTTTGTAATTCGTAACAGCCATTAAATATTTGTATTCATACAAATTATTTTAAAAGCCAGACATAGTGCAGAATATTTCAACAATGTATATTCTTTAGAATACCAAAAACGTATAACCTGCATCATGATATATACGGTAATATTTTATATTTAAGACAATAATTATCAGTATTATTATACTCGTATTATTTTCTTATTACACAAAATGCAATTATAAATCTATGAGGTTTGTACTAAGAAAAAATAGAACTTAACGTGACTGTAAAATATATTAACTCGCTACGTTAAAAGTTACTTTTAAAACAGAAAAAGTGACAACTCATTATGTAGTTTAGTTAAAAGTAATTTAACTTTAACTTTTTAACTCCTTAATGCTCAGCGTTGCAAATTTCAATTAATGAACGAATCGTACTTACTACTGACGTATGTAACGTACGGACGACACGTAACGTAATGTTCTTGTTTACCGCAAACGTTTCGTGAATAATCATTTTGGAATATAAGCGACTCGTGCGAGCATAATAAGCGCAATTGATTCGTACTCGAAACGTTTCCGTCTCGGAAAAAACTGTTGCGAGAAAAAAACGTGTTCGGATGATATATGCAGTGTATGCACCTCGGAATGTTGAGGTACGAATCGTTCGCGAGTGCGGTTATAAACATCTAAACGAATTATAATAACGACGATGATAAAAATAAAACAAACCGCTACATTCCCATGTTGGACATGCGTATATTATCGCTAATACATTGAAAATATCGTAGATAAACGGTGCGTGAATATTAAAAAATTATGATGTGTTGTAAACTTTAAGAAGCAGCTCGGTTTTGGATGAATACCTTCTATTTTCCAGAATACTACACGCATACAATGGAATCTGCCACCGCGTACAAACCATTATGGCCGTTATTCCCATTATAAATATATCATTATGGTATTTTAAATTTTTAATTTAATTAATGCGACAAAACACGAAAACAACATAATAATAAATCACGTATATTGTGTAATTAACAACAGACATAAAAAGACTGGGGTCGAGTAATAAGAAACCGAGCACGGCCAAAACGACGTTATCAATTTTACTAATTTATCGTCCGAGTGTAAAATAATAATTCCGCAGACTGTCACACAGGTGTTCTACTCGAAGTAAGTTATTTCAATACATTTGTAACGGCGATAACTATTGCGGTTACCGTCAGCGATTGACGAATGAAACGAAAATTCGTTACTGACGGTAAACGGAGATTTAACAGTAATCATACAAAATGAATGAAAAATAATAGTAAACATTTGATAAAAGCTTAATTGGATCAAGTGTTAATTGATGACCTTGGGGTATACAGGCTACAACTATTGGCATTATTAGTCTGTGAAGTGTTTAATGTATTTCAACTTGCACAGTCAAAAACATCAATATTATAATATTGGTGTTTTATAATATATCATACCCGGGTTTATAAGTTTTTATAAAATATAGCTTTATTAAATTAATAAAATTTATAAATTTTAAAATTTTTCCTTAATTCAAATTTATAAAATTAACGTATTTCAAATTGATCGAAATTTAAAAATGTAAGGTCTGTAAATTATCTGGGGGGGAAACCCCCAACACCCCCTTCCCATAAATATGCCATATATATATATATATATATGTACAGCTATGATGTGATGTAATCTGTATACAATTTTATGAAAGTTGAACAGATTTTCCTATATACTATCTACTAAAATCCCGATTGCAAGTATATTCTTAAATAAATATAGAAATAAAATATATATATATATATATATATTTTAAAAATATAATAAAAAAAAGATTAGTGTATACGAATATTTTAAAGATTTAATATAATGAATACTAATATACCTTATAAGTGGTTGTTCAAAAATGATACAAAACAATCAATGTACTCGTATATAATATGAAAAATAAAAAAAGGTTATTTGAAACAGAGTCTTGCATTATGTGACGCTGATAAGTAAATTTCTTATTATTTAGTCCTAAGATACTGGTAGGATATCTGATTGAAAATTGGTATTGTTCATCAATTACTAATGTTAATATTTTATTATATTTTAAAAAATCGTAGCTGAATAACATTTTTCTTACATAAATAAAATACCAACACTTAAAACGAATTTTTAAATTTTTTAAGAACCGAAACCTAATTTTTTGTTAATTTAAAAACCAAAACCTATAATTTTATATACCTATTTATTTTTTTTTTTTGAATTACAAAAAAAACTAAAACCGAAATTTTGTTTTTCTAAGAACCAAACCGAAACTGGAACCGTAAATTGCATTGAGGCTTCAGTTTTATGCTCAATAGTATAATATAGAATTCGCTTTAATAAGATAATTGTTGGTGATTAATAAATTATTTTTCCCATGTATCATGTTGTACATAGTTAACGTGTTTCCGTGAACCAAGGGTGGAACGAAAAAATAATATTTGAAATTTACGCTGACAGTTTTTCGATGGATATAGTATTATACTCACAACACACTCGAAACTTCAAACGTGTATTAAAATATTACTATACTATGTACGTCTCAACCACTACTGTAGTATAGAAAATAATAAATATTGTTGTTTTTTAGAAATTACACTGTATATATACATGTATCATTAATAACAGTTACAAGCATATGTAAACATTATAGTACAATACCACATATTTGTTATATGAACGCATAGTATATATTATATGCAGGGGCGTATTTGGGGGGGGGTGATGTGGGAGTTAAAACACCCCCATCGTATTTTATGGTTAGGTTAGGTTAGGTTAGGTTATGATTAGGTTTCACCAAATTGCAAACTTACATTATAATTTGAATAAACGTTATATACAACTTGTAGATTTTACATACACTGTCTTAATTTAATCATTTTAATATATACATGGTATTTATTAATGTAATACGGGGGGGGGGGCAAAGCCTCTTAATTACCATGAGTTGATTAAATTTTAAAACACCCCCGTTAAATGAATCTTGGATACGCCACTGACTATATGCGCTTGATATATACGAATTTTTATTCTGAATTACAATAAACACAAAACGGATACTTATTTCGGGTTGTTAAAATTCATTGGTAATTATTGTACTGAGGAATTAAAATATTTGAGGATTTTTCATTTTAGTATTCAGCATTGAAGTATATAGCACTACAGTTTAGAAGTGAGTTTTAGGGTTTACGATGTATAAAAGTTGTATTTTCTATGTGATGTGTGCAGTAAACTGTTTACTCATTTATAGACCTTAATCTAGACTCATTTCAAACTGTTGGTGTATTCGTGTAATGTGTGTTTAAAATTAAAATCATCAATCCGTTAAAATACATTAAAAATTTAGGGAAAGAAGTGCTTTTAATGTAAAATGTGATTAAAGTCTTTATTATAAAACTGTACATTAAATCAGTGTATCATTCAACGAATTCAATGAAAACGTATACATTTTGATTCCAATAATTTTAAATTAATAAAAAAGTGCTACTATATAATGTATAAGTTTTTTATTATGCTTTTATTTATAAACTCGTGATAATATATTACCATGTCAAATCTTAAAGTATGCATACAATATTTATAAAGTGTAAAAATAAATATTCATTTACATTTTCGAATCTCCATAGCCGTAATTTACTTTAAGTTACAGCAAAATATTATAAAATATAAATATATCATAACAAGACAATAAATCATAAACTCGTACAATTTGATTGTTTTTAATGATTATTTTGCAACTCAATAGAAGTTATGATATTTTGTAAATTTTAAAATTGTAAATTACAAATGATTTCTTATGCATGTACGTAAGTATTTCGGGTAGTTTAAAAGGATTTTATCTGTTAAAGAATATATGTTTTTTGAATTTTTTTTTTTTCATTTTCAATTTGTGCGAAACAACATATTGGTGTACGAACTGCAGATGTAGAAAATGTATTTAATAATACAACATCTTTGTATAGGATACAAAAACTGTCAAAAGAAATATTATATTTTAGGCATGTCAGTGACTCACTGATTGATTTGCTCTCAAATAATAGAGTAAATACTATTTGCAGGGAAAAAAGTATGAGTGTCTACAGAAAAATCGATATTTCGTTTTTCAAAACACTATTTGGTATTATTATTTAATATAAAATATTCAAATAATACACTATTTTTTCGACGCTCATTTATATACAGCGTTTTTAAATTTGCAAACCTAAGATGAGCATATTTTAACATCAAATACATCTCGTGTAAAAATAAAAAAACTTGTATGCAAGAACAATGTAATGTATTCAGAACAATAGACGTACAGGGGAACTGAAACCTCAGAACGGAAAAAAGAAAACGTTTCCATTTAAATTAGATATTATTGCTCGGCTAGTAATTGAAATAGAAATCGATGTTACACAATACAAATTAAAATTTTCATTATTCATTTCTTATACATTTCATTTGGAATTTATAACCAATCTATTTGAGTATTTTAGTATAATATTTATTAATAATCTGGTGCGAGATTTTTCTTAATAGAAAGCTTGAAGAACATTTCTCGAAAATATTCAAAATAATTTGTTACCACGAATGCAACGTAAAACCAGATATAAGTGATGAAATTATTGTAGGATAACTAATTGGAATAGCTACTTAGAAGTTGCAGTCTCATAATAATATCAACTAATTCAATTTTATCGGAATGATAAAAATCAAACAATTATCTCATTAGTAGTAGTGTTTAATTTGTTTGATATTGATGAATTATTCATATATGAAACCGTTGTTGATGCAGTTCGTGTTCTCAGTACCGTTCCAGGGTTTTGCGAGGCCCTGCGCATCATCAGAATTCGAGGCCCTACAATATTATATTGAAATTCATAGGTACAATAGAATAGCGGTTCTCAATATTTTTATAGATACCTAGTCGAGTAACACTTGCCTATTACAAAAACGTCTACATACTTGACCTAATAACCTTCTTTTGTAATCAACTAATGTATACCTACCTTATTTACATGTAAAAGTTAGTTTAGGGGTTATCAAAAATTCTACGAATACTAACAACATCACCGTCAATATTTATAAAACCACTAAAATAATCACCTAATATTAAATAATATTTAATGTTTATAATAATTGAAATTTTTTATAAAGCAAGAATTTTTTTACATACTATCTATGTCCTTTCCATGATAGTAACACAGTTTGACAAACACTGCTCAAGACACACATTTTTAACATTTTATAGGATTTATTTATTGAACAACCAATTAATCAATTATGCTCTAAAATTAAATACAAATAATACGATTAGAGGAACTTGTTGATCTTAACTTTCTTCATAGCCTTCCAATTTAAAAAAAAAGCTAAAAAGTTATTTAGATTAAAAACAAAATTATTTTATTTAAGCATAATGACCAAAGTTTATACATGACTGCACTATCTACAAATCGTATAAAATAACTATGCACGATTATTTTTTCTACTTCTCTGTGCTAAAAAGTTTTGAATTATGGTTTCATAGTTTATTTTTTCTGATATGCCTGTCTCGATTGCTAGTGTCACCAAACCTGTTAATCTCTGTTGGGACATGGCATTTCTTAAATAGTTTTTGATAAGTTTTAATTTAGAAAAACTGCGTAAAAATAAATATAGGTATAATTATATTTATATAAAATATAATATGTTTAAACAAGATGTATTATATGTAATATATGTTTATTTTTAATCAATGTTCATTTCTATTAAAAAAACAACCAAAATGTTAACTATTGCTTACAGATAACTTTAACAAACTAAAGTAAATTCATACATTACATTTTTATGTCAATTTTAATTGATTTAGTTTTATTCTTAAATTTAAAAAAATGTGTAACTAATTAGTTATAAATAACCATTTGTTTAACTTAGTACACAATGACATATTGCAATTCTAGTATTAAAAAAAATAAAAGCCATCTATACTTAAAATATAAAAATTTAAAAAGTATACTTGTATAATATTACTCATGTCCCGCATACTGTATAAAAAGTATATATATAGGAATACACGTATATTGTATAGCCGTATTCCGAATGCCCGTATATTGTATAATATGTTTATTACAATAAATTATTCGCAATAATAAGCACAGCGGTAGCACGTTGACAAATCACTGCGTAATGTTCAAGAAAAAAAGGTAAACGAACTTGGGAGTTCACGAATGAGAACACCACCAGGAGAAATAATCGTAAACAAAATGATAGTCAAAAATAAATTCAAAAAGTAATGAAAATAATTGTACATTTTTTCAATCACTCTGAAAGAACACGCTGTATCAGAAAATATTTTGTATTAAAAAGTTTCATGTTATTAAATTAATTATATTAAGTAACAATAATAAAATAATATATGGTATGTTGTTATCGACGTTTAACGACGTCATCATTTCGAGGGAAAAAATAAAAATAAATACCAATATTAAAATAAAACAAAAATAAAAACCAATTACCTATATCATAATGTTCTCGATATATTACCTGATCATTTACAAATTTACAAAAACCGTTTTTTTACTTTGTAAACATTGATATTATCCGAAACATATTTAAATTCCAAGTCGTTGCTAAAACGCTTGGAAACATTTTTATATTTATTGTATATACTCGAGGCCCTAGGCGAGTGCCCCGTTTGCCCTGCCCTCGGGACGGCACTACGTGTTCTGAAATTTTATCAATTACGGCGTCGTATATACAATATAACGGCATCGCATACAATTTAACGGTCTCTTACGCATTTGATTTCCGTCAAACTGGCAGAACGCAAGGACTGGCTCGGACGAAGTGTTTTCCGAACGCGAGAAACAACACGTCATCGTAAAACCGATACCCGTTTAGGGGTTGCCCAGATTACAGCTCAGCATCTCGGCGGGCGCAGCAGCCGAACTTTATTGCGGTTTTACGCGAATGGCCTTTTTTCCCCGTCCACAACATCGAAACATGCGTCATTGAACTCCTTGCCCCGTATTATGTTGAACACTCTCGCGTTTTTCTTCGCCACTCGTTCGAATTGCACACGCATGCTCCTCACACACATACGCACACACACTTGGAAAGCTCGTACAGTTGTAATTTACATAATTATACCGAAACCACCGCCTGCCACGATGACGGTAAAATATAAACCATGTCGCTTCTATACTGTGTGCGCGTGGGCGCTCGCGGAAACCAACACACATCTCTACACCCACGCGCGTACGCACATATCCATAGTAATAACCTGGATCCGTTACTTCCGTTTCCCTAAGGGGAAATCGACCGAAATGAAAAGCGGAAACATCCGTGCAGGTGCCCACCCCCGCCCGTCCGTGCACTCGAAACCGTCGCCGAGCGTTATCCATTGTTGATAATGATTAAAATTCACGCTGCACGAGCCGTTCAATCAATGCGCATTGTGCGATGCCGGTGGAGTACCGTTTGTTCCGCGTGCGCGTCGACGATAAAACAGGCCAAAGGACGTGGTGGCGCGACTGACCTCGTGCGCGCCGATGTAACCATAGGCGCAACTACGGGGAGGATGCAATAAGGTCTTTAGCACCCTTGAGTTCAAATGTAACACTCTTTTTTCTTTTTTTTTCAGATCTGTATATTCTATAGTAATTACCGTTAAATACCATTTAATTTAATTTTCAGCGATTTCAGCACCCCCAATATTTGAGGTCTAGTTGCGCCCACGGATGTAACGCGACGGTAACAGGACTTCACGGCACGTGCGCACCGGCTGAAAAGGACGTTTTCTACCGCGTCCGTCGCGTTGTTCATTACGTAATGTTGGTCGTTCCTCCGATGGTGGACGACTGTTCCGTCAACGGACGAAATCGATATTATTGTTTGTCCTGCATCGGTACACGTGTATGGGTGCACCGACAACCGTACACGTCGAAGCAATTAACGGAATGGTGCCGAAGCCGTTTACGCTCCCGTTCTCCGGGTTTTCCGTGTCAGCTCTGCTCCTTCAGTGGATGACAATTGATTCGTCTACCCGGTAGAGAGTAACATTACATACACGATGTTACGAGAAAGAGTGTAAGAGTGCGTGACCTCGCATTTCTATTTCCATCGCGTGGGTGTTTTTAACCAAAAAACGGTTCTACGACCTCTCTCGTCCTGCGTCTCGTGTCTCCACGTGGATAGACGATTTTCGTTCGTTCTGCCGTCGTCATATAATATCTTCACGTTACAACGAGACGATGGCAATCGTTTTTAAGAGGCAAATTAAATCTACGTTCTATCGTTCATGTCGATCGTATCGAAGTTTTTCTCTATCGTTATCTAACCTTCCGTAAAATAAAGGTTCCATCACATTAATTCATCAACATTTGCCGTATGTATAGAGTGCGAGGGACCACGATCATACTGATGAATCCTTAAAATTGAAACGTCACTACTGTGGCAAACCCGTCACCGTCATTACCACGATCAATGCATTTATTCGACCGACGGCGGTACATAATTAATTGGTTGGCTCTGTTGGTGTAATGGACCTGAACGCTGCTTAGTAGCCACTCTGAATGACTTCTAATCCGTCGTATTGCTGGCTAATAATAATATTTCTTCAATGATGTACGTACACCGTTAAATCATATCGACGCTGCAAAGGCGTTAGCGCACTGTATAATCCTATAATCGCATAAAAATACGCAGTATTTTTATGCCCTATAAACAAGCGTTAGAGTCTTAAAGCTTATCATATACCCTCAGAGGCAAAACCATCTTAATCGAATCGATGTGGTGAACATTACTTCGTGATAAAACATTAACATTTTCTGGGATTCAATGATTTACGTAGTGGGTTTTCAATTCAATGCAAGTTTTGTTTGCATCGAATAACCGGTTCTTGCATCCAATGGGTAAATTGTATTCAAGTCAACGTGTCTAACCTAACGGATTATGTGGGTAAATACGTTCTCACTAAAGTGTACAGTCGAGTGTAATTACATACGGATAAAATAATGGTCACAACAAATAGACAAAATAGATTTTGAATAAGAGAGAGAAAGAGAGAGTGAGAGAGAGAGAGAGAGAGAGTGAGTGAGAGAGAGAGAGAGAGATCTCAGTATTTGAACAAACTTTATTTATTTATAAGATTTAAATGTATTTTTCTTAGTTAATATGTTAATGTCAATTGATAATTCTACTGATCTAATCTATCTTCTCTTGTGATATTAACGATATTAATAATGTACGTAACTAAATTAAATTCTATATTATTACAATTTATTCTCTACTTTATTCTTACTCTCTAAATAGAACTTTTTTTTTTTTACAGTATAATAAATAAATAAATAAATAATATAATAATATAACGCGTATTACATCAAAGTCAAAAACAAGTGGAAACATTCAAAGAAACTGGCAGCTTTGTGGTTATAGTATGTACGGCCGCGAAAACTTCATGGAATCACAAAATTGAAATATTTGAGATTCCCGATTAATTGAAATTCTGATGTTTCTGTCCACGGACTAAAAAATAAGTTATTGTAACAAATCGATTTTTGCGTGCATACTAATGAGTTTTCGAGCACGTAGTTTATTATTTTAATGACCGTAACAAAACAAAATAATGAGACACGTTATCTAAGCTTACAAAATACAATTTAATTAAAATAATCGAGTAAAGTGATTTTATTTTTATTGAATATCATATTTTAGCTACATGATTATTGATTTTTACGGAAAAATAAATATAATTCAGAGTTATTAAAATTGAGAACATTCTAAACACTGAATTATTCAAAATATATGAATAAGACATTTAATACAATTTTCTATTGTTGCCATAATCGAAACAAAATACTTATTAATTAAAAAGATCGTAGTAGTTTCAATAAAAAAGAAAACAATTAAATGCGTGATGGTTAAGATATAAAATATAGTATTCTTAAAAAATAAATAAATATTATTTACGAATAACAAATAGCATAAAATATTGAGTATATTGATTTTTAAATATTTGATATTAATAACTATTTTAGTGCAAAAGTCGTTATTGCTTTTACAAATAATTAAAACTAAATTATTTCCAGCTTTTTATGTATATAATTTACATGTATTAAATAATATACTATCATATAATATATATAGTATATTCAGTACCTAATGGAAAGATATTAATATTTGTGTCTTTTAAGTTAATTGAAAAAAAAAATGATAATTAATTATTCCATGGTTTGTTTACCATTATAACCATGTGAAAAAGTCAACAGACTTTTGTCAAAGACGTTATTCAGTAATAATATTGAAAAAAATTACTACCTTTGTTTATATGATTGATTGTAAATTCGACTAAGAATATTCATTGTTATTTACATAATCAATTACTTTTGTTATAATATTTTATACTCGACATATACAAACAATAATGATCCTTTATATACTAAAAATATAGACAAACTATGTAATACTATTTGAATTTGGAAAAATATTATTAATATCATATGAGAATAAATATGAAAAAAAAGTAAACATAAACAGGGTTTGTATATTTAAGGTGTTCGTATAAGCCAAATGTGAGTTGTCTTATTAAACCCCAAACAATGGATAAATAAATTAATTTAGAATTAAATAAAATTTACTTTTGTTTAAACGAATAAAAAGTTTCATAAAGAATTATCACGAATAATTTAAAAAAATATAAAATACAGCTTATTTAAATATGAATAATTTAATGCAGCTTATGGAAATGCAATGTTAAAAAATGTGAAATATTACAACATAAGAAAATAATTGTTTTTTATTTGTTGTTTCAAAAAACCAGGATATGATCGTTACATATACATGAATTAAATTAAATTCATTTTTATGAAAAAAAGAGAGATGACTTTAAAAACAGTTTGATAGTTAATTTTTAACAATCATTACCATCCCGAAGGTACTAACATTATTTATATAATTATAGATGAGTATTTTATTACAAAGAATATTTTATATGGAATCATTTTTAGTATTTAGTAAAGTACAGTTTAATGTGCACTTATTTTGCATTCTATCGTATTTTTATTTGTTATATAAACAGTAATAATGATTATATTAATAATTATTCATACTTTGTGAATAAAATCCATTTTGATGGAGTTAATGAAATTATTGAAACCCCCTAACAATTCACTGCATGGTATTCTTCATTAACCGTAACGTGCGTGTATGTTAATATTCATTAATATCACCACCAGAAAAATTGATATTACATGGACGTTTAATTTATTTTGATGATAAAATATTACATTTTCAATCAATAAAAATGAAAACAGAATTTCCGGAACATTTAACCTAGAGTTTAAACATCGATAAAGTTCATTAGTACATAATAAAAAATATAAATATATAAAATTTTGAATGAATACCGTGGCGTCGAGAAGAGACAAAGGCTTTATTTTATATTATAAGATCAGTATAAATTCGATATCATGCCCACCGGTACATTGATGGTAGTTTGCTGATAACAATTTTGCATTTTTATACACCATAAAGATTTTACATTAGATTGATCAGTTCCCGATTTTAATATTTAATCCATCTCGTGCACCTTAATATCCTTTTGAATATTGAAAAATCCGGTCAAATATTAAAATTATATATAAAAAAAAATATATATAAAAATCAATAAACGCTTTGAGTCTCGTGGTTGGTTAACTAACATTTCTCGACGGACATAAATCTGTTTTTCGAAATTAAAATCAGATTAACTTATCGTTCGCAACAACGGACGAACAACAGCCATTTTTTTATTTAATTTTTTTTACTTTTTTTTTTTTTTTTTTTTTTTTTTAATGAGAACTCGGCGTGCCCTCGGATTTTACAATGTTAAATATTTAAATTAATTTACGAGGTGCAGTCGTAGTACGCGTGCAGGCGGTTAAGCTTTGTATCCGAATCGAAACAAACTCATCATCACGTACCATAATGTGTTTATCCGTTAATCGCATAACTGTATCGCTAATGACAGATCAACAGATCGGTTTGTGTACAAGTATGTACACAGCAGCAGCAATACTAATAGAACGGCGAGAGCTGCGAGCGCAGCGACGTCAAACTAATTATATTTACATTTGGAACACGCGGTATACACGCGATCAATGTACAATATCCGTGGTACGCAACGCGGACGATACGATCGTTGCTATTGATTGTCGTCGACACGACCGACGAACGGATTTTTAAAAGCGAATAAACTTATTGTCCCGTGATCGGACGCCACCGAACTCGGTGACCAGTATTGGGATTAGATAAGTACTTTTTTTATCTAGATAAAGATAAAGATAATACGACAAAAAATGATTTAGATATACTTTAGAATATATACTCTAGAATACTTTTTTATCTCGATAAAAAAAGATAATTTTTTTTAATACCTCCTTTAAATTGGGAGCGTCATTTAAATATTTGCTAGGGTATGGCATACTGACGGTCGACGAGTCACCAACATACAACGTAACAATGAACGTAGGTATACTCTATATTTTAGCACCTAGTTCCGGATCTCTAACGAAAAAATTAAGAATAAATAATACCTAATATATAATATTATTATAAATACACAATTTTTTACTAAAATGACTTAACAATTCGAATTCAAGGTATTAATTATCGAAAAAAATATTTTTTAATAAAAATATGTAATTCCTTTTTTTTTTTTTTATATAGAAACGAATTTCTAAATAATTTGATTTAGAAAAAAGAATTTCTAAATAATTTAATTTAGAAAGAAGAATTTTTAAATAATTTCATTTCCTCTAAAAAAAAATATCCAAGATATAAAATTCATCCATCTAGATAGGTATGATAAAAGATAATTATATAATTATCTAGATAATTTATCTAGACAAAATTTGTCTAGATAAGTCTCAACATTGTCGGCGACCCTATTATGCGCGTGACCGGTATACTTTGTCACAATGAAGAAACGTTGTTCGGTTTAATCACGTCTGTAAATTCGGGGACGGAAACCGAGCATCACTTACGGCGTATACACGCGGGGTAAACTTTGTGCGGAGTTTTCATTGTTATCCGAGACAAGACGCGTTCAGTGGCGTGAAGACGAGTGCTATTACATGCGGTTTCCGTTGCATGGCGGCGAATTCTAACCGAGTTCCGCGCATCATATTTCAACCCCGCACCGTGATACATGTTAAAACGTCAGCACGTTGTTTTCGATAAACATTTAAATTCCGTTCAAAAACAAATTTATTCGATGTTTTCAAGATTGATTTTCGCTTTGAAATTTACTGTGTGGACAATAAGGTTGGGGGAGGGGGAAGAAAACCTTGTATCAGTACACGAAAACAGACAATACGCGGCTATTGCTGAGGCTGTGATGTTTTGTCTAGATTAAGGGTGACCTAATTGCGTTCTTCGGAATTGATTTACAACTTAGAATTTACTTATCTAAATGAAAATCAAACAAAAATAAATGATTTTGTTTTTCAGTCTTGTTAAATTGCATTCGGGATCTTTTTAGAGATTATTTTCTGAAGACAATTCGTCAATATTTGCAGCCAGAATGACTTATTTATTTAATTATACCGATTTGCTTTATTGAAAATATACGAATTCAAACATTTAAATCAATAAATACAATTATTCGAATAATATCTATCAGTTCCAAGTTTAAAAATAAAAAATATTAAAGGAAATATCAATTTCTTAAAAGAAAAGAAAAAATAATCTCTAATATGAATTTACACTGAATAATTTTGTCTCGCACAATTTGGTTTCTACAATTTCTAAAAGTCATAAATAAATAATTATTTTATTTATAGATACACGGTTGTGATCACGATCACGCGTCATGTACTTGCATTTATGTACAGTCGTTGCCAGATAAATTGAGGCGGCGGCGGCGGTGCTTTTCATTAAGTATAACCCAAACTAGTCGCTGGCATTGTGGTGCAAAGGTTGACACATAGTTGACTACGATGCGCGCAGTTACCAGTTCGAACCCGGTGTGTTTCAACCGCACGGCGCACTTCAGTCGCATCAACAATTTGTTTATTATAAATGTATAAAAATAAATGACTCGGCTCACCAATGACAATATTAATCATTAACAGATACGGACATTATGTAATATAGTAATATAGATGGATATTTAGTAAATATTATTTACTCATTTGTGCCAGTATTGTGTTCGTGTTCTTTTGTACTGAAAACGTACGCTATAAAATAGTTTTTTTAAACGAGTTCAAAAATTAAAAATCGTAAAGCTCACAGTCAAGCTAGGGAAATAATTTGAAATTAATATCGTAAAATAATTTTTTTAACTACTGTTGGTTTATTGATGTATTTTCGGTAATAATATTAAAATACGGAGAACCACTGGTTTTCTGTTATCGCGCCGCCGCCGCTGTCTCAAATTATCTGGCAAAGACTAAACTCATACAACAGTCGCTATCGTTATCGAAACAGTGCTATAATTTTTTTTCCAATTTTCCTCAACAGGGAAGGTTTTTACTTTTTGTATATTTGGTCTTCGGTAAATTTTAAAATTGATACTACTGGTTTAGAAATATGAATTGTAATATAATTACTGTTATTGTACTAGATCAGTTTAATATTACACCCAACCAAGAATATGCAATTGAAAACAAAATATATATATATATATATATAAGGTATATGCTAAAATATTTAACGATATTTCGCGAAATATTTTTATAGTTTATTTTTATTCTCTGAGAAAGCTTTCATTATAAAAGCTGAGTAGTTTACGGTGGATGTGTTATGGGGTATTATGTGTTTAGAGTACTATTAAAAATTGTACTAACAATGAGAAATAACAAGGAGGTAATCATGAAAACGTCAACTGGTGTTTCATAAGCAATTTACCCTGTTATGTTCAAATGACGTATAGATGACATAACCAAAGGTTGTACACAAAGGCTATTTCAATTATTATATACCAAAAGTTCACATAAAGATTTTTACGACCAAAAGGAAAGAAGAAAATATTCAAAAAGAAAATGAAAAAATAAAACGGGAAAGAAGTTTATAATGCAAGTCTTAACGTGGTAATAACTTTTTACAGAATTTAATTGCGAGGGAAATAACTTAATAATAAAATGACGAACATTTCAAATTGGCTTAGTTAGGGCAATATTGTAGACCACAAAAATAAATTTTAATTAAATTATAAAAATATATAAGGTGCCAAAAGTATATATAAATATATAAAATAAGAAATAAAAAATAAATAAATATATAACAAATAAATATACGAATTTTTCTTAAAACTATAAAAGAGACCATAGTAACAAAATAAAAATAAAATGAAAAATATATTCCATATCTATAATTAAATAACATGTCTTTTAATATGAACCATATATACAGGTTTATACACGGTACAGTATATCATAAGTTTTTTTTTTTGAGGTATAATATTGTAAGTTAACATAATATAGACCAGAAATATTAGTATCGTTATTAATTACAAAATTATCGTAAATTTGTTTCAGCTATTATTGCGAAATACTTGGACGTTTTTCGCGACATAGTGGTCGAGAAGCAGTGGTTCACATTTTAATGAGGATATTATCTAGTTAAATATTTAATGCAATATATTTAATTATAAATAATTATTTAATTATATTTTAAATATTTAACTATATTTTAAATATTTAACTATATTTTAATGCCATATTATGTGAATTTTGACATGTCGTAAATATGTTTAACCATGTAATGCTTATTCTTAAAAGCCAAGATTTTAGCCTGAAATTATTATAATTTCGGTTTCAACAACATTTCATTTAACAAAAAAACACACATAAAAATA
The DNA here is from genome assembly GCF_003268045.1 of Sipha flava. Classification (NCBI taxonomy): domain Eukaryota; kingdom Metazoa; phylum Arthropoda; class Insecta; order Hemiptera; family Aphididae; genus Sipha; species Sipha flava. The sequence goes on along the minus strand of NW_020273630.1, from coordinate 1,333,324 downwards.
ATGGATTGGTATTACATAAATATTTGTCATATCGAATTTATTTCTAATCTATAATAGATGCAGGTACTTGAATATTCTTATGTTCAAACGGAATGAAGTCATTAATGAGATAATGAAACACTTAACCTTATACAAGAGCTAACATTTTCATTGATCAACAAATTTAAATCATTATGTAAGAAATAATAAAAACTAAAGGTCTAATTTGAATCATGTTGTAGCATACTCGTATATTGAATAAAAAATTACAAAACGAATTAATAAAGAATTTGTATAACGTATTTAAATGGTAAAAATAAATCAAAATGTTGATTTGTGTGTTTTATATAATTTATACAAAATATATTTTATAATTTTTTTAACTTAATTGTTTTATATTATATATATAGTATTAAAACTAAACATTTCGAAACACTGCAGGGTTTCATCATTTATATTTTTTTTTTTGTTGTATTGTTTAATTGTATTATTTACACAACTGTAAAAACAGCGATCAATCATCATTTCAATCGAAAAATCAGCAAAATTCAGTATATTGTGATAAAATAAAGCAGTGAAGGTGTTTGTATGAAATCCACTAATGTTAACAAGTTTTTTTTAAACAACTTTATTCAACCTTTTTTGTTTAATAATATACTTGTGATTTATTATGAATGTTGTGATGATTAAATTATGTTGTTAGCATCAGATTTCTTAAAATACTTAAAATGTATCTTTAAGTATTTTAAATAAATATTTGTTAACATATTAAAGACATCTTTTTAAATAAGTGATTTTTTACAAAAGTATATTTGCATTCGCAAGACTACATAGTTAATCGTCACAAATGTACTATAATTGCCTAAATGAAGCGCCGTTTGTAGAATTTCGTTTTGGTAAATAAAATAATAACTTTTAACACATTTTACACTGTCATTTGTAGGAAATACAATTTACATTTTTATTTTCTTCAATTATTTACGTCCATTATCATAAATACATACTGAATATTTAGTTATTATCTGGGACATAAAATTTTTTTACAAATATAAAACTTTATTATTTTGAATCACAGATAGGTTTTATAAATCGTCAAAGTTAACGTACAACTAGCATTTTATTTCAAAACATTTTTATAAAGACTATAAAAATATCATTAATATTCATAAAAAAATTGGTTATGCAATATTTCAACATTTAAAATAAAAGTCGATTCCAATTCAAAGATTGTTGCAAAATATTTTATGGACAATATGCTTGTGATTTGTTTAACTATATTTACAAATATTTTTGTCAAGTAAAATAACTTAAAATTATAATAATTTTATAAAAATTCAAATTTTAATTATTTTATACGTGAAAATAAAATCATATAATAAGTGAAAAATTATAGTGGTTCACCAAAGGTGTTTGAAAAATTTGTAGTGATTATACTATAATTTATTATCATTTAAAAGGTATTATAAGTGAAACTCAGATAATCATAGTGTTACAACATCTAATGCGCTTATATAAAATTTACTAGAATAATGTTTAATGATATTTTGAAATAGTAAAATTTTTGTTCAATGTTTTTTAGATTGAAATACTATGTTCTGGGCCATCCCGAAGGGGGATTTGGGGGGGGGGGGTGTATCAACTCCCTACAGAAACCCCAGTCGGCAGTCGGACTTATTTTATTATAGCCTAGAAGGACCTAATTTTACTTACGGAAAATAAATATTACATATTTCGTAATACAGTGTATACACGAATAAAATTTATATAACTACTTATTATACAATATAAAATATAAATATATATAATTAAGTTGTCAATTTTAAGAACGTGCGACACTGACACATATATACATGTTGAAAAGTAAGAATATGACTACATATAGTTAATTATACTACATACATTGAGTAAAAAAATTGTAGTTGGCATTTTTCATATTATTCACCCCCCCCCCCTTGATTTTCATCTTCGGGACGGCTCTGACGACGATGTTGTTTCAAAATGTTTATAGTTAATCTTCTATAAAAAAATATATAATTTAAAAACCTATATTATACTCATCGACTTTATTCGGTAGCTAAAATCAACATGAAAACATTTAATTTTTAAACTATTTCAAACCGAAATCTTGAGTACCTAAAATATATTAAAGATACGCTCCATCACATCGAAAGTGTTTGAATTTTAAAATATAATTAATAAACGTTTAAGTATGTTAATCGTTTTTCATTATCCTACATAAATAATTGAACCAATTATTTAAATAGTTAAGGTTATAATTACTCATGTACACTTGATGGATGTCGATCAACGATAATTCTTTGTATACTACTGAAACACCTGAGTACAAAACTTGTAAAATGTGCTAGTTCCCTAATTATGTAGCCCTATAATACATTAATTACTGAACATATATTTTAAAATGTCGTAATAGATTTATGATTGTTTTTAATATCAAATATATCATAATTTTTTTAAAATAAATAAATAAAAAAAAAAATTAAAAGCAAAAGGCTATATAACATATAATTAATGGATTAAATTGTATTAATTATTTTACGACAGTTTAACTTGTCCAATGATGCTCGTGTCGTTGATCGTTTGTTTAAAATTATAACTACGATATGAATGTAATTACATAAGGTATACTCAGAAATGTATCAATTATAGATATCAAAACCTGGAAATGTCTTATTATTTGTTTGGCTTATTGGGGAAAAATACTACATATTCATGCATTATAATATAGTTATTATACCTAATTTTATAATTAGTGCAACGAATAAACATTTTAATGGAATTAATTCTTCGATAAACGAGTTTAACTGGTCGAAACAAACAAAATACTACTATGTTCACCAAAATTGATGATATACTATATATTGTTCATGTCCTTATTGATTTTTTACCATGCTTACGAAGTTATTGATTGTATTCAATTAATTTTTCATAACATTACGTTATAACGGAATCAGAATTTGATTTATAACTACTTCCTTGATATTTTTGAAAATGATGAAAATTCCGACAGTACAAAGTATGCAACTTTCATTGTGGATGGCGTTGATCAGAAATTGAGAAAGTTTTGCGAACAATTACGTTTTGAACCGCGAGTAATATTATGCAACCCAATTATAAAACGCTCAAGTATTACTTGATAGACAAGGGTTGATTGGTCTAATGTATGGACGGACATGCATGAAAACCCATCATGTCACTAACATACATCATTATTAGCATGCCACGGCTTTAGTTACCCTCAAATATCTGACGTACTGTTTAAAAAATTAACATGTAACCAAATATATATTTTTTACCCGCATTTTATTTTATTATGTACACTACTGGCAGTGGTGGATTTAGCGTTTTGGCGCCCCTATGCTTAATCACTCTGCCCCCCCCCCCTATAACTCTAAGGAACCAACAATATTTGGTCTAAACCCTTCTCTTCAAATTTTATTCAGTTTTTTTATCAAAAAAAAAAAAAAATAAATAAATAAATAATAATAAAAAAATATAAAATATAAAATCTTTAAAATAGAAAACTTCTAAAAATAAAATTTTTCATGTCTATTATTTTACTTCAGATACCATTATTACCAGTACAAATAAACAATGCTTATACAGTCACATAACAGAAATATAAATAGCCAGATATGAAAATATCTATACTCGGATAGTCGGATGTTCCCAATAAGTACATAAGTTCTAATAAGTTATTAATAATAACTAGTAACTAACTATAATTATTTTATTCCAAATGAAATATTTTCAAATTGTAAAAATAATTGTAATATTTTTACTACAGCCTATAGGTACACATCATACAATGTACATATTAATATACTATTATAACTTTTTAAAATTATTTTTATTCGTGTTTATATGACAAATATAAAAAATATATATATTAAAAGAAATATATCTAATAAGTCAATAAAACTTAATTCTATAAAAAAAGCCACCCTAGGCTATAAGCCTTTAGCCTGCCCCCTAATCCGCTACAGACTACTGGTGCGTGACGTTTTTAATGTCCGTGTTATAAACACTTATTTCTTGGTTTGTGTTCATATTAATACATATGTTATAGTGTATTTTCTAATCCTTTATGAATATTTTCAATACATTTTACGCTGTGACATATTTGTTTCAAAGAGTTGAACAAGTATCACGTTTGCGCCCATAACATGTTTTGGTAGAGATTCAGCTATACGATCGCGCTGCGACGACAGAATATCAACTATATAGGTTGATACATTTAGATGCCGTCGATCAATCTATATCACTCTACCATCTTAGAAGTCTACTATTAATACACTGCTGAATTAGACGCGGAAGGAGATCTGTAGGAATATCTGAAAGTCTATTCGGTTTTCAAATTTGAATTTACTCACCGAATGTTTGATCCCATTGATTCCCATAAATTATGTGACGGGAAAATAAAATAGCCATCTCCCAATATACACGTTCAATGCACTGATTCACATAGCGGTAACATCAAATTATAATACTGTAAAAATTATGTCTTACCAGATTCGAACGATATTTCGCTTATCATCATCCATTTGTTGGCGAAAAACAGTTGCAGCTTCAGGAACCTGCCCATTCGGTGGTGCAGTTTTATCGTTATGTTCCTGGCCTCGGGCATAATTGTGTCCGCAGGATAAGTGTACGACACGGGTTCTGGGAAAAAGTGTTCACCACCAACACTGAAATAGGCTTTGGCATGCGAAAAAACCTAAATGAAAAGAAAAAATCGATTGATTGTTGTCAAATTTGATACAAGTTTATTTGTAAATATTATTTTTTTTTTTAGTATAAGACACAAAAGGAAAACAAAAACACGAGTTGAAAAATGAGCATTTTAAAAAAATATGAACCATAATCGCCGTGAACACTTGAACCATGATATTTTTGGTTGCGTTATTTCTTTTTAGCAGTTTAAAAATAAATATTGCACTCCCATTGGTTCGTTACACATTTAATTTTACATTAAAATAATAAAAAAAACTCTTTTCGTCTATTCCGCCGGCAAATGAGCGAAAAAAAAATTATTGTTCGAACAGATATTATATGTTCCGTTCGTGGTTTATGTGCAGCTTATTTAAAATGAAGCTTTCAATGAATTGTATAGTACTGATAACTATCAAAACGATTGTACTTATATTCAATATTGGAAATGAGTATTCAACATATTTATTTTTTATTTTTATTTTTATTATTTCATACTATAAGTAATATATTCGTAGGTAAAGAAAACGACAACGTGAAATCGATGTATAAATCGTACAGAAAATTCTCGATAAAAATCACTCGTTACACAAACCCTTCAAGATTTCATCGGCCACTAGCCGGTTATATAAACCGCACTGTATTTTTATGATGGGATCAAATTTCGAAACTCACCCACAACGTTCAAAGTGTTTACTGTATATACATTATATGTACATTGTCCATGCGTGTACTCGTGTGTATTATTGTTGATTTTTTGTGCAGATCGGATGTGTATGATTTAAAAAAGCATATGTATTGAACACACACACACACACATAAACGTTTTAGCAATAAACCGTATGACAAACAAACGTATAATACGCGTCGCTGTTTATGTTTCCAATGAAATGAAGATTAATAAAATAAAAACCAAAAGCTTTTAAAAAAAAAAACTTACCCGCTTAAGAGTAAAGAAAAAATATAATAATAATAATAATAACAACAACACTAATAATAATAATAATAACAAAAATAATAACAATAACAATAATAATAATAATAATAATAATAATAATAATAATAATAGTAGTAAAAATGATAATAGTATTATTTTTGTATTATAATGATGTGTCGGGAGAGCTTAATAACGTTCAACGTTTCTAAATTATTTTTAAAAATAGCTTTGAAAAAAGGGAATGTACCTATTCGAATAATGTATACATGCACACATGCACTCACTTTCGTAAGTATTTACATAACGAGTATACATGGAATTTCGCATATATATTAGGACACCGCACATATACACGCACATATAACGTTACGCTCGCTTATTTAAAACAATGCACGTATTACATGACCATCAGTTAATTTCTTATTCGATTTGTCGAAGTCAATTTCAATAATATGTTGTAGACTAGAATCTATTTACGTGGCCGAAGGATACGGATATGTTAAATGCTTTTGCCTGAAGCCTAAACCTTTGGGATATGTGTGTGTGTGTGTGTGTGTGTGTGTAGAAGCGGATGAGTGGTTCAAGGTCTGCTATTGAAAATTCAATATTAATCGTCTTTGCGCTGAGAAAAGATCACCATTGTCGTAAGGTACAATAACGTATCTGTGCACTATGTGCACAAGATATATTGTATTCCGTGATTCATTTGACTTCGAGTTATGTAGTATTTCACAATAACTGTTGCCTTTCGAATTTGGTATTTAGAATATTTTTTTTTTTTATATTTTCAAAAAATATTCCAAAAAATACTTAAATATAATGACAATCCAAAATCGGTCTAAAAATGATAACTAATCCATGTTCAATTTCTTTGTATAACAGATATCATTACAAAAAAAGGTGAATTTGAAGTTTGAATGTTATTGAAACTACTTTTTCAAATATAAAAAAAAAGAAATGTTGATGAATATTATGTAAAATATATAACATCTACATTTAATTTATCGTGGTAATATATTTTAAATACCTTGAACGTATAATAGAGTTTTTTTTTTGTTTCAAAAATATTTAATATGTACTAATAGTAATAAAATATTTATATACTATAATAACAGTTCACAAAATATGAGAGTACGTTAAGTAAAAATGCGCACAATATTAAAATTATTTCTGCCTGAATATTTTTTTAAACGTCTGTCGTTAAAAATGCATCACTCAAATATTAAATATTAGAATTGTAAAACAGTTAAGGATACGTTATCAAATATGGAGTACGAAACATCACCTGAATGTTATTTATTAAAAATACAATTGGACTAACGCCGCTTACTAATCGTTGGATACGTTGTCGAGCACGTGTCCAGTGCGTCGAATAAAAAAAAAAACCGATAGTAAAAACAAAAAACGAACTCGTCAACAGTACGAATGTTTTATGTACAGAAATCAACTCACTTGTACGCTTTGATGGAAGTCGTTGTTCGAATACACGTACAATGCGGTGAAATTCCTGACGACATCGAACTCGAAAGTCATTTCCACCGACGACCCGTAGCCCATCGTGTCGTTTTTCCATCCAACCCATTCGTTGTGTTCTGTGGCAAACAAATGTCTTCTTATTATTATTTTTATCTTTTCCGAGCAACGGTCGGGTGACGGGTAGAGGACGACGTGAGGGTAACCACATCGAACAGATCGATACGAAACACATGAGGAAATACTACTGTTGTTATTGTTTTACGAAAAAGAATTTACGCACTTTTCACGAATGGTTCGTCGACCCCGTGCCGACCATCGCAGAGTTGGCCAACGCCGCCGACCAATATGCCGCCTTCTTCTCTGCCGTCGTAACCTGCGTCTTTAATGTCACCCTGTATTACCGAGTAACTGATTACGCCTTCTGTGAACACACATATCCGAATCGGTTAACATTTCGAAGAGAAAATATATTTTATTAATTTTTTTTTCTGTTGTCATGTGCGCCTGGGACGATAACGTTGACGAGTGACAAAGGGTGGAACTGTGGGGGAGTTTGGGAGTTTTCTAGGTTTTTTTTTTTCCAAGTAATGTATACGTTACACGTCTCGCTGTCGTTGTACAGCAATCGTAATGAAATGAAACGCGACGTAATGTCCCTAATAAATGTAACACGTCGTATCATTCACTAGGTAGTAATAAAGTACCACTGTCATAAAGAACTAGAACAAAATTAAAATACCGATTACTTAGTGAGTGATATCATTACAGTCGAGATAGCATTTTATAGTCAAAATCGTTATTATTTCAGCACTGCACTTCTGTTTATTTCGGTTGTCTTATGGAGTTGTCTTATGGAGGTCATAAATGTTTAATATTGTTAAATCTAAAATATCCTCGGATCAGAGAACCTGTCTTGACAGTGAAATTAGAAACTAAATTCTTTTCGCTACTTTGTACATCTGTGAAGGGGCTGTATTATTATTAAACCTAAGGAATCGTTTTACTGTCTGTGTCGTGGGTAAACGCCTTTAGTTGGCTGGTTCAAAAAAAAAAAAAAAAAAAAAAAAAAATGCATAAATAACACAAATTTTAGGGAAATTGTAAATTGTAGTAGATTTTAAAAAATAATAATCAGTTTTCTATTTTTAACCTATTCGTATAGTTAAATATTAGATCGGATATTTTAATGAACCAGTCTATTTTGATTTTTCAGCAGATTGTATGATAATAAGAAAAAAAATTATTATTTGTCTAGTAAACTGTTTTTAAATATTTTTAATATTTTAATAATATACAGTAACTTAGTGATAAAAATAAATATTTTTTTTTTTAAATCAAATAATTATTCGAGATTTGTTTTTATGTTCATATATTTGCTATTTTTAGGAAATTCAAAAGTTTTGAAAAATATCCGTGTCAATATTTTATTTACATTAACATTAATTTAAAATTTAAATAACTTCAACAATTAAGCAAATTTTGATAAGTTAAATGGCTTATTTATTTTTATATAAACTCCAATAATAATTTTTACTTAAAAATATACGTTCATTTCTAAAATCTAATTTTTATTAATTCTGCTTGTGGTATACATATTCACGGAATTATAAATATTTTTACTTACATTATTTTATACTTATAAAAGAACAACATAATTAATAATAATATCAATAATGAGTTAGTAATAAGACACAAATAACAATTTTGATTTACCATATAATAATGAGATGCTGCTCTAACAAACTTTTTTCATTCGTGTGAAAAATATACCCATCCTACGAGTATATAAATATTAATGAGGTGTTTGTGATGTGGAATTTCGAAAGGTATTAGACTCTTTAATACTGTTTAATTTAATGTAAATGAATGTTTGAATTACAAGACCTTTTGAAAAGTCTTATATATTTTAATGTATCTTTTAAAATATAATAGTAATAAGCAGGAAAGGAACGACTCGCATGTATTAGAAGTTTAATTCAATAAGATACTATACAAAGCTCATATTATATTTGGTGGAAACAATAATAATTCTTCTGAAGCGTAAATGTTTAACATGTATAGAAATTATTTATGTCTCGATAATGTAGTAAAAAGTAGTAAGGTAACTATAATTAAAATATTTTAAAATCGATGGAGTTCAACATTAGTAGGGTTAATATTTTTTCCGTTAAATGTAATGTCCAGGTTGAATTTCAAGCAGTGACTGGAACCGTTATGTTTATATTGGTTCTGGCCAAGAAAAAAATATTGGTTTCGGTTGCTTTACAAATGTTTTTATGGGATCTAGTTAAGATTTTGGTTTCTTTAACTTTGGGTCTGAAACCGGTCTTTTTCAGTTGTGTCCTAGTGTCTAATTTCAATGTATAACCTCAATCTTCAAATAAATTACTTAACAATTGGTGGAATTTAAAATCGCTCCATGTAAAAAATATTTAATAATTGAGTTTTTGTTTCTAATTGATCAATTAACCAATTAAATATTTAACTTATAACAATATTAGGAACAAAAATTCAATATACTATTACTCCAGCCGTCGTCTAAGATTATATATTTTTTACCTGATAATTTGCCATCGATTATAAAATTATTCAAATATTAAAAATTCAAACCAATAGTCATGTAATAATAAACATAAAACTCGGTATATGTCACACTATCGGTGAAAATACTATTAGTTTTCATTTTTTTCTAAAAAGAAAACAACAAAGGAAACAATTTTTAAAATTGTTATTCCAACAGAGAAAAATATTTGTTACAATTCTTAATGGTTTATACGTCTATACCCGTCGTTGAAAAACATTTACTTGAATTTAATTCTCCCAAATAAAGTTTAAAAGTTTAAGATTTAAAGGATTTTATAAATTGTTTTCACTTAAGGGTATCGATGAATTCAAGTTAAAAGTTTCAAATCGTATTCAAATTATAAATAGTTGAAACTTAAAAGCAATTGTGGACAGTAGCTGTTAAAGTTATCATTATTTATTTCATAAAGAAACTATAGGTTTAAAACAATTCGAATTCTGTGAACCGTAATCATGCAACACTTATATATCGATGTATAACGATCATTGTTATTAAATACGTTTCTAATGGTATCATAATCTATCGACTGTGAAACATGATAAATAAGTAAAATTTCTTTTAAATATTGTAATAATGTCAGTGTACATCATTTATTTTCTTTAGAAATTAATTCTTGTTTTGCGAGCAGAATTAATGTAAAAACACTTTATTCGTGTTGCTGAGATATGTATAGTAAGTAAACTCTATTTATACCTAAAAGTAAATATAAGTTTATTGTATAAACATAAATGTTTATTATATTTAAGTGTCAAAACGGTATTTACTTTAAAAAATGGTTTCCTTACTATCGGTTGTTCACAAAAATTATTTCTCATTACGTATGGTTTAATCTATCATATTGCTTATCCCCCCATGCACTAAGTACTAAATATTTCAAAATGACGACTTAAATAAAATCAAAAAAGGATCCTAACATATAATTATCATTCGTAAAAGAATTTGAATGGAGTCCTAAAACTAGTAGGTTTAATAATAATTTAATTGATGGCAATAAATGCAATACATAATATTGCACTAATTTCGTTGATAATTTTTATAGTTTTTCTAATAAAATTAATATTTAAATAAATAATAATAATATTAGTATAACATTTTTATTGATTAAATAGTCTGAAATGATTTAAAAATTATACTCTTTTTCAGCACTCCATAATTAGGACTCAGGAATCTAAACCTACGAGTATGTTAAAACAGATTTGCAAACAACCATTTTCTAAATAAGATGAGTTTAAAAGAGTTACAACAACTCGTATTGTTTGTTTTTTAATTTGATCTGCTAAAAGCAGATGGCTTTCTATAAATATCGAATAGTGAATGTTGTTAAGAAATTAGTACAAAAGACATTTTAGATGACTGACTTTTCAACTGTTAACTATCAACTTGGAGTACTGAAATAACACGAAATTTAAACAATTTCGCAAGAATTAATCATAGCGAATATTAGGTAGGTTTTATATGCATGTCTATGTTTTCGATGATTTTTGCTGCAGTTGGATCATTATCTATTATAGTAAAGAATTCATAAATGAAGTGATGGTTTTATTGCAAACTTTTGGATTTATCTTATAGGTAATATAATAAATAATTTACATAATATTAAGTCGAATAGATATAAATAGAAAGAGTTTAAGATTATCAAATAAGAAGATAGCATAAACTAAAAATAAATCCGTCAACATATACTTCAGATATAACAATAATAAAACAGAAGTAATACTATATTTATAAGTATACACTGATCCTATATTGTGTTCTACAAATCTTACAAAAACTAGGTTCATATACTTTCGTCTTGGAAAGTGCAGATAAAGCGGTAAAATAAGTATGACAAAAATGATACGGACATTTTTTCAACAAAAAGGTAGCTGGTTGAATCACTAAAACCATGGACTGCCAGAACTGTAATTTATTTTACGATTGACTGGCGCCATTATTTGTATATCCATTGCAACGCTTTAAACTTGTTCATTAACAAAATAAAATAAACGGTGTACTTGGAACTCAACATTTACATAATATCATGAAATGTAAAGAAACCTACGGGCATTACGGTAATGTTATGGTTTCAAAATGCAATTTGATTAATTAATTTAACTTTAATTTATTAAACGTATCCCGGACATAATTTAATCCATAGTAAATTATAAACTATTAATTCCACTAAAGGCGTGTGCATATTTCAGGTTAGGGAGTGGGGGTTAAACATTTTAATAGTCCTATTGTCTCATGTAAACGATACTCTTAATTAACAATTTTTTGTTTTTAATTAAGTGATAAACTTAATAATATTTACTATATTTTCAAACGATACTCTTGACTAACATTTTTTTGTTTTTAATCAAGCGATAAATGTATCAGCAGATACTACATTTTTAAGCATTTATTGAGACTCAAAATAATGGATCGCATTAATAATTACAAATTTAACTAAGTCTTAATACATTATGGCCGAGCCGAATAAGATGACTATGTATATAAGCGTAGTCAAATTTCAAACCCAACTATTGGCAATCACGTAAAAGAACAACTGCTACTACTCTCCTATTCCAGTTAGATTATATTTGAACAAAAAAAATTTTAAAAAAAACTTCTTAGTTTCTAAATTTTAAATAAAAATAAAAATAAAATTAATATAATATTTGAAATTCCAATAATGTTATGAAACTGAAATAATGACGCACTGCAAACGTATAAATATTAAAATGTATGATGACAGAAGTGATATTTTAAAGTAGTTCAATCATACACGAGTGAATGTAAATTTATAGTTAATTTTTGGTGTTTGGGTAAAATGATAAATATTATATGTTAATGTATACTTAGAAATGTAATGAATAGATATGGAAAATTAGATACGGAAAAATTCAAATGTTATAATACACCTATCCATCACTAAAAGATATAGTGATACTTTTTAAATATGATTGTCATTCGAAAAGCAAGTAATTTGTAGTATTACAAACTTCCTGTGTATACAAACCACTGTAAAATATAATGATTTCCTAAAGTTCGTATAGAAGTGGAAAATTTATAAATGTAAATGAGCAAAGGAATTTTGTAGACAAGACGTAACAAGTAATGCTATTTAAAAGTCAATAGTTTGGCTCCAGGCTTAAAATATTTTTAAAAATGTCAATACTTGAACGTGAGGAGAATTAAACGCGTTTTATTGCTGACATTAGTCGAGGTTTCTACATGATGAATTTGTAACTTCTGTGAGACAAAGTTTACAAAGGTGTGCTGAGAGTTCTTCCAAGAGCTTTTAATACTAGGAACCCTTTGAAAACAGCCGTATGTTTCTCCAAGTAAACATTTGGTAGTTACAAAGAGGTTTCCTCTTACATCAAGTGGTATCTGCAGATAGATGTTGCACTGTTTGTATATCCCGGCAGCTACAAGCAAAACTAATTATCACCCTTAACTAGACAATATTAAGTATGCGCAACTTATGGAGCTTATGTTATCGAATATGTGCTAAACATTCATGCATGTGCTGAAACCGTTTGAATTGCAACCAAATCAAATATACCACGATGTTGTCACATAACCAAAATATGTTAAAAATAATCGCTGACACTATGTGCATTTCAAAACAAAAAATTGTAACTGCTTGAAAAATTAACGACATAAAATATGATAACTAATAATCTTATAATAATAATTTATTTTTTTTTCTGCATATTAGTAGAACGCAAAGCTATAAAATTACTCGAAAATACCTGATTACTATTGTTTTTCATCGTTATTTTCCGAATAAAGCAATCAAGTTTTATAAAATTGTAGTGTACGAGTAAATTGTAGAGTTAGAATTTTATTAAGTCTTATGTGTTAAATGAATAGCAGTTTATTTTTTATTTTTATTTTTTTATTTATTTTTGTTCATAAATTTACACCCCAAAAGGGTAATGAGTATAGTTTTTAAATTAACAAAAAGTATACAAACAATTCTGACTATCATATTAATACATGTTTAAAAAAAAATATAAGTGAATATAATATATTATAATTTATTTAATTATTATTAAATTATTATTAATAATAATTATTATATAATTATATTATTATAATATATTATTATATATTAGTAAATTATTTAATATTCATTATTAAATTTTTTAAATTAAGTTGAGGACCAAAGAAGAAATCGAAATTAGGTATATTATTAAATGATTTTAAAAAACAGTACTCCGGACTATTTTTGATAATATTTGTTGAGCAATGAAGTACTAAAAAAGATGATTGTCTCTTTAATTGAAGTTTGGAATTTTAAAATTTATTTTACTTAGGAATTCTGGTTTAAAGATTAAGCTGCTACGAAAAGGATAATAGTTTTTTGATTCTACGAAGATGTACTTTATATTTATAAATTTGTTTAACTTAATGAGTCATAATGAATCATATGAATCATAATCTACTAATAATACAAGCAGTTTTATGTTTGACGTGAAAAATTGGTTAAATACTTATTTGATATTGTAACTTAAAGCACTAATACTAGAGAAGTAAGAAATTCACTTTGATTTGTTTCTTGTAACTTATTTATTCGACAGTCAGGTTCGATCCGTAACTAGGGAGAACCTATTTTATGGTAATTAGTAACTTTGTAGATTAGGGCCTCAAAACAATTTTTAGTGGTATTTTTAACTTGTGTAAAGGGTTTCTTATGGAAGAATTAATTTTTATTTTCTGTTATATAATAGCTATCAGTAATAACGCCAATAACATTTGATAACTTGCATGAAAACAATTCGCCTTAATAATAGAAGTATAAAATAAACACTATTATTATTACTACATAAAATATATTCAAAATAGAAAAGTAAATCATATAAATACAATCAATTTATTTGTTTAATGAACATAAATACATAATAATTGGTTGTGCTTTAAGTTGAAACTAAAAAAATTAAACTACTTTTAGCCATCCGATTCTAACTATAATTAAAATACAAACCACTTTAATTCTAAAATAATGCATACTAAAGTACTAAAAATTAATACTTCAAAAAAGTTTTAATTTTATGGAGTGGTTCAAAAGTTTATACACATTTATTTCAGGAACAATGAATGTTTTATTTACATTAATCCTAAGTGGTCTTTTATGTTATAAAAAATCGGTTCCCATTATATTTTAGTCAATGATTATATTATCATATCCATATGCGATACCACAACTAATGAAACGTAATATAACCTTATATCAATTATTTATTATAACAATTTATTAAGGCAGTTAACTTTATTTTTTTATTTTAAGTAATTAGATTTTATTTTAAGAAATCATTTTTATATCACTGCGCTCTTAAAAGCTGTCAATTATTCATAATAAACTTATAATATAACTTATATAACTTATATAAAAGTTTGAATGTATGTATAATATATTTTAACATAAAAAAAAAAAACAAATGCAAGTTTTTGATTTTGGAATTTATAAAATACATCAGAATTTAAAATGTAAAACAATACCCAAATAAATCACTCTTATTCTATAAACATATATTATATATGAACAGTAAAATTAAAATTAAGTATTTAAAAAATACTTACAAATAAGAAATTAATGAAAATCTTATTTAATTATTTTATAACACAGGTATCTGTAGACGAGAGGGCAAATAATATTGATTGTGTCATTTCGCTGGTAAAATATTTCGAAGGACTATGCGAGAACGCAGTGGCATATATAGTGGAGGAGGGTGCCTAGTGAGCTACAGCCCCCCCTCCTTGAAATTTTTTAAAAAACTTAAAAGTTATTTTAAACGTCTGTTATATTTTAATGGTGCTTTATACTTATTTAGAATTTGCGTTTAACGTCAAATCGTTTTGGGACATTCTATAAATGTAATGTAGATAAGTACCACTGTGTTTTGTTAGTAATTCTTACATAGCAGTGGTACCTAATTTAACTCTGTTCATAGCCTCTCCCGAAAATATTATCTATATAGATACACCATTGCGAGAACGTAATGATATATGTTGATATTATGAAATTTAAATGAACAAAAAAGAAAAATATTATTCTCATTATTTCATACATATCTAACAGCACGTTATGCATAAATGTATGGTCTGGAAGAATGGGAATTAGAAAAAAAATAATTTTTATTCCAAAAATATTTTCTTGCTAGAAATCTCCCAATATGAAGTGGATTAGAGACCCTGGGTTACGTGAAATGAAGTAATACGTAAGACACGCAACACGAGGAATGTGCCACCGAATGTGTTTTATTTTATTATTGCGTGGACATTACAATTAGCGAAAATCCCTTACCGTAATGATAACAACCGATGATCTCAGCTCGAAGGCAACCCGTACGCGGTTGTCCGCTGTAAGGCACCAAACGGATTTTGGACGCAATAATAGCCGGCACCAAAGGTCGGTCTACTATCGTGTTCGTATCTCTGTTGGCTTGCAAAACCTGAAAACACAAATGGAAAATATTAAATATTTATACATCATATACACGTTATACATGTAAAACACATACATATACATATATAATCACCATAACATGTATACGGAAGAAAAAGAATAAAAAAAAAAAAAGGGTAAAAGTTATTTCAATTTTAGATTCAGTTGCCGCAGAATCGCACGGCGTGTCGGCCAAGTCGTTTATTTTAACAAGGGTGGCGGCGACGAACCGTTGTTCTGAGAGAAAAATGCGTTTGGAAGCAAATATGTATACATGTATAAATTCGCACAAGCCAGACGTCGAATAATAATAATACAGTCTTCGAAAACGACCTTTGCACGGCGCGTGCACGTATACAGGTGTAAATTTTCATATTTAAATTCGTCGTAGGGAATGTTTAAAAGCGTTTTCACGAACACACCAAAACGGCGCTGTGTCGGCGCGTTTGTGAAATAATTCCGAACGTACCTCGCAAAACCGTATCCAGCGACTAACGTAAATACTTAAACGTGTTTTTTTTTCGTTCTTCTCGGCGATTAATCGTTATGTGTTTCGAACACAAACTCGATTAGATATTTGTGACTTTTCGAAAAACGTTTCTCGGTACCGTTAAAGATACAACGTAGAAACTTTCGGAAATTCAATGTTCAACGATGTTGTTGTACTCGCCCGATTTTCTCAGTAGTCGCAATCGAACATTTCGAGGAATTTTAACAGTTTCCGGAAACGTACACCATACCATGTAATTATAGTGTTTCTAGTGAACGGGTATCGCGTCGTGGAATTCGTTTTTAGAGTTACGGATTTTATTCTCCTTGGCTTTGACGACCGTCATCACCGGCCCGACAAGTGGAGGGAAGAGGGAGAAATCGTGAACAATGAACAACCCGGGTCTTCGTTGCCGCCGTGTCGCGTTCGCGAGATCACATATTATATGAATACTGATGGTGCACTTCGGCGATTTCTCAAAGAGTAAAGAAATCGCGGACACTTTTATGGAGCGTGACCAACTTCTGAGATCAATGTGACCACATTCAAGAAATACATGATTGTACCGAACATTTAATCATAATAATGAGCCATAATATTATTTACTTAGAAAAATTACTTAGAATTATGGTTGGCATTTCGTGGAACCACAACAAAAGTCAGTGATGCTCGTTCAGAAATAATAAACTATTATAAAGGAATTTATTTTTCTACTTGTGGACACGCTCCTCAAAAGTGTACGACTCTTACCGCTGCATTTACATTGTAGCATAGGGAATGCACCATCTGCATTCATATAATCTGTGGCGAGATCGTGTGTGCGCGCGCATCCGTAACCGTTAGTGTAATCGCGATAAATAATACGACATGCGTCTTGCCGTGAACAAATAACACGTTATCGAAGGATTTCGCGGGATTAATTGTTGAACAATAATAAATCGTAGAACGTCAAAACGACGTATCGTTGTTGCAACGAACAACGGCAACTTTAGTCCGTTCAAGGGAAACATTATGGCCGTGCGCATCCGTCCCGTAGCAACAGGACGATAATTAACGATGATTAACAATTCTCGTCGTTTCGCAGCGTTGCACTTTTCATAATTTCCGATGCACAGCTTGCGGTTGACTACAGGGAAATGGCGGAGAAAGGATTTCAAATTATCACTCGACGACAGAAACCAAGTTTTCTCGTTAAACGCAATACGTAATGTATACACGAAACTGCAAAAGAATTTGGGACGCGGCACACACGTTTACAATATAATATATGCACACAGTATATGTGCAGTGTGTATGTATAGCTTATATAAACTAAGTTAGTATACAAAAGTTGTTTTCCAACAAATATTATAATAACATGACCACGGACCATTTTCTGGTATAACTAAATGGAAAATCTACCGCGGATATCAAATGGAAAACCAAAGCACCCCTCTTTCATGTAATACTCTTTCTTGTAATAGAGTAAACAAGAAGCAATTTCAAAACGATTTCGCTTTTGCGATGCGAAAATAAATACTACGAATTACTACTATATTGCTTATAATTCAATGAGCAGGGTTCGGGACTTCTTGCATTTGCATAATTTTTTTATTTATCGTAAAATATAGCAGAGTGCGAAATAAATTCATTTCTCAATGCCGTGATACCAAATATAAAATTTAAGTGTGCATATTTCATAAATTTTGCAGATAAGTGCTTACTTTTACGTTATTGTGCTTATTTTGCATATTTTGAAAAAATATTCAAAATTTCAACTTTACAAATTTCAACTGATCTAAAAAAGAAAAAAGAAAATAGTAATGCGATATCGTGTACCTATTTGCTATATACAACTCACAACTTCTTGAAACGTTTGTATTTAAAAAATATGATGGCTGTATTTATGTATATTGACCGTATATTGTATACCGTATACCATATATTGATCGTATCACAACATAATATTATATGTTTATATAAAATGTTGTGATACGAGCGATACGATAATTATATAATATTTTTATAAAACGTTATTTGAAACTAAAGGTATTCCCGATAAACATAGTTCGGACGGCTAGTGTCCGTTAAGCCGATAATAGGAGTAGTTATTTGATAGTTTCAATTATTTGTTCAATCTATAACGTTTATCCGTTGGCGTGTATTCTGCGTGCTTGTAATCGTGTAAATTATTTCTTAAACATAATATGTTACTCAAAATGGGAAGAGTAAAACAATCCACTAGTGCGCGTATGAGAAACTATGTGTCTGAATTTAGATCTGAAATATTATCTACTGATGGGTTCGTATTATTTTGCAAAGTTTGTGAATTAAAGATTAATTTCAAAAATAAGTTTGACTAAACCAACATATTCGAACTGACAAACACGTTTAAAATTGTTAAACACCAAAAAGACCAAGTTCAAAAGAAATTGCAACAACTCTTAACTTACCAAGTCAGATTTTAATAAGGATTTAATCGAAGCAATGTGACTGCGAACATACTGTTTAATGAACTTCCAAACATTACACTTCGTTAATTTTTAGAAAAATATACGGGTAAAAGTATACCATTTGAAGCTAGCTTACGAAAAGGATATATTGACGAAATTTACAACCAAGTAATAGATAAAATGAGAATTGAAATTGAGAACAATTAAATTTGGGTATAGTTGATGAAAAATGTGATGTACAAGGACGATGTGTTGATTAGTTATTGTTGGAATTCTTAAGTCAGATTATGTCGGTCATTCATTTATACTGCACTCAGAACAGTTAAAAAAATAAATTATAATACTATTTATAAAGTCTTTAATAAAGCAGTGACCATTTTACGGCCTGGAGATATGTACAACAACGTCTTACTATTCTTATCTAACGCAGCTCTTTACATGGTCAAGGTCGGTTTAGTTTTCAGAAATCTATATACCAAAATGGTTCACACCACTTGCAGTGTACACTTCATTGGATAACTGAAGAAGTTCGTGGACAATTCAATACTGCTGACTAGTTAATATTAAACATAAAAAAAAAATATCCGCAAAGCCCTATACCGTTTTGATTAGTTTAAATCGATAGCTTCGAGAATTAGATCACCACCATAATCTATCATTACGCGTTGGGGACCATGACTCAAAGGAGCAATTTACAATTATTACTGTGAAAATTTCCAAATAATATGTAGCGTAATAAATGTCTTAGACGAAAATAATACAGATAGTATTAAAAAAGTCAAATTATGCTTACCGAAACCAGGATTGGAAAACGACTTGACTTATATCAAAAGTAATTTTCAAGTCCTCACAATGGCCATTGTAAAATTACAAACGAAAAACTTTCCATTGGCTGATTCAATTACTATAATTCAAGAAGTAAATTATAAATTTCAATCATTAAAAGGAACTCCAGCAAAAGTAGTAATTTTAAAATTACAAAAAGTTTTTTGAAAATAATAAAGATATTAAAATTTTGAAGAAAATATCAGGTATTTTAGAAAAAAAAGATGAAATTTCTGATATGAGTCAATTTCTTAAAGATAATTTATGCAACGACTTTGTAAACTGTGTAAAATGTGCTAAATATGCATCGACCACTTCAGTGGATGTCGAGAGATCATTTTCATTGTACAAAACTCTGTTATCCGACAGTCGAAGAGCATTTGCATTTGAAAACTTTCGGAAACATTTAATTATTCAATGTTACAATGAAGGTAAGAAATATTTATTTTTTTATTTTAGCATTATAAACCGTTTAGACCCTTTGCTGCCAATACTAAATTCTTCCACTCCTCTTTATTATATGCATGATTTAGATAAGAAATATATAAGTAAAATTATTTATTTATTGATTTAAATGAAAAATTGAATTTTTAATTTTTCCCATTTTATAGTTGATAAATAAAATTAAAAATACTCGGAAATTTAAGAAACAAGTTAACAATTAGTTGATTTTTTTTTACACTTAATAACAATTGTAATTAATAATTATTAATAAAATAATAAATAATTATAAATTCATAAATATATTAAATGCATATTTTTAAAAATTGTATGCATATTCTAGGGTTTTTAAGTGCATATTTTAGCACTTAATATTGTGTTTTTAAGTGCTATAAGTACCGAACCCTGTAAATAAGTTATAACAACAAACCAATACAATAACTGATGTTGTTGAATTATTTGTGTAAATAAATATTTTATTCAAAATAACTTTTTGCATTTTACTTTGTTTATATTTTATATTTAACATAAATAATAGATAAATATAAACGATGTAACAGGCAAAAAGTTATTTTGAATAAAATATATATTTACACAAATAATTCAACAATATCACTTGTTGTACTGGTTCTAACATAAAATATAGATAAACCTCTTCATCATGATTATTATGATAATTTTTTTAACTTTTCTTAGTTTATTTATAGTATAATGGTATTATATATTTTGCTAGCTCATCAGACGACCACGTTACATAAGGGAGGTTATAGTCACCTCATAGGATAACTGAATGAGGTTTATAGGAGGATATAATTTGTTCGACAAATGTTTAATGTTAAGTACAGTTTTTATTTTGGTCATAATTGAAGATGAAATTGATAAAAAAATAAAAATAGAAAAGTAGAAAACAACAATGAAAGTGTTTTACTCAAAGAACAATTATATTTTGCACCGTTCTAGATTTTTACGCATAAACTTGCATCCATATGCATGAAATATACAGTATACACTGTATAAAAACAATCTCCACTTTGATGTATAATGTTTTCGTTATTTACAATTTACAATTGTCTCAGTTATATGTAATTTGAATAAAGATATTTTAAGTAAACCCTGGGAAAATAAAATATATTAGTCATTTTACGTGACCACGACGTTATCGACTGAATATTTTGTGTCAACTAAACCAATAGCAGCATTATCGCGTACAAATTATCAATTACAATCAAGATATTTACAATGGAAGATTACATTTGTAAATGAAAATGAAATTTTGAATTTTTTATTGAAACACATTGTGTGACTTTTAGAATAATAGTAATATATAGATTTTGGTATCTTTGAGCGAACGCTGTATTTGTTAACATAATGTAATACACATCTGTAGATCAAGTGGTTAAATTTTACAAGTACCTACGATAAATTTAAAGTGTATTCACACAAACGGCTCACTTAATATTTAAATATTTTGTTATAAAACAGGAAAATGTTTTTACGGTTTTAGTCTAGAAATGTTATTAGGACACTACATATAATTATATCTAGACATAATTATTTCGAACACATTTCCTACAATATCGTACGGATTATTGTTATTCTACAATCACTTAACACGTACATTATACACTGATAGTTATCATTATCTTTATGTTCAAATTTAAAGATGCTAATCCTAGTAGCTCACACAAGTCATGTACTCGTATTTCATATGGCAGATTTTTTTAAGCGTTATTATTTCTCGTATCCATGAAATCTGTTTCGTTGTTTTAGAGCAACTAGATTTATCGCTATTTGGATGAATTGGCGGTGTAAATAAAGATTCGGACGTTTGTTTAGTATACTTTCACGTAGATTTAATCTGTAATCGATTTCACTTCACCGCAAAACATCCATTGCCTAGAACTCGGTGGAATATTTTTTTTACCTTTAGGATTTGGCTCAGTAGACATTGTATTCCGATCTGACGCCACAATTCTTTTACGATTTATTGATTTTAGGTCCGTTGTGTATATAAATAATATTATATTAAACTTCAATCGTCGGTACAAAAATATTACAGGTGTACGTGAGTTATATTTTATACGCACATGCTAAGCATTATTTTATATCACAGTTATAAGCAGAGTTGGGCAAAAACAAATCAAAATAATGAATAAAAAATAAAAGCCTGAATAACTAATCTATTTATGAATAAAGAATAATTTTTTATTCTGAATAATTGTGGTATATTGAATAAAAAATAAAATTATTCTGAATAGTTTTATTCGTTAATAAAACAATTATTCAGAATAAATTTATTTGTTAAAATCATGAATAATATTAAATAAATAATGATATTAAATATAAAAGTATAATTAATTTATTTTTATAAATTATTATATACATTAATATGTATTACCTTTATATATATTATTTAAGTCTAAATAATAAGTATATTATCACTATACATCGTTATTTTGGATTTAAATTTATTATTTATATGATTATAGGGAATAACGAATAACGAATAATGAATAACGAATAACTAAATAATGAATAAAATATAGTAAATAAAAATCTCTGAATAATGAATAAAAATAAAAATCAATAATAAAATTAAGAATAAATCAATGAAGAATAATTTTTTATTCAAATAATCAATCGAATAATATTTTATTCGACTAATGCCCAACTCTGGTTATAAGTAACGAACATAACGCACGATCTATGTATATTTCAAGCAAATGTATTATAAGAACGACTTTATTATTATTTTTTTTTATACAATCACAACTTGTTAGTTTCTTTTATCTTTAAAGCATTTTAAGATAAACGAGAGGTGATAAAATACGATAAACGTAAACTGTATGGATAAATTATTCAATGAAATGCCATTGGTATCGAACTGTATTTTTTTCTCTCAAATTGTCTTTGTTCCTTGGCATAATTCAGATTAAAACTTAACTTCCGAACAATTTATTGATTAGCCTCAGAATAAATCATATACTATTGGCCTTTTCTTCTGTTCTCAGTTTGATTTCCATTACGACCAGTGGTTCACGACATGTTCACGGCATGTAATCACCTCCTAATTTTATAACTATGCGCAGGGCCGTCCCGAAGGGAGGTATTGGGGGGTGTCTTACCCCCCCCCAACGAAAACACCAGTCGGCAGTCGGACTTGTTTCATTATAGCCTGGAACGACCTAATTTTACTTACGGAAAACAAATATTACACATTTCGTAATACAGTGTATACACGATTAAAATTTATATAACTACTTATTATAAAATTTAAAATATTATTATACATATATATATATATATATATACTAGCTGAATTACCCGACTTCACCCGTGTGTAGTTTTTGCTTTCTCAAAATGAAATTTTTAAATCAACACACATTTTTGTGTTTTAAAGAAAAAAAAATGTATTTTACTTAATGCTATCAAGTGCTAAATAGTAGTAGTAGCTGAATTATAAACAAAACAAAAAAAAAAAATAATAATACTATTTACAAATGATTTTTTACGTAGTTGCTCAATTCTAATATGGCTTAAGTCAAAACCTCTTGGTATACCACATTCAGAGTTTTATTTAGTGGTGCATAAAGGTATAAATGGTCAGGTCTTCCAACTCTAGACATGGCTAGTCCATAGCAACCGTAATCGGTCAAATGCTATTGTTATTAATATATGAATATAGATGTACAAATAACATGTAAAAAATTATTTTTACCCTTTAAAATCAAAATTTTGAAAATCGGGTGCGTGATAACACCTAGGAAGGTATTTGGAATAATTCTGTGACAAAAAATTGGAAAAAAGTTAAATAGCGTCGTCACAAAATGGGTACATAAAAAAGGCCTGTTCTTTTATATATATAAGGATATTTATACTGTCAATTTTAAAAACGTGCAACACTAACACATGTATACATGTTAAAAAGTATAAATACGACTACATATAGTTAATTATACTACATAGGTATATTGAGTAAAACAATTGTAGTTGGCATTTTTCATATTATTCACCCCCTCCTCGATTTTCATCTTCGGGAAAGCCCTGACTATGTGTGCAGCGGCGGATTAAGGAGCAGGCTAAAAGGCTTATAGCCTAGGGTGGCTTTTTTTTTATAGAACTGTTATTGACTTATTAAGTATATTTATTTTAATATATTTTTTTTTATATTTGTCATATAAACACGAATAAAAATAATTTTAAAAAGTTATAATAGTATATTAATATGTACATTGTATGATGCGTACCTATAGGCTATTGTTAGAATATTACAATTATTATTACAATTTGAAAATATTTCATTTGTAATAAAATAATTACAGTTAGTTACTAGTTATTATTAATAACTTATTAGAACTTATGTACTTATTGGGAACATCCGACTATCCGAGTATAGGTATTTTCATATCTGGCTATTTATATTTCCGTTATGTGACTATCTAAGCATTGTTTATTTATACTAATAATAATGGTATCTGAAGTAAAACAATAGATATGAAATATTTTATTTTTAGAAGTTTTCTATTTTAAAGATTATGTATATTTTTTTTTTTTTGATAAAAAAACTGAATAAAATTTGAAGAAAAGGGTTTAGACCAAATCTTGTTGGTTCCTTAGTAAAGTGATAGGGAGGGGGCAAAGTGATTAAGTCTAGGGGCGCAAAAACGCTAAATCCACCGCTGTATGCGTGTATCCTTAACAAAAATCATGGTCGCAGGTACACGGACCGTGAACAAGACGTATTAACGTTACCCATAATATTAATATTGAGTAATTTTTATTAAATTTTGATATCCAATAAGTAAAAAAAGATTAAGCATAATTGTTTTAATTCACTGAAAAAAAAATCTTAAAAGGCCGTGGTTTATTTGAACCTCGGGTATAGATAGTACTAACTGTAATCGTGACTTGTACAGAGACCGTTTGTACACATATCTATTTTTAAACCATTTTAGTACCGTTCACAATATTGTGCATTTATTTTTATTCAATAATTCAGGCGTGTCCTCATTAACTTGCTTAGGACTACATCGATGATTACGATACCATCACAAAACGTATTACTGGAAATAGTCGTTTGCTATATAGGTAAATATCTATTTTCGTTCTTTTTAACACACTTTTCTCTCAATACGATACACTAATTATTTGAAATATTTAATTTTTGACAGATATTACAATAAAGTTCATCAGCAAAATAAGTTTTTGTGATAGACCAACCTACATACTAGCAGTACCATTCTGAGTCATGTTTAAATATTATTCAAAAACATTATAAATTATTTCATTTTAATACAAGAATATAGTTTAAAAATAACCGAATTGTTCTAATAAAATTGTAATAATATTCCAAGTATACTAATTTACTTTTTAATGTTCTCGGTATTATTTCTCAAAATCTGTATTCATTATACACGAATTATAATGAATATTGTTAAAATGGTTGTCATCAAAATTCAAGTACCACATACATCAAATGTATTAAATACGAATAATACATTTTTGTACATGCATAATATATATAGTTATATTGAAATGGATCACTCTAATATTGCTTGAAAATAAATATTTGGATAGATCTGAAAAGCTATGACGTATTTGGCGTACGGGAATAAATCAATTTCTCAAATTTCGACGAAATAAATAATTAAAATAATTATAACTTAAAACGTGCTGTTAAAATGCCACATTTGTTTTCTATGTTACCAATATTGTAATTTATATATTGCATGGTAAGATACGATGATTATTAATGCCGGCGTTCTCTCGAGATAAATAAAAATAAATAAAAATAAAATATCTTCTAGAAGACACCGAGCAACGCCATAAATATTACAGTTATGTTTCATAATATTATATTACGCGATAATTTAATACAGGTACGCACATGGATATAACAGGTAAATAACGTTGGCGAGCATTACGGTAGTACTAGTCGACCTAACAAGAAATAATTTTCTTATATCAGTCTTGATTGCTAAAAAGACGATAACAGCTACATGACGTTTTAATTTTAATTATTGCGGCTATATAGTACCCGTCAGTGGTAAGTGTCGCGTTAACCCTGCAGCAAACTCTGAAAATAGGATTCAACATAAGAACAGTTCATACACATTATAATGACCGGGTCACCGTTTGGGTAGGGTAAAATTATGAATTGTAGAGTGGGAAATAATATAATAATTTAATTACGGACGAAACCGTATTTGAACGGATCCAAAGAATAGTCGACCTTTAATAATTATTATCATGAAGAAACAAGCTGAGAAATAAGAAAAAAACAAATTGGAAATCCTTCAGACTTCTGTTTTATCACGGAAATTCAAATCAATGAATAATGCATTAAAAAATAAAAAATAAAATAAAAATATTGAAATAACATCGGCATAAATATAGTATATTTATAGTGTGTTACATGGTTATAATTATTATTGATCTG
The DNA here is from genome assembly GCF_003268045.1 of Sipha flava. Classification (NCBI taxonomy): domain Eukaryota; kingdom Metazoa; phylum Arthropoda; class Insecta; order Hemiptera; family Aphididae; genus Sipha; species Sipha flava. Next base: position 1,306,578 of record NW_020273630.1, on the reverse strand, counting down.
TTGCAGTCAGTCAGCGGACGGAATCTTATTGAAGACTTTCAAATTTAATTTGATTGGAAATTCCGAGGCATACATGATGTGTAAATTATGCATATTCACTGTTAATTTCAAACTTTGACAAACCGCAAATATTTTTATTTGTTTATAATATTATTTAGTACAGGGTAAGTATGGAATAATCGAAATACTCGATGAATAGTTCATTTGAAATTATCGTACACTTTACTAGTAGGTAGTATAGTTTTTTCCTAATTCATAGAATAATTTTGACGTATCAATAACAAATATGCACATTTTAGTGTACAAGTATTTCGACGAAAACATTAATATTATATCAAATGAAAATATTTGTGTACTTCAATAATGTAAAAAATGGTCTAAAACTCACAATTTAAATTATTTCATATATAGAAAATAGGTATATATATGTATTTATGTATGTTTATTGAAAATCTTGGTGTAGTAATTGAATGATAATAATTGTATAATCAAAGCTCGTCAAAATTAACACGTATAAAGGGCGAAACAAATATTTATTTTAGTTAGTCTATGATACCTATGATACCTTTATTACTTTATACCGTTATTATTCTATATTTCACTGATTTTCAATTTTTTATTTCTTATTAAATACAAGTATATAAACACATTGTGTGGTTTTGATTTAATTTTGCTACTTAACCGTTTATATTTCAAAATTAATAAACGATTTCTACATCACCATATCATGATAATATAATTTTAATGTAAGATACATTTTTCGTCCAATAGTCTTAATTAGTAATTGAAAATGGTAACATATATTTACATAGAAGATAAGTCCCGTTTACATACGAAATATTATGAGCCATGTTTATAAAATGAAAACTCATCAAAATACGTTTTTAACATAAGTACGTATGTTAACGAGATTATGAAAGAGAAACTGCCACGTTTACGTTTAAAGATATTTAATATGTTCATTTTTATTTTTAGATTTCAATGTTTATACAGGGTGTCCAACAATTGTTTAATAATTGTAATATGTCTTATATAATTTTAAAGATACTTAAGTATTATTTAAATTAAAAAAAATAAACCTAAAACAAACAGAATTCAAATATTTTTACAGTCATAGAAACGATCGCAAATTTTAATTATCTTTTGACTCTATCTATAATTACATTTTACCAATAATTCTACGTAATTATGTATAATTATAGTTGTTTGAAAAAAAATATATTTATTATCATAATTTATTCAATTCGATTTTCTCGAATACAACATATAAAAAAAGACTTCATCTGCATAAATACAAATCATACAGTTATAAATATGTATGTAAATACATTCAGATGGTAGTTATTTTCAAATTAGTAAATTAATTTGAATTCGATAATATTACATATAAATAATATAAGTGTACAAATTTGTACTATGTTGACATACTTGTAGTAACGGTTTTGAATAATTTTAAATTATTATTTTATGAAATAATAACATGATTTTTTTGGCCTAGAGAACATTTTCTACCAAAAGTTTGTGGAACAGTAATTTATATATTATTATTAATATTTTTATGACTAAGTGCGTAGGTTGAAATATAACCGAACGTGTGCACGTGATTATGTATCTTTTCAACGTAGTACCCAAGTATAATATGTACAGTTCCACCTGTAACTGTGCGTTTTATGTTTGCGCATACTTGTGAGGGAATTGCAATCGGATTGATACAGGGAGCAAACCGAGCGAAATCGTAATTGAAGCGCGTGTTATTGTAGTATGTACTAGGATGGAAGAGGGGAGGTAAACGATGCAGAAAATGTAGCACGCGTGCACGGAGAGTTTTTCATTAGCGAAAAATGAGACTACTACTTGGTGCGTCCTGTAATATATTTCGGTCATCACGACCATATGGCGACACATGTCGTGTCTTACACATCAAGTCGATTTGTGTCTCTCGCCCGGACACGAGTGAATCCCTCTCTCAACGTCAACATTGCACACTCGAGTGTAACAATCGCGTCCTGGAGCAGGGCAAGGACAATAACTGTTACAGGACCTATACAATTTACGTGTGCTGCAATTTACGTGGTATACAGGGAGGTTGGTATCGATGTTTGCTCAAGTTGTGTTATCGGAGTGAACGAAAAACTATTTGTGATCACTCAGTATAACCTAACCTAACCAACTTGTTGAAAACGAGTTTAACGTGCGCTAAGCTCGACCACTTTGTCCACCGGTGACGTTTACCTACATGTGGCGGAGAAAAACGGTTAGGTCTTAACACTATGACGTTAAATTTTCGGAAATCTAAGGCATATGTAATAATATTTACGTTTGTGTACGTTTATATGTACGTGTATGTGTGTGTGTGTGTGTGTGTGTGTGTGTATGTGTGTAAAAAAGGCAGATATATTTTACGAGGGATATTAACGTGGGAGGAAGTGGACTGCAGAATAAAATAAAATCTACTGTCGGAACTTGTAAGCTTTTCACCGGGATAAATCACCCCAACTTAATTAAGTAGTCGGCTTTTACAGCCCGCCCTGCACCAGCAATGGAAAATCGAAAAGTGCACTTCAAAAACGATCTCTCGTCGCATTGCCGCTAGCGGATTTGTTGAGGTAGAGAACTTATTTATGTTCCAAATATAAATACCTATATTATATTGGGTTTTTCGGAAAAAATGGGAAAATTTAAAATAACTTTCACATAAGTAGAAAAATATGTATATACATTTTTTTAATTAAAAAAAAATTATACGCTATTAAAAATCAAACAGTAAAACGTTTCATATCTTAAAATGTATCTCAGTAAGATTTATTTATAAAATGTACCAGAAATAGAAATGTGTCTAGTCCGACGTTATTAAGTTTTCAACAAAATAAGGGGGTTGTCGGTTATCTTTTTCATAAATTTTTCTCTTAACTCCGGTAGCCATAAATGATGGTTTAATGGCTTCGTCTCCTTTAGAATTTGAACTTTTGAGATGTACACAATGCCAGCGTTTGAATTGAAGAATGTATAGTTGCGTGCAAATGAACACCATCTTATGGAATTTAATTTTAAAACATGATATTTTTAACCTTTGATCTGTCAATGGTATATTATGAAGATTCTGTTTTCAGTAATAAAATTATGTAAATAAATTGTTTTACTTCTGCGAGAGTTATTTCAAACCTTCCCATTATCCTGAAATATCTTGTACAAAGCATAATATTACAGATAATATTATACCAATATACAAGGGCAGATTTTTATAATTATGTACTTGTACAAAAAATAATAGTAGCAACAATGCATTCTTAAAAGCATTAAAAGGCTTTTAAAAAAATTAATTTCATTTTTAAAATCTGTAATTATTGAGAAAGGGTATAATAGTGCTTCGAATTAAACTCATTCAATTATTTTGTGTGAATTGAACTATGAAGAGAAATGTAAGAGAACTATGTAGATGACAATTTGTGCTATTTGAACTCGAAAATGTATAATAAAATTAAACCTGAAATACATGCACATAGAATATAGGTACCATAAAGGTTGAGTATGTGTAATTTGTAGTTATTATCTTACACCATTGAATATGCCACGTCACGCTACTGGAGGATAAACATACACACTCACACACACACACACATATATATATATACACACAACGATCCTTTCCACGTCATTGATGTGAACCTAAAAGTAGCCTTCCAACTCAGCTGCACCCTCACACGCTTATTTGCAAGTTTAATATCAATTATTATTATATACTCGCGTGCACTTCAAAACTACATAATTTAAACTCCGAGCCGTCCGCCTCCTTTTGCGGTAAGTATACGGCACACTGACGTCGTGCTGTGCTCATTTACAAAAATAAAAAATAAAATAAAATGTAATTTCTAATATAATACAAACAATTAAAGGGTGCATTTCAATTAGATCGGACGGCGGCGAGCGGCATCATTATTAGATTCCAATTTGTACATTATAATATATAAACAATGAACCCTCTCAAAATACACATGTATAATAATAAACAATGCTACGGGTGTATACATAGGATTTTAATAATAATAATAATAATTTTACACAGTGTTTTTGCATGGTTAAGTACGTATTGTGTGGACACACAGACGTATAATCGTTGATTATACCTGTGTCGTATCTCGTGTAAATACTGTACATATGTGTTCCATAATATTGAATGATACACAGGATATGATTGTTCCTTATAAATTTTCTTTAAGCTTTGAGGTTTTAAACTATTTGTTCGTCAATAATTCCATTAAACTTTTCGTTCAAATCTAATTTTGATATTACTTTGAATATTTTTGACGAGGATTATGAATTGTTATAAATGTAATAATTAATATATTATAAAAGAAAAGGAAAATAACTTATAATACAATCTAAACATTCAAAATATCGTTCATTTTATAATAAAAAGAAATTATGTACTTTTCCAACGCAATACAATTTTAAATATATTATAATTATATGCATTGAAGACCTACCACTATTATTAGAAGATTTTCGTGCACGGTGACTATTTACAGTTTTAAGTTTTGACATGTATATCCGTTATTCTGTATCTGAATCAATATACTGTTTTTAGATACTTTAATTATAATAAATCTAAATTGTTTACAATTAAATTTTTGTTAATCGTTATAACATGTTCACAAGATTCAAAGAATAAAAACCGTCAAATGCAAAACTGTATTTTAGTTAAATTTATTTAGAAAATTTCTACATTTAATGTAGAGAAAAATTTCATTAAACTTTACAAATATGAATTTTATCTATTTCTATAATTTATTATACCATTGTGTGCACGGTTCTGACGGCGAGAAAGTGTACAGCACAATGACGTTATTCTATTTTATGAAATAAGTAGACTAACTCCAGTACGTTTAATATAATATATAATAATACGTTCTTGCGAACAAAATTTATATTTACTATTCAACTAATATTTTTAAAATAAATATAAGTAAATTAAACCAATTTTACTTGAAAAAAAGAACGTATTTCCGTCATTTACATATAGCAGTAAATCATATTGAGAACGAAACAGTTTACAAACAAAAAAAACACAGTTTATAAATGTACCTATTGTACTTAACTTTTTACAAGCATAATAAAATATTACGCACAATAACACGGCTTTTATTTGTATTATATTCCATTCAAGAGTATATTTAATTTTATAATTTTTAAAACTAAATATTTCAACAACAACAACAAAGATCTACGCTGAAAATACTACAACAAAAGTAGGTATAAGATGATTTAGACACAAAACAAGTCACACATATTTGTTTAATGCATTTATTATTTAAGCAGATTAGAGTTTTAAATGTTTTCATTTCTTTTAGCCATTGTTTATTGTTTTATTTTCACATTAAATTTGATACTATTTTTTTTCAACTATCGCAAAAAAAAATTATACACATAAGTATATTTAAGACTGGGCATTAACGTGATAAAAATTAAAATTAAGTTAATATTAACTAAGTTAATTATTCATGACTTTATTTTGGAATCAACTTAATAAGTTACTTTTCTAATGTAAATAACGTTTTAACTTCAAGTTAATTAAGTTCAATTTTTAAATAAACCAATTTTTCAAATAATTTTGTTTATCTGAGAAATATTATAATATGTACGTTATCGATATTTTCTTACATTGTTTACAAATAAATCAGCAGGAGTAAATGAATAGATTTACTGTGGATGTATAATAAATATATATAAAATGTATATACCATAAATCGAAGTATTACATTAATAGAATACCACTTGTATAATAAATTGCATAATATGAATAACAACTGGAACTTGTTTTAAATACAGTCTTTTATTAGTGACTGTGTAAATCGTAATGTTCATTTATAATTTGTTTGCGAGATACCAACCAGTAGACAATTCTTACCGATTGTAATATGATACTGATGATTATTATCCAGCCATATATTATGTGTTGCTATATAGTATTGTTACTGTGCATAAATACTTAAAATGATACAAAGTGTAAAAAATTTTTTAACTGCGTTCAGGTTAATTTTGTATCCATTAATTTTTAATTGAACAAAGTTATAAAAATATACTGGTTAACTTTTAACTTAACTTAAAGAGTTAAAAAAAATCTTTGACTTGCCTTTCCAGTCTTGAGTATATTTATTTTTAAAACAATTTTCGTTGTTTATCTTTTTTACCATTGCACTGTCACAACGGGTTACATCGTTTTAGTTTCATTCAGGGAGATAATCCCTATTATTATTTATTTGTTGTGCGATTAGAAAATTAAGTAAAATATGTTCAAAATAATAAAATGTTAACTTATCGTTTTTATTACGGTTAATTAATTCAAAACGGTTTACTTAAATTAATTACTTTACAGCTGAATAATGAGTAGATAAAATTATTTTTATTTCTGCGTGTACTACCATTTGGGTCATATTTAAATATTTCATGTACCACGTGCTGCTGAAATTGGAATACTTTTCCTTTTAATTAGTGACTGTGTTACTGTTATTATTATTCGTAGTAGTTTATTTTTTTTCTGCGAGAAGTTAGGTACAGTATGTGTACACACAGTACATTAGAACTGTTCGCAGCTCATTGACTTGGACGAAATTTCAATTCGTAAACACGTTCTACTATTAGAAAACACCTTTGAAGTATGATTTATAGAAAAAGGTATTTTTTAATAAAAAATTTTTGGAAAAAAAGGTCGAGAAGTAATATTTAAATAATAAAACGATTTCTTTATGTGAGGGAATGAAAAGAGGCACGGTAAAGAATTTAATTTATCAAACTATATGCAAATACGAAATGATATACATGTACGATAAAATATCCAGTGATGTACCTTATCATGATTATTGTAAACGTAGTTAGATACAACACTAATTATTTCAATATTTCTTCATAATTTATGTCATTAAAAAATGTTCAGCTCTATAGCTGCCAACTCACATTAAGTTAAAGCGCGTATTGATTTTTTGACAGTAGTATACAATTATTTTGAATTATTTAATTCAGGAAATCGGTTAAGTGGTTATGTTTCTATTGAACAATAGCGTTAGAATTTTATCTCCTGTGATTCATTTTATATTAAGATTGAATTATATAAGATCGAAAACACTTTTTACAATCCATCACATTTGACGGTTTTAATACTTACATCTATCTTGACATTCAATGTACTCCGAATTTCCTGGCTAAATATAGTGTAAAATGTCATCAGATGTCGTTGGGATGTGTAGTGAACTATAATATGTTATGTGATCGTCGAACGATAAGCCTCAATTTTCGCAGTGTGACTCTCATATCATTGAAAAATCAAATATAAACAGCGTACTTAAAATGTTGTTGAAAATTCAAAATGACAAAACGTAATTATATATTAAAAAATATTTGAACATAGAAGAGATATTAAAACAAAATATTCGGTGTATGAATTAGGTTATTTAAATAATAATAATAATAATAATATAAAAATACGTGCCGATTAAAAATGATTGTTAAAAATATGAAAATATATAAACATGATTCATGTTACATGAAATATTCTCGAGATTGTATGTGTTTAACAATTTTCCACCGAATTGCTTCAATATACAAAGCGTTTTGTGTATATATATATATATATATATATATACTTAATAATAAACTTGCATATATACACTCGCATCAAAAGCTTTTTTATTATACAGCAACGATTCATTTTGTAAATAGTGCATAAAAAAAAAAAAAATTAAAAAATGAAATAATAATTATAAAAATAAATACAAAACGGAAGGTCCCGATAACATTTAATTTCAAAATACATTAAACAGACGAAATTCTCGGGAAAGCACGTACCGCACAACATAGTGATATTGACACAAACAGCAGCAACAGAAGGCGTAACGATTCGGCCAACGCGTATAAATACACACACTTTTTTTTGTATTTGTAAGAACAATTATTCTGTGTGTTTTTAATTAAAACGAATATCGCATTTGTACATGGTGACTACACGTGGTAGCTATATACATTTTTATTTTGCCAATTTTCGTTTTTCATTTTCGTTAATATTAAAATTGAATAATTTATGCGTTCATATGAACTTTTAATTAATATTGTTTTGTTTTTCCCTCGCCGTACATGTTAGTCATTAGTGACATTCCTAACTTCAGTCGCGTCCCGACGTATACGCGGGAATATATTCACGTGTATTGTTTCGTATAATAATGTTTTGTGCGCCGGCTAATCGGAAACGATACACTGCGCGTCGGAGTGTATATATCAGTTCCAACTAAATATATATAATGGTTAATATTTTTATTTTTTATTTTTTAAAAGCAGTTGGCTAAATTTAAATTAATTTCTATCCTGCAAAATGACCATGCAATAGTGATAAACGATCAAATTATTGAATAAAAAGAAATAATTTACAATTATATAAGTATATATATATATAGATATCATGGGCATGCTCTTTTTAAGGGCATGTAAATGGCTGCCATTCGCTCCCCTCTCTCCCACTCACTGAAAGTTATTTTAAACGCTCAACATTTTGTTAAAAATATACACACAAATTATTGTTTGATTTAAAATCTTAATTTTTCCCTAAAATAAGTGACTAAATAATAATTTCTTTATTGTTATAACTGTTTTTTAATTAAAATTTAAAATAAATTACGTAATACATGTGTGTGATAAAATAACACACATGTATTACCCATAATCGATAATACGGCACAATTAAATAATACATTCGTAATAGAAGTACACACATCTACTAGGTGAGGGAAGAGGTTTCGGTCATTAAGACTAGAATCTCAATCCATACACTTTCCTTTTGATACTTATTATGGCAATAATTTTTTTACTAATATACAAAGTTAATTTAATTTTTTTTAACTGCTGACTGTTTTTATGCTTTTATGCCTTATGTAGTTATCCTCGTTAGTGTAGGTCAGTGTTGTGAAAGTTCTTTTTAAAAAAGAACTCGTTTATCTTCCTCATTCCTGTTGTAAAAAAGAAACGCGTTCCTATTCCTTTAAAATTATTTTTATGACCCAAACGGTTATTAACGATGTTATGTTTATGGATAATTTTTAAAGCAAAAACTATTGACTAATTTTTAAATTCAAAACATTTTCTGATACTTAATTGGATCCAGATTGATTTTATACGTGCCAGCTTTTGAATTATGCACATTTGAAATAGATCATTAGGTTCGAAGCAATAGATGAATGACTTTGCTTCATACGATTGTCGATGCCAAACTATGATTTTATAATAATCAACTGCCAGGCGCCAACGGAAGAAAAAGAGGATGAAGCTAAGAAGGTATTCTATGAAAGCCTCGAGTGAGTATATGATACACTCCCTAGACATAGTGTAAAAGTTGTATTGGGTGATATGAACGCAAAATTAGGCAAGAAGGCTATAGGCCAACAATTGGTAAAGAAAGCTTACACAGGATTCACGACAATTGAGCGCAGAAAATTGAGCGCACGACAATTGGGCGAAGACTATTGAGCGCACGAAACTTGAGCACTGCGAAAATTAAGCTCTAAGACAATTGAGCGCGATATAAACCTAAAAAAGTTAGTTAATAATTAAAAAAAAAAAAAAATAATAAGTCATAGTTAATAATACATCATATTTTAATAATACTGCAAATAAATACATTATGAGTTAAGTTAAAATATTAAATATTTTGAGCAATGCCTTTTAAAAACTGTTCTGTTGATCTTGAATGAAATTGTTCACAAATATTTTTTATTCTTAATCCTGAATCTTTGTATTTTTTTTTTTTTTGGTTTTGGATCATGACCTGCAATAAACTGATGAATTCTCACTCGATTCAACTTTTCCTCTTTTTTTAAAGCGTCGATAAATTTCCAAATTGAAGGATGAACTGCATTTAAAATTGATTTAAATGAATTATGCCATCCTTCAATGGCATTATTGGTCCTTGGTATGTCATTTTTAATCAAATCAAATTAAATCATTTCGTTATTTCATGTACAGCAGTTCTGCACTAAGCTTTTACTCAGTATAGTATAATATTATGTTAAAGCGCTCAACTGTCTCGGTGCTTAATTTTCGCAGCGCCCAATTTTCGCCGCGCTCAATTGTCGCGCGCTCAATTGTCGGGACACCGCTTACACAGTATTTCAAACGATAACGGAACAAGACTCGAAAATTTCGCAGCATCTAAAGATATTATCAGCAATACTTATTTTCCAATAAAAGATATATACAAGCAAACATGGGTATCACCTGATGGAAGAACCAATTATCAGATCGATCATATAGCGATTGATAAAGAACACCGATCATGGATAAAAAATATTCATAGTTTCAGAGGGGCAGACAATGATACTAACCACTATTTAGTGGTGGCTTTCTTAACGAAAAAGTTCTTAATCGACTGGAGGGTGAAAAAAAACAAAAATAAGTTAAAGTCTCTAAATATGGAAAAAACCAAAGACACAATAGAAATAAATAAATGTAGGAACATCATATCGGAGTAGGTCCGAAGAGTGAAAAACCAGCCATATGACGCAGATGACAGTCAGGAAACAAGATGAAAAAACATAAAAGATACAATTTATGTAGCTGCAAAGGATATAAGAACAAATGGTATAGATATAAAAAAGAAACACTGGTTTAATGACGAATGCCAAAGGGCAGTATTGAAACATAATGGGGCGAGAAAAAATATGTTACAGAATATTACTCCCGAATACATAGAGGAATATAATCACAGGAAAACACTAGTAAACAAAATAATCAGAAGGGAAAAAAAGACGGGCCGAAAAAAAATGTTGGAAAGTCTTGAAGAAGTTTACAACAATCCGAGAACATTTTTAAAAAAAATGCAAAACAGTAAAAAAAGATTATAAACCACAAACGTCTATCATAAAAGCGTTAATGGTGACCTGCTAACGGATCCAAAAAAATATAGTCAAACAATTTTGTAATCATTTCGACGAGTTGATAAATAATATTAGTACTAATGGAAACATTTTAAAATACGAGAAAATGATTTATCAAACAGCAGAACCAGAATTGAACGAACCAAAGCTGAGAGAAATAGAGCTTATCATTAAAGATTTAAAAAACTATAAAGTCCTAGGGAAGGATGAAATTAACCCAGAACTACTTAAATTGGCTGAAAAAGAGATTGCAATAGAAATATACCTCCTATTAAAAGACATATATAGAACAAAGAATGTATGGCTAAGGATTGGAATTTAGGAATAATTTAGGAATTATATGGCCAATCTTCAAAAAAGGAGATATGAAGAAGATAACGAACTATCGTGGAATCTCGCTATTGGGCATCATATACAAAGTGTTATCAATAGCTATTTTGAAGAGACTTGAAATGTACACAGTAGATATAGTTGGAGAATATCAATGTGGCTTTAAAAAAGGGAAGTCCACGACAGATCTCATTCATACACTAAGTCAACTTATGGAAAAGTACTACGAGTATAATAAGGACCTGCATAAGCTCTTTGTGAACTTCAAATAGGCATACGATAGCGTCATACGTAAACAACTGTGGACATCCCTAAGAAACTTCGGCTTATCCGATAAATTAGTGAACCTAATCCAGATGTGTAACGAACAAAATTGTTGTAGAGTATATTTCTTAGGAAAATTATCATCAATATTTGAATGCAAGAATGGCCTGTGACAGGGTGACGCACTGTCCCCGGTGCTGTTTAATCTAGCTCTAGAAAAGTTGGTGAGTGTTATATCAGACCTCAAAGAAATGGAAATAATAGGACCCTATACCTTGCTCGCCTATGCAGATGATATTATTTTAATATGAGTATCCAGAAATGATGTTAAGGAGAGTGCAAGAAAACTAATAAAATCTAGCTGCAATATGGGACTATTAACAAACGAAAACAAGACAAAATATATGGTGATGACTAGGAATGCAACTGTAAAGGATAATATATGCATCGAAGGTCTCACTTTCGAGCAGGTAGAGCAGGTAGCAAGTACTTGGAAGTTAACATAAACGGAAAGAACTATATGCACAATGCAATTAGGATGAGACTGAATGCAGCAAATATGTGTTACTATATAATGAAAGACATGTTTTCCTCCAAGGTACTGTCCAGACGTACAAAATAACGCCTATACTGTATGTACTTAAGACCCGTATTAACTTACGCACGTAAGACCACGTCTAGCACTCAAGGAGACGAAGAAAAACTACAGAATTTTGAAAGGATAATATTCAGGAAAGTACATGAACCGGTATATAATAATGATACGGAGTTTTCAACGAAGAACAAATAAAAAGTTGTATCAGTTGTTTAATAAGCCGAATATACGACATCTCTTAGCCAGAAAAAAGCTGGAATGGGCGGGACACGTTTAGCGAGCAGAGAGATCAGTCATTAAGAAAGTCACAGAAAACCATCCAACCGGGAAAAGAGGTAGACCTCGACAAAGATAGTATGATACAGTAAAGAAAATCAATCCAGCGCTGGATATAGAAGTGGCGTTTGACAGGGAAAGGTGGAAGAAGTGTTAGAAGTGGCAATGGTTCTAAATGGACTACTATAAGCCTTAGAAGAAGAAGATAATGACTTTTGTCCCGTAAATTCGTAAATAAACATGTATTATTAAATAAAAATATAGTTTTCCGTTTTCACAGGGCCCCTTAAATGAGTGAGGCCCTAAGGCGGGCACCTATTCCGTCTAATGGGTTAGTGCCTAACAGCACTGACTACAGGTATTTTATTAACAATATTAAAACTAAGCAGAATATATTTAATACATTTTAGAAAACATTATTATTAAAAATAACATGAGTTTAATATTTTTAATTGAATTTTGTAAGGGAACGTATTCCAAGTTTCGTTCCTATAAAAATAACGAGTTCCTTCCCAACACTAGTAAAAGTCACCAAATTTCAAAAAAAGAAAACCAAACTAAAAATTATATGAAACATTTATTTTAATTTATTTTATTTTGTACAACATACATAACTATACAAAAAAAAAATTTATATGAATAAGACTGTTACAATGGTTACAAGACTAAAGACACTGTATTAATATTCATATTTATATTACTATTGATGTATTTTTTTAATATCTGTATGTAGGCATTTTTTGTTTTTATTTTCCTTGCATTATCATTTTTTTTTAGAGCTAAGGTTATAAATATGAAAATTTCTAGTAATATTTCTTAAATGATTTCTGGAAGCAACACAATGTGTTTGCTATCGGCCCATGGTCTTATGACTGCATTCGATTTGCTAGCAAAGAAAAAAAATTTCCTAGTTGTATTCCACGTCTTAGATGGGCCTGTCTGTATACCACGTCTTAGTAGGCACTTCCATGCCTTACCACAAAATGTCACGAAACAAAACGAAAAAAAAATTATAATAATATATGTCAAGCAATGATAAAAATTATATTTTTTCTATAGCAACTATGTATTGACTTGTTTTTAAAAACCAAAAGAATATTAGATTTTTCTCTATAATTTTAAAATTGAATTTCCTGTTTAATTTTTTTTTTTTATTGTTCTTAAATATAGTTTTCTTTTTAAAGTACCTTCATATTTTTTTAAAACTTTTAGTTGAATATTTATTCTTTTACAGAGTTAAGAAATATTTATGGTATACGGTAATACTTATAATATTATAGAATTATTGAATTTTATATATTATATTATGTCCACAGTATAAAATGTCCCCCCCCCCCCCCCAATAACTAGTCTGGATTCGTGCCTGCGTCTTAGAGGGTGTACTCATAAGTTTATTTATCATGCACTTATACGCACAACTTAAATTTTCTTTTCACTTAAACTCTTTATGAAATGGTTGTTACAACTGAATAGTTTCTAGATTTAAATATTTTTTACATCCGAATAAACGTTTTACCAAACTGTACGTATTATTTGTATTGTGGTCTGTTTCACAGACATACAAATCTGTTACAATGTTTGCAGCTCAATTTTGTAAACATTATTATATTAATCTGAAATAATATTAAGATAAGAAACAGCATGTAATTCGGACAAACCCCTTTACGAAGTGGCATGCTATTCGGATGCACCGGGTTTTATTATTTAGGTTATGATCATTTAACATGTTTAATTAGTTTTTGTTCATATAACAATTCGTACGTGATGGAATTTAAATAATTTAAAGCGTATATGTACATGGAACGATACTTATGAAATAATTTATTGAAATATAATAATAACATGATAATTAATAATAATATGATACTTATTTTTTTTATATTCAATGGAAATTATTTGAAATAATACGTTATATGTGTATGTGTGTTTGTAATACTCTAATTGTACGAATACTATCCGTTACTATCAAAATAATTTAATCACACCCGTGCGTTATTAATGAAACAAACATTATTTTATCTCTCGACGGTGATAATTACACGCATTTTATGAGAAAACTAAATATAAAGTACCATATGTACAAAATACGAGTATTATGATTATACGAGTATTAGTTGCTATAACATTTTTTTTTAAATTAAAAAGAGTGCTCATTTGTTTGTTTACTGAAACTTTTATAGTATGAACAATTATAACACAGGTATTATATAGGTACCTGTGGAGAGATTGCTCTTATCGTTATAAAAATGGCTCGAGTGATCATTTGAAAATTCAAGTGAAAACAATTTCGGGGTAGAGTATACTGAAATTTTTTGTTTTAAATTGTATATACTATATGATATACATAGTTAACCCTATAGAAACTGGAAAATGTGTCATCGTATGAATTAAATTATTACGGACCTTGACTAAAGAATTATCTCTCGTGTGCACTCGAAAAGTTTTATTCGTACAGACACGTCTGTGAAACGGTTAACACTCATTTTAATATATAACTTTTTCGTGTAAATGCAAAACAGATAAGTAGGTACACATCTATATGAAGTGAATAATAAAGGACTACTAGACGATTTAAATAAGCTTACTCAGTTTACAGAGATAAAATTCAAAAATTAACTATTTAATAGCACCTAAGAATAAAATACTGTTTACATTGCGTGATTACTGATTGAATTTGAATGCACGCAGCATACACTTTTTAATAACGCATATTTTGTTTTGAATAAAGCTTGTTACCCGTATTGAAACGACTCCATGTATATACATTAGGTAACAGAAGAATCTAGACTAAATTAGTATGCCTATTTCCATTTAATAATGGGGTGATAAATGCTCTAATAAGTAATAGATTTACTAAATAATACCAAATTTAAGGTGCCCTATACAAGCTTTCAAACATTTTCACCATTCTAAATTATTTATCGAACGAGCCTATGTTAAAATTAGCCAACGAGGCTTAATTATTGACTCATTAATCATATTTTTAAATACATTTATTTTTATTGTGTATTTTATAATGTACACAAAGGGCCTGTCTTGTAAACCTTTAATAAATACGAGTAAATTAAAAAGTTAATAAATGTTTTTAACGTATTTAATTTATTTATTTTAATTTGATTTAGTAATTTTACTAATGAGAATCTATAATTCTGGATGTAATGATTTTGATTTTAACAATAAAAACATAACCTTTTTTTATTTTATAAATCGAATTGCGATATTTCTAGTGTTTATAATTTAACACAAAATTGTGTAAACATATTAATTAGTTGACACATTGTTTCAATTTTCTTTTAGAACAAATTATATAGATATAATTTTGTAAACCCTATGAATTTACATAAAATATCTAATGAATTTAGAATAGCGTTTTAACATTTTAATTTTATATTAACAATAAATATTCAAACGACAGTGTATAGAATATTTGTATGTTTTGCTATATGAAATACTTTAAACTAAAAAGGTTTTGAATTTGTTCATCAAATTTGAATCCAATAAAAACTTAACTAAAAGTAGAATACCATTAAAAGTCATATTAATTATTAAACTTCATTAAAATTACACCTGCTTGAGTTTCCATAAACTTTTAACATTTCCTCTGAAGTTTCTAACAAAATAACATTAAAAGCGAAGTATACACATTTTCATAGATTTTTTATTCCATGGGAATTTGAATATATTGATATGAGTTAAATTAAATTTTCACTTAAAAAAAAAAAAATAATAAAAAAAATAATTTTACCATGGTAAACATTAAAGAAGTATACTTACTTATTTTTCTATGGGTTTAAAAAAAAAAAACATCATCATATACAAAAATGATTGGTGTAAAAATGTGTAATATTTACCTATAATTTTATTTCGCTGTTTTGGTAAACTTATATTTTCTGCTATTTTGTTATTTTTAATATTTTGATGAATTTGTATTTATGAATTTTTCGAAAAAAAAAACATGATAAGTAATTTTTCCCTTAAAAAATTGTACATACAATTAAAGATAAAATACATAAAACACTGTCAAACTGATCTTCCATTATTGATGTATGTGAATGTATATAATATAATGTTTGTAAACATTTGTAAACCTTTATTAGTAGATTCGTCAACCAAGAAGTGATAAGCATATAGCACTTAATCTTCTATTATTAATAAGTATTAAAAAAATTGTATATCAATCGGTACGTTGTCTGAATAGCAATATTTAGAAATTATACAACACAGTACAATTTTTTTACAAAAAAAGTTTTTTTACGTTTTTTAAATTTTTAAAAGTAATTTGGACCACTGTTATTTCATTTATAATATTTTTATAAAAATAGTTAAAATAACTAACGGTTTGTTTACATTTAATAGGATTGAATATTTTAAAAATTGTCAAACATATGGTTTTTTCGGTTATTTTTTTCTCTCACAAAATATACTTTTTGACGAATAAAAAATTATTCGTTGAACGTATATAAAAATAGACTATAAGTGACTTCAATGGACACGAAGTAAATTTATGTATTTCGTTAGATCGTCAGTTAAGCAAACCATTATCAAAAGCCGATCCGACTGAAAATCTTGGTAATTTTCTCAAGGTGTATAAAACGTAAGTACTAAGTATACTAACGGTTTTATCGAAATCGCGAAGGCACGTACGAGATCAAAATGTGTATTTATAATATATCATTATATAGATAAATTTTACCCATATATAAGTGTATTCTTTTACAGTACTCAGTTATAGTACTAATGCAACGATATTACGTAACGAACAGCTAAACAAACGGCTAGATGACGTTCCGCAAAATGTGTGAAATCGTGTAGATTTTCATAACCATTTACAAACATAAACGATTCCGTAAATCTCGTGTATGTATACATGACTCCACGTAGTTCCAAATGCAGCGTTGTCGTACGATTTTTCAAATCTGAACTCTCACTGTCCATAATTTTGCATTGTGCAATCATATGTTTTTGATTTACATGTGCAAGCAATTTAATGAGTAAACAGATCTTTATACGACATATTCGTTGTACGAGTATACAACATCCCCCTATTATTATTTATTGCTTTAATTTTTTTCATAATTATTTATTGTCATTTATCAGACGGGATCAGGTAAGATAACCGCTATTTTATTCATATTATAGCTATCTAGTGAAATTTGATTATGGTTTTTACAATGATGACTATTTCTTTTTTTTTTTCTGTTAACACTTTTTCGGATAAAAATACTGGTCTTAAAGTTTCATCTAGCAAGTTCTTATATTAAAAATCGGTCCGCGATGGTACTTTAGAGAGGTAATTTTTCCAAAATCTCATAAGTTTTGAAAATATTGTTAAACATAATTGGAAAATATTAAATTATTGTTATTGATTAATATTTTCTCAGAACAACCAATGCAGCTAAAAGTTTTTATCGAACATACAATGGCCAATTTTATTACTCTTGTCCCCATATTTATGCAATGTTGACTGTATTATTAGAAACACAGGCTAAGACAGAAATCAAAATAAGTGCGATTGTGATGGATTAAGAAGATAATATTGCACGAGACAGAACGCATTGCAACTACAGTTAGGACATATAATGAATATGAATCGTTCAAAAATAAAATAAATTTATCAATAACTGGCTGTATATACCATGGAAAAAGCTTATGATTAATTATAAATGATTTTTTTTTTTTAAACAAAATTTTAAAATTTTTCACTGACTATTTTTTTAATTATTATTCTTGTTGCGATTCTCATCAGTTTTGTGTTTATTTTCTATGATCGATATAGGTTTTTTCAATAAACAAATAAAGTTTAAAATATTTCAATATCATTTACAATAAAATAAATAAATTAAATAAACATGTTTATTTTACTTTTTTTTAAATTATTTTTTCCATCATAATATTATGAATCAATTTTATAACTATTAACTATTATGAATCAAAACGTCAATGTCAGTAATCAGTTGATCTGTATCTTATGTAATCTTATGTATGTGTAAGAAGCATTTAAAAATTAATTTTATGGTAACGCTGCATTTTAAATTTTTCGGAATCGTTTATGTTTATAAATGGTTATAAAAATGTACACGATCCCGCAAGTTTTGCGAAATCGTTCTTCACCGGTATAAACAGCTATTTGTATTTGATGTTACTTTTATACACACAATTAATAGTGTTCCAACAATATATTATGCCATCAAATAAATATTAACTAAACAAAATTACAGGCTACATGGCATTACTCGTTTTTCAAATAATAATAACGACACCGTAATAGAACACGGTGTGCATATGCACGATAAAGCACTAACAAGTTAACCTACTAGAATATATGTTAATTCGGTGATTACATACTTAGAAGCTTACGTATTAAAAGACGTATTGTTTACATGATAAAACCTGGATACAACCATTATAGTTGCGCTGCAATTTGTGGATTACTCAGGTATAGGTAAAACATATACATGTTTACGTATACAGAATATTAGTTGAAAATAGTATTTTATCCTTCAGAGCAAAAACTGTATACATGACTACCCTTAATCACCAGTTCTTGTTTTAAAATAAACGCAATCTAATTAGAATAAAATCCATTCGTATTCGTTTTAAAACGATATGTAGTCACATGAACATTAAAACGGAACGCATTTATAATATGTAACCTAGATATTATACATGCAAAAGAAACGGGTTCGAAATATGTATAGTACCGGGTATGTTCCTAGAATGTGTCTTATACTCGTATGAACCCTGGTTTTCAGATACAGTTCAGTTTACTGCATTTAGTTTGTTTGACATACGAAAAATCTGAAATCAGTGATATCAAACTACAAATTTGTTTTTCTTTCAGTCTTCATAGCCGAGTTGCTGAAAGTATAAATAAAAAAAGTTCTTTATTTATTTCTAGCAACCTGACCATTTAATTTAAGGATATGTTATAAGAACGGTTAACAAAAAATAAAATACAATTGTCCAAACATTACTCGGTATAAATAAAATACCCGTTTTGTATCACAGTGTTATAAATCAAACCGAAAACAATGTACCTATGCGTGAACGTGTGAATCTGTGCGTGTGTTATTCGTTCGTTAGAAACGTAAAGAGGCGGTCGAGCGGGGCACATGTTATAGGTTACCGGTAACAAGGTTCGGCAGTGCGGTACGCACCTATGTATGATTTTTATTTGTTTTTTTTTTTTTAATATTTATTTACACCCAACGGTACACCGGTTCCATGACAGCGAGTGATGCATGCGCGCGACGCATCGTTTTGTTTTCGTGTTAAAATTGCACGCGGCGCCCCGATAGTTCCTGCGCTTTTATCGCGAGAAGCGCGCGCGCGTGTGTGGCGGTACACCTAAAACTATAAATCAATGTTGAGCGATATATGTTTTTTTTCAACCCTTCCGCAGTCACCCCCTGCCTCCTCCGACTATGGATGCCGTATATCGGAATCGTTTCGCGAATTATTGTTTTAGAATTTATTACGCCCGTCACGCTCGCGCATAAAAACGCCATCGCCGCCCGATCAATGCATCGACCTCTACGTTCGGAAACGATTAAAAATATGATACAAATGTGCACATGTATTTTTTATTCTCCGTAAAATTTAATCGTACGCGCACGTACGCGTATCAAGTCACGCCGATATTGAAATCCGCGGCGAACGCAGTTCTACATAAAAAAAATACACGCGGCTTAGCACCGACCGGATGTATGCGTGTTTAATTTTTTTCGCGTGGACGATTAAATGAAAATCTGCAAAAGGACATTTAATGCGTACACACTCCGAATCGAGAACGTGCGGCAGCAGCGAGTCTGCGTTTGTTATTAATACACTTGCGTGTGCGACGTATAAATGCGCGTTTTATGTGTAATAAAAGGTGCACCTATCGTAATTTATTTTTTTATTTTTATTTTCACGCGCCCTCTGCTCGAAATTATCCTGGTAGTGGATTTTTTCATTGTGCGCTAACTCGTTGCCCTATTCGGTTTAACGTGCGACTACACACTTTTTTTACACGACCGCACGACCGGCGGACGCTGATTTATTCGTTAACGTGCGATCCCCAGCCAACAACACGTGGCGCCACGGTCGTAGATAATAATATTGCCCGCCGTTTACGTTGTATTGTTGCCCAATAGAATCCGGTGGGAGTTCCGATGGATGTTAAAGAGTTAGAATAAAAAAAAACCCGTCTCGGCTGGGATTTTTTTGTTTTTTTCGAGCAACGTTTATACGACCATTGCCATACGCAAAACTCGAAAGAACTCTTTGTCGTTGCACAAGTAAGTTGTATATTCGAGCGAATAACTTAAAAATAGACCCGTATTATATCTGCACAGGTTTAATCACTCTAATCCGATTTAGATCATGTAGATACATATTATATTTCCAATATTCATTGATTGACTTGTACGTCGATTATAGATCAAAAATATCATAAGGTATCGAAAGACTTTTCTAGAGTCTTAGTAAGACCAAAATAGCAAAGATATTTTTAATAGTATTTTATTTTTAGTTGTTTGTTTCTCTCCTTGCACAAAATTGCCCATGTAAACTCAATGTATGTGTGTACACATTGGTTTCAAATAAACCTTTGATTTTTATATGCATATATTTAACTACTATACGATATAATTACATTAGTATATGATGTTTGTACACAAGAATAAAAACTATGGATGATTCACGTCAAAAGATATTGTAAGACTAAATGCATTTTCAATTATTTTTCGAATAATTTTAAACTCAATGTTTTTGTAAGGATTCGATATTTTTTGTATCATTCATCTGGTAATTACTAAAATTAAATATAAAAATTTATTGGGAAATTGATATTTTGGGCTTTAAAAAAAATGAATTTCTATTGCATTATTGAAAGGTGGAAAATACTATGAACCAAGTTCAGGTAGAAATAAAAATGATTGTTACTGAAAATTGTATATATTTTAACATTTAATAATTTAATATTTTAAAGTTTTTTTATAATCCATAATATATAATAAAAAAAAAAAAATTATCAATAATAGTGATCTGTAGTATAAAAAAGGATCTATGTAATATATGACATATTAGACAATAAACTTATAAGAATAGTTAAATAATCCAGATGTATCTGAACGGAGCGTGTTGAGGAATTATTTAAAAAATGATTTAATAAAGATTCAATATATTTGTTTATAATTATTATTTCAGAATTCATCTGTATTTTCGAAATACGTATTTATACGTTTTTTTTCGATTATCTAAGAAATGCGTTTTTTCGCAAAAAAAATATTATTAAAATTATTTTTTCATGTAAAAAAATTACAATAATCTTTTTTCGTGTTCAAAAAGCTGATTTTCGTTCCGTCACTTGTAGCAATATAATAATATATTTGTAGAATTTTAAGACTGACCACCTTATAAATTTATATTTTTCTGTATTTCAAGGTTACTTCTACGAAAAAAATTAAAAATATAAAGAAAAATATAAACTATGTATAGTTTATATGTGTATACCATAAATGTGACAATACCTTCCCACAACACTGTATTAGAATCATACATTTAATTGGGTGTGAACAATAGTCTGTTTAGTTGTACTTTATTTTTGTTGTATCAGTATAGGCGAATGAAATTTTGAACAAATGAGGTAATACTAAGTTATAGGCCATAACGCGCGGTACGAATGATTCGGGGAAGTCAACGACCATGCCTACTCTATGCGTTAGAAACCATTATTTTTTATTAGATTTGATATAAAACCGAACAACTAAAATAAATCAACTACTTCTCTCAACTTGATGGTTTGAATGACACACGGTTATCTGTTTTAATTAAGTTGGCAGCTTTAGAAAAATTTATTTTAAGTGAAACTGATGTGAAATGTATCATTGTCAGGTGTAATTTTACTTTAAAACATCATACAAGTTCATTCAATGGTATTACTTCTCTAAATTTTATTTGGAAATTAAATTCTTAGCTTTAACGAATGACAACGCACGTCAGTACGAAATACTATCAACACATTATGAAGAACGTGGAATGAGTACTGCGTACAGTTTTTAAATTCGCGTGCGTCCAATGATTAGTGCATTTTCAATTAACCATATAAATTACCGTTGGAAATTCCATCGAAGAACTTGAAAGTCAATTAATGTTAACTTTTACGATTAAATTATTATATTTTATGCTATTTTTATCCAAAATAAAACAACCAAATTTTGAAACCGATTAGAGGGTGATTTGTTTTAATATATTTTTTTAAAAAAACAGACACACGTTGTTCACAACGACTTAAAATTGCGTAATTTGCATATTGCTAAATCATTATTATTATATTATTTATTTTATGGTATCATTTGACGTCAAAGTGTACTACGGAAATTTTTATTTGTTTCAGTTTTTTTTATCTAATATTGTTATCAAGACACGTTGTGATATGCAAATTATTATTGTGTTCACTTGGCACGGGCAAAGCCGGGAAAAAGTATGACATTAAGATGAATCGAAGAAAATTTCTAAGTAAAATATATAAAAATACAGTTATATATAATATAATACGTATACTAAGCGAGACAAAAGTAATGAGTAAACCATTTGTCGTAGGCAAACGATACGTTTTGAACATGAGATCATGGACCGAATAGATATGGTACTACCGGCAAGTAGATATTTTCTTCATTAACTTTAAAATTAATAAAGGCACGTGGGATCACCGAAATGCTTGAATTGTCGATAATTTTATATCACTTATGAGTTGTAATTAAAAAAGAACCAAACATACCATGAGAAGATAGGCTTAATAAATAAAAATAGTCTATTGCTACTGATATTAGCAATTGTATATTAAAATAAAAACCAATATTGTTGGTGCGCTACAGCTGCGAACAATTGGCTAATCGTATTATTAATGATAATCCTTACCACAACTACTACAATACATATCATATAGTAAAACACTCTCCTCGTCGGACTGCATAATGAGTAAATCACACGAAAGTATCGTCGGCGATTGAAAAAATATATAATAAATAGGCGTATACCTGATTTACATCCACAAAACGTAATCACTACTGTACGATTACTTCCAATAAACTAATGGAGTTATGAAGTATAAAAAGAGGATCGAATTCACAACAGGGTATAAAACGATGTACATCTTGTGAATAATATGTTAGTGCAGTGCGCAACAAGAAAGGTGGTTAATTATTACATCGCGTAGATACATAATTTAATTACGAGAATGTAAATTATTAAAATTGCCGTGTGTTAATCTGGTGAAAAAGCTCATAATAATTACACATAATTGTCATGTGCGATTAAAAATAAAAACAATTCGAAGGTTTATTTATTTATTCCTAAAATACATTAATTTAAATACATGTTGGTATGAATTTGTTATTTTGAAATTTTAGAAGTTGGGAAAAATAAGATTATTAAAATAAGAAAAGTACACAGAATTAATTTGGATGATTTTAAAACGGTGCGTTTGGTCTTAAGTCCACTTTCTCGAATTAATTGACCCATATATATATATAGATACGAGTATGTGAATCAAAGAAAATATTTTCCATTTACTAGTTGTTTTAACTTCAGATTATTTAAGTTTGAAGAATTTATAATTAAGATGTATTATAAACGTAAACAATTCAAAACAACAATATTAATAATGATAACTAAAATAAACGTTTTATATATATATATTATATATATATTTATATATTATATATATATATAATAATATTTTTTTGATGTAAAAACCATCGGCCAATAAAAAGAAATATACATGCAAAATTGAATAACTAATAAAGTTTACTAAAACAACATTTGAACAATTACTTATAATATAAGAGAAGAATAAATTAAAAAGAAACAATCGATATCCTTAAATTTTAACATGTCCAGTAGAAAGGTAAATATATTGTTAGAATATAAACTAATATACTACAAGACAAATAATGGAGTACGATTCCAATTTAAAATTGTATTTTTACAGATTTTGCGGCAACAATAAACATGTGTTAAAAAAAAATTTCAAGTTAATAATAATAATTAATTTTTGGTCATTAGATAAATTAAAAAATAAAAAAAAAAAATAAATGAATAACTTCAAATTTCTTTAAAAATTAATGACATGATCACTTTTGCTCGAGCGTTAATGCATACATTAAATTTTTTAATGCTTCACGTAATGTTTTCTACACAAAATATTTGATTTACATACACAGTTTTTTAAGAAGAATAATTGTTATTTTAAAAGTATTTTAATGGTCGTCAAAGTTTTAAGACATTTTTTGTAACTGTCCAAAATGTATCCCATAAAATATAAAATTAATTATTTTAATTTATTTCGTGAGCAATAAAAAAATATTTATAAGTTGGTGTGATTTTTAGTTTTAAGACCGCATTTAAATGGTCATTTTTAGTTTTTTATTCGTTGTATAGAATAATTATTTTAAGTGCATTCAAACAGTATTGTTTTAGTTTTAAAGGTCATTAAAATCTAAATCCAAGCATAATTAAAGTGTTTATCAGACGCGTGCGGTAAACGAACGTCATAACTTCGTTTAAATTTTGAATATTTTATCTGTCTAGAGGGACACGGACCGGTCACGGATAATGACGGACGCAATCATGTGCACACGTGTATGTGTATTGTATAATGTATATTATAATATGCAAATATATACATATAATCAAAGACTAATGTTCAGTGAACAGGAACAAACAAAACTTGTACGCTTGAGTTTGGATCTAGGACCCATAATAAGGAGGTGATGTGGAAGGGATCGGAAGAATCTTCGTCAAATAACACACACACACACACACACACACACGCGCGCGCGCGCGCATATAAACAGCATGTTTGGCCGAGGATGAGGAACTTTCGATCGGCGGCGACCCTTGCTTTACAGACCATCTATCTTTTGTGTGTACTTCATATGGCTTTCTCCTATGCACACAGCAATGTTCCAAGAACCATTTGCCCCCTTGCTGACATGCTTTAAATAACGTCCTGCCGTCGCGACCACTATTTATAGTGTATGCGCAGAGCACTACTGCGAGTATAAACTTTTATGCGAAACTTATAATGCTCGGAAGTTTGGGGCACAAGGTCAAGAGAAATTTTATTTGTCTCGGTGTCGACGACGATGAAAATAAACGGAACTTTTGTATGTACGCACATACAATGTACAATGTGTATACACCGTATAATATCTGTGTACGCATCACTCTTCTTTTCAGCCATGTAGCCGTTCATGTGACCGGAAGTGAAATGAATAGTCTATCGAATACGCATAGGATACATATAGTCTCCCAAAAACGTATCCATTTCAGCGCTATCGCCATCAGTTCAAAAACATTAATACTATTATACGTGTGTAGGTATACTTGTTGTTACAGTACTTGAAATTTACTATTTACCGACGGATTGCGCGTACAACTGATCAGATCGAGTGTGATGTATCGTGTTTAAAGCATTGAAAATATAATCATATGTTATTGTTTGAAACACGACTGGTTGAAAAATAAACGTATCTGCTTCCGGTGAATTGTGCTGTTCATTCACTTCCGTCGTCATCAATCGATAAAATATTATCATAAAACTTAACTTTTTTTTTTTTTTTTTTTTTTCAACAGGGAATAAAAATGAGACAATAACGTAGCGAGAATGAGAGTTGATGAGGTATGCGAGGAATATATTAAGTGTGTGTGTGTGTGTGGCAAAAATATTATAAAATTAATTTAAAAATCACTGAGTACACAAAACAGAAAAAAAAACACGTATTTAAATGATCTCGATTCGAAATTGTTTGCCATTAGGTTGTATCATAATATCAATAAATGTAATATAGAAATTGTTCGTTTACCCATGGATAATATACTTATATTATACCAACATCTATAATTAAACCTCATTAAACGTCAACGTTACCCTCTTATTCTTAACAGCTGTTTAGATCCACTGTTTCGCCATTATATTAACATAATATAGTAATAAACGAATGCAATTGTATATAATTTGCTTACAGTTAAACAAATCATAATAAATACATAATGTGTACGGAGTCACTAAAGCAAATTTGTTAGACTTTAAATTCAAAATATATTTTGCATTTTTTCGTAATATTATTAATGAATCATATACTTTTATATTGACTTTCATAGTAATTTTACTTACCATGAAATAATTGTTCTTATAGCCTCTTGCAAGAGCCTAATTGCATGTGCCATAAGAAAATATTTTACGGAGATATTAAAATTATATTAACAGTTCGGTTCATTTATATTAATATAACGTGTGAGTGTAAAACTGGTTAAGTACTACGCACGTTTTAAAAACGAAGCGTTTGAACGTCGAAAATTATACATGTGCGTTTCCTTAACAGATTAATTATCCAATACTTTCAAAATTTCTCGTTTGATATTTTTTATAGTCCCTCTTACCAAACGTTTTCCCGCATTTACTCCTGGAAAACGCAAAAAAAATTTGACCTTTCAATATCAGAGTTTTATTTAAATAGTTAAATGTTGGTAAGAAATCAACTTTTTTTTTGTGAATAATATCAACTTTTTGTGATTTGTCATAAAAATTATTAAATAAGAAATATAACGATCCAAAGTAATAACATTTCAGTATTTTGAATGCAATTTAACTGCGTGAATAAGATAGTTTAGATTTAAATTCGAAATGAAACTTCATACGACATTTTAATTAATACCATATTCCATTCAAAACTTTAATGAGACTATTGAAGATGAAGATCTAATTACTATTGTCCAATGATTGATAGACATACAAATTATGACTTTTTGTTTGCTATTCGATACAAAACATTGCACTAAAGATCCGCTTGTTGCTATTTAAAAATAAATAAAAGAGTTGTATGTATATTAAAATAGTGATGTGAGTAGTATAAAAATTAAATTACAATACTCGTATACTACTAAAATTATGATGCATGAATTGTAGAATTTAGAAATAGATTAAAAGGGTTCGTATTATAAAAAAAACCCAATATAAAATTAAAAAAAATTAAAAAATAAACCTTTAAAACTGATTATAGTTAACAAACTAATAGAAGCAACGATAAATATAATGCATTTATAATGCAAATTATTCTCTTTAATTTAGATAAAATATCGACAGTCATATAATATTAACTTTTTATTATTTTATTTATTTCATTGAAATCAAATTACGAACACAAAATAGTATAGAGTTCAAATATTTACATTGCATAGTTACAATTATAAAATTAAAATTAACTTATAAACATGAAAACAGTAAAAGATTATGATTATTTTTCATATAAGTTTTTGATATGAGAAAAAAGTATGTAAAAAAAAATATTTTCAATTTGTTTCCTAATGTTAACATAAGGTTAAGCGATGCGAAAATACAGTAATTTTGCTTGAACGTGGAATGTGGAATTGGAACACAAAATTTTATTATTGAAAATTAAGTTTATTGTTAGAAAATGTAAATTTAAAACGAATGTATCGTCGTGGTTGAATAGTTTTAAACAAACGTATGATTTATAAAGCTCTAGTAAAAGTTTTTTCAAGCTAAACAAAATTAATTATTACAAATAAATAATACACAAAACACTATTAATAATATGAAAATTCGTATTGATAATCCAAATCGTAATTTATGATACAAGTATGTATATATTTTGATAGGTTGTTTTCGACCAATGACATTGAGTACTTATATTTTTTTATATTGTTATAATACACCGTATTATAATTATGCATCGGTGAACGCAATAAACTGATTGGGCAATAACACAATGTGATTATTTATATACATAATATATAACATCAATACTGATATAATATTACAAATATTGTAGATATACATTTTTTCATTGGTGCATATTTACGAGAAATAAAAAAATCAAACCCAAATATAATATGTATGTGTATGTGTGTAAATACACAAACGCACAATAAAAATATTTTGTTTACTGTTTTTTGACACGTCACACATGTGTACAACAAAAACGTTTGAAAAATTTAGCTATTCTATTAATTATATTTCAGAATAGTATCTGTAATAGGTATTATGAAGAAATAAGTAAAATATTAAAATTAGATATTTTTGATATTTTTTTTTTTTTTTGGTCTTAGGTATACAACTATGAGCATAAGCATGCGCAGCCATGCGCATTACTGGTAGGGATGTCATACATAACACATTAAAATTTGATATTAATTTGGATGGGTTAACTTTATTTAAGTTAATAATTATATTTTCCCAATATTCTTATACATGTATTTACCGTTTGCAAACGTATCGAAGAAGTCAAACATTATATTTATTTATTATTGAGATAATATTGAATATTTTTATGAGGAAGGGAAGGTTCACATAGTAGTCAAGTGTCTATCCTGACTACTCCGTGTGCACGCTTATAACTATAAGTATTATATATGTGTTGAATAGTATGAGAATAGTATAGGTTATACCCAGTGTTGGGTTATTTATTTTAAAAAAGTATTAAATTATTTTACTTGTTACTAACTAAATGTGATGAAATTACATTATGTGTTACTCAAATAAAACTGAAAAACAAATTTCATATATATACCATGGGTACATATTAGTATAATATTTTATTTAAATATTTTTTAACATAATACGGAACCAATATGTTTTTGTTGAAAAGTTTGTTGGATTGTAGACTCCTATTTGTAACCCGTTTTATCAAATAAATTACCTACATAAAATAATTTTCAATACATATTCATTACACAGTAAAAATTGTAATAAAATTACGTAACGTATTACCATAAAACTAATGGCGTGATAGCAACGCGTTACATTCCATTATGTTATAACTTAACACTAGTAAAACCCTTACGCTACTTTAGTCTTACTGCAAGAGGCTCCAAAACTCTGTGTTAAAATTTATGTACATCGGCTGTTAATTTTACAGTTAAAATGATAGCCGTTGTGTATTATGACCGAAAAAGTATGAAGAATCTAAATCACGATCATGGCTGCTTGTCTAGTTTTGAATTTATGCGGGGGCCCCATACAAGAAGAAAAAACATTGGTGATAGCCATAGTGATGGTGTACAGTAAGTATATTCATATTATGTGAATTATAAATGTATGTGACGGTTTCCATTTACAAATTCATAATCAGTTTTATACAAAATCAATAAAATTGCAACTCAGAGTCTTAAAGACCATAAGCAATTACATAAACTTAGTATGTATACATTTATTTCAAATTAGTATTCAACATGTAAGACCGGTAAAATAGTATTATTAACATTACTTGTATCAATGAAGAAAATCAATATGTTAGTGTAATAAATTTGTATTAATTTATTTAAAACCAAATTTACCAGGATATTTGACTTAATTGGACTATACTTCTATAATATGTACTTGCAATATTTATAAAATAATTAAACCTACACTGCTCCATAAGAAAATATTACTGATTTAATATAGATACAGATATGCAGATACATTTTAATGCAAACAGATTTTAATGTTATCGAATGAATAAATTAATTTGCTCAAGTCACTTTAATAACACCCATCTAATGTAATTACTTTCAGTCAATATCATGTCTCGCGCCAACCAGTCCTGCAGTCGTAAACATTTAATAATCTGTTTTGACGTAACGTAATATAATATATAAGATATAAACCTTAGCTATCTTTGTCAGCAATACTGACTTCAATTCAAATGCTTCGTGGAAGTCAAATTAGTGTCAAATGCAATTTATGTTTCATAAAATGTGTGTTGCGTAAAAAACGTGCTTTAAAAATCAAAGAAAACATCATTTACACAAAAAAAATTACGTTTATCATAAAAATACTTAGGTGAACAATTGTTTTGCTTTAACAAATAATATTAAAATTAAAAAAAATTATTTACTTTATGCAAAATAATTATTTCATTAGAAAAACGAACCATAAAATTATAAAATATTATTCTAGGAAAAAATAAATATGGTATGTCTAGAACAACATGATATTTAATTTTAAATCTCAAATTTACTAACTGATTGTTATATATAAATAATTTATATTACTCGTATTCAAAATTTGAATAATTAATTAATTAATTAATTTTTTTAATTTATTTAATATTAATAATATTTTTTTCATGAAACAGATTTTGATATTTAATTTTTGAGTAAATAATAACTTGGTAGAGACTATTTATTGATTCCCTTTGTGAAACATCTTTTATACTTTTGAAAAACTTTGTTTTATGTACTTAATGTAGATGTATATTCATTACCTAGCTTCATAATATATTTTATTCATAAATACCTATGATCAGTTCAAAAATATTTTGATTACACTCCTTTTATTATTTTAAATTAATTGTTCATGACTTTATAAAAGTACATTTTTTTTCGTATTGTAAGAAATTAACAATACATGAAATATTTATATACTTTAAATTCGGAGAAAAACTAAGCATTTTTAATAATTGTTTTTAAATTCATTATTTTCGCATAAAAGATCTACAGAAAAAATTTCACGTGGCGACTCAGAAGAGATATTTGTTTTTGTTTTAATAAAAAAAATAAAACTTAAAAATAAAGTTTCATTTTTTATCTTTATTATTTTAATTTTAATGTTTCTTTTAACATAATCTCAAGAAATTATGTATTTCCTATCTTGCCAATTGTACGAAAATAATTATGGAATTACTATCTATGATTATATATTTTAAAATAAAGAGAGCAAAGTAAACATTTTTTAGTATATAATATTTTTAGAATGTGTTTTAACTTTATGACTACATAGTTGATGTAAACCCCTTAAATTGCGATTATAATTGGTACTCAAATCAATACATATAATATTTAAGTAATTATTTATTGTAAAATGAAAACTCAATAATAGGATGCTGTAAGTTTTAAAGTTTTATAAAAAAATGATAGTTAACATAATATTATATTTAGCTAAATAAAAAATATATTTACACGATTGTTCGATTAACTTTTATTTAAATTTTCATTATTAAAAAAAACAAAGTTAATATAAGCCATATTGGATATATATTTTCCTGAAATTGCCATGTCCCAAGTATAAAATTATACCATGAATAAAATTAATTTTAAAAAATAGCATAACATTCGAATTATTTGTTATTTTATTTATAAAATAATAATATAAGTTTCATCAAAAAAAAAAAAAAATTATAATTTATGAGACGACTGAGTTGGTACTTTACGCAGCTCTGGAAACAAAATGCTTTTTGCCATAATTTTGCAGTATTTTTATTTCTGCTGCATATGATAAATTTTTATCATTATATTTTACATAAAAAAATTATAATTTATTTTTAAATGAAAATATAATGTAGTGAATTGTGTACCATATTGCAGGTTTTCATGGCAAGAATCTATTTTAATTACATTAAATATTTCATTAACATTACAACACAAGCTTGTCTACAGATATAATATAGGTACACCTGTAATAGATTAGACAAATTTTTAAGATTTTTGAAATTTATATATGTATTTATTGGTAACAAAGAAACCTAATACGATATTTTAATAATAATTATAATAATCATAATAATAATAATAATAATAATAATAATAATGGCGTAAATCTAAATTATCAATAACGATTAGCGATTAACCATCCAGAATATACTTCTATACATAGAACAAAAAAGTCCATTTTATATACGTAGTGTGAATACATAAATAGACCTGTGTCTATTTGATTAAAAATCCTATTCCATTGCATTGTGATAAGCTCAATAATACAAATAGTAAATATCGGATTTAAAAAAAGTAAAGTAGACTTAGACTTCTATAGTACACTAATCCCTATCCAGTGAATTTCATCCCACCAACTGCAGGAGGGCGTAAAATATAATATTGTTCCAACAAAGTCTTTAAAATTAATGACCGTACATTTTAAAGAACGCGACTTAAATGTCATCAATTTTGTTAAAGACGTTTTTTTTAACGTTGCGAGTCTTAATATTATTCATGCTTCTGTATTTGAAATAACACTAATGTATTACACTCAAATCGATTCCACTTCGGAGTACAAAATTCGCACTCGGTCATCACTTGTGTCACATAAACTGTTACACGTGTGTTTTCCGGTATTTTTATGTGCAGCCAAACGTATTGTCGCATGAAAATATTATGTGTCATCGTGCACCCTTCAATTTTCATGTGTCCATATTGGTAATTTACAGTGGTGGTTTTACGGAGGATGGTTCCACGGAGTTTAGATCCCTAGGTCCAGAGTTTATATTGTAATATATTATTTGCTCGAGTTTAAAATGCTATGTTATATATATTTTTTTTTTCTTTTATATAACAATTATATTTTTAGTAATACATTATTAACGAGTTAAACATTTTTGTGTCTTAATATGTTATAACATCTTATCAAAGAAACCTCCATAGAAAAAATTCTAGAAACCACCATGGAGTGTACTTTAAGTAATACTTTTGCATCTGATTTGGTACAAGCTGCTAGGTATCAAACCTACTTGCCACAGTTAAACGTCCAAAAACTTTGCGAACACCAAAACGGTTGCCTTACGATCGCACCCAGGATCGCGTGCATGAAACCTATAGGTAACCAATATATTGCTTTTTTTCAACGGGTTTCCTACCCCCGACCTGGATCTTATGCAGGAAAGGTTTCAGGGGTCAAAACCCGCTCTCCAGCCGAAATAATAATACAAGCGTTGAGTATATTGTTTCTTACACGGGCACTGGGCAATATTTCAACCCCACCACCAGAAAAATAATCGCCGAATATGTGCCTGTCTACGACTGATAGTGCGTCTTTTGATCTCGGACAAATATGTCCTGCGGCAACGTGTGAGGCGGATGGGCGGACATTTGCAAGGGTTGTTGTATGGATCGGAAGCGGAGACTCTACGCACAAGGTATTTCTCCAAGGTGTTCGTACTGCGTACACGATTTGTATTTACTAAATGCATCGTGGACATGACGTGGCATCAGCAGTATTCATCTGCAGACTTAGTTTCTTCCGGTTAAATGCTAAGTTCTTGTCGTATAGTTATTATTATAATTATAATAATTATTATCGTACGCTTGTCTGGCTGTCCATGGGCTCAACGCGGAGAAATGATGGCCACAGTGCAGCTTTCGATTCGAGCGCGCATTCTTTTTCGCTAATCCGGTGCACAGAACATGGTAGAAATTCGAAAAACTAATATCAGTGCAAATAAAATACCGGACGCCCGAAAACGAAGACCTGGGGTTCCCAAGAAGTCATCGTTATATCTATGAATAATTAATATTCTGAAGGATTTTATATTTAAGTTGAATCACTGGAGATGATTTATCGTAACGGATATTAATGCAAAGATTAGGATTTTTTTATTATTGTTCTGTTTTCATACATCAAACGAACTGTATTAATTCCGTACAGGAATAAAGAAAAAAAAAACGTGAAATGTGGGTTTCAAACACAAATAATTTATGTTCTTAGAATGCAGCTAACGTTTATTTACAGTTTATAACTCGCGGAAAAGTGTCAAAGAGTGATTAAGTACTTTGATGTTTAATATATTTTATTTCCATTATAATATAATATTATCGTTTATAACCGTTGGCATATTTAATTTTATTGTATTTTATTATACATAAACGTCGATTACGTCAATAAAAATAAATAAATAGAAAATACTTTTATAGACGATTTTTAAAAAATGTAATACTTCTAAATTGAAAATATTAGCCATATTCATTTGTAAACAAATAGCAAAAATATACTAATCTTTATGCCCAATATAACTATTATTTAATATATAATTGAAAAAGAAAAAAAACGTGGTTAAAAATTATAAAAGATTAAAATTAAGACAACATTTATTGATATTTTTATAATTATTAGTATTTAGAAATTATAATTTTATGGATGAATAAATGTTTCACTTAAATCAGAAAATTTCTCATTAACAAAATTATGTTATATATTCAGTGTTGTGCATTATCTAGATGATTTATCTAGATAAAAACATTTATATTTTTATCTTACCTAGATAATAATAATTTGAAGTATCTTTTTATCCATCTCTTTAAATAAAATGGTTATCCAAGATAAATTATCTAGATAATTTTGAAAAAGATAATTTTTTTTTTTTTGTGGGAAGTGAAACGAGGAATAATAATTATTCCTCATTTCACTTCCCATACGGGTCATACGG
This sequence comes from Sipha flava, assembly GCF_003268045.1. Lineage (NCBI taxonomy): Eukaryota > Metazoa > Arthropoda > Insecta > Hemiptera > Aphididae > Sipha > Sipha flava. The sequence continues at coordinate 1,272,019 of NW_020273630.1, read as the reverse complement.
TAATACTAAGTGTTAATTATTAACACTTAGTATTACCGTATATACGTTTTAAATTTTAAATATACATATTCTATAAACGAAGAAAAGGTATTGAATAATTATTTACACAGAAAACATATAAAAATGAATGTATTTCAAATAATACCATTTAATTTTATAAAGATTAACTTTTTATTCTCTATATTATCGACGATTGGGCGATACCCGCTGCCCAATGCTTACGCCCGGAATTTAATATACGTATACCTAATAGCTAATATTATATTCATATAATAATAATATATACAATAATTGTGTTAACACATGGATATAAAACGTCAATCTTTGGCTGGAACGTTCCATAAATAACAATGTATAAACTAAGATTAAAATAATAAATAATAATAAAGCCAACCAGTTACCCCTGAATAGTGACCACTAAATAGTATAGTATATATAGATCTTAAATCATGTTGTGTATACTGAGAATAGCAGCATGGTAACAGTAATCACTAATTAGTTATTGGTAAAAACGTATGATTAAATAAAATAAATATACTGATTTATATGGAATAAATTTAAAATGATGATATATTTAATCAAACTTGAGTTGTTTAAATATAATATACATATATACATTAAAAATGATAAATTGTCCGCCAGAGACCAGTATTAATAACATTAATAATACTATTTTTAGTATCTTACATTCATACTTTGCTACGTTAACGTTCCATCGACCATCATTGTATTAGTTATTTTCAGTTGTTCGACGTTAGTAACTAGTTGTCCTTATTTCTCAATTTAACGTGGATAAATTTATTTCTCGAGAGAAGAAACGGATTCATGAAGATGATTCTGACATTTCTGATACAACAGATATCCCCAGGATTGGGCAACCTGGGTCATCTAAAAAAATGGTTCCTGAAGCGGTTGGATGTACAATTACAACTAAAAAATATACCATAATTGACGAAACATAAAACTATCTATTGGACAGAAAATTTTATAAAATCATTTTAGCCAAAGAATAATAAATGGTTGTTTCGAGTCAACATAGCCAAAAACAAATTGTCACTCATATGTTTATAACATAATAAGTTTATTGATATAACTTTTTACTAGATTCTTTATTCATCTACAGTATATAATCCCACAAAATTAATTAAGATTATTTTAAACCAATTAAATTATAATTAATAGTTAATTTTTTTATTCATAGAAAAATAACCATTTTACAAATGTACTCGTATGTTCTGAATGATGAAACTATTTAAAATTATGTTTTTATCTAGTTTTATCTGTTTTTTATCTAGATAAATGTAGTTTTATCTATTATCCAGAAAAATTTTTAAATATTTATTTATTATCTTATCTATATTAAATTTTAATGTATTATCCGTTATCTTATCTAGATAATATTTTGGTTATCTATGTACAACATTGTATATGTTGTTATATTAAACTTTTAATATTTATTTAAAATTTTAAGTAAGGCAAGTACTGTAATCACTAAAATTGTACTACTATATGTATAAATTGCAGTTGATGTTGTAAAGTAATAATAAAACAACTACACTTCAGCGTTGAAAATATATAGAAAAAGAATCATTAAATAGTCACATAAAAAATATAATGCCTATATATTTAACCCTAATCAGTATTGAGTTATCGCAAAAACATAAAAAATAAAAATGTTTAAGACGCCAAATATGAAAACTAAGTATATCTACGTTTTTAGAATTACTTGCTTTGTTTGCTTTATTATAACTTTGTAAGGACTTACGTGACTCCATAACTTGTATTTATATACATAAATATTGAAACATTTTCTCTCGTCGGATAATCACTTATAATAATAGTAACAAATTTTTATTTTTTTAAGTGATTGGGGAGAACTTTATTAACTTTATATTGTAATTTTCGATGCACGTAGAAAAAAAACATTAAAAAAAATTCCTATAACATTTGTAGATTATGAATTTCAAATAGAAATCCCTATTTAATATTTCAAATTAAAATTAAAAGTTTCTATAACATTAACTTAAATATTTGTTTATCTAATCCCAATGGCAATATAACTATGTATTTATAAATACTAGATTATTCATTTAAATTAAAAAAAAAATGTCTTAAGATGTATAGCGATATTTTCTCAAGATAAAATAGCTTGTTGGATTATATTCTCATGTTGCCAATGTAAATTTATATAATGGATTTAATAACTAAAAAACCGATATTGCCTTTGTTTATTAAGATAATAATAAAGGTATAGTACACTAAATTCAATATGAAATTTAAGTATTATTTAAGTTTTCCAACTTTGTTGATAAAAATTAATAAAATATAAAAGTTATATATTTAAAGTACCTTCTGGTACTTATTGTACTAATTACTTATTGTAATTTAATATAATATTCAATATCATATTTTTAATTTAAGTAATTTAATAATAAATGATTGGTTATATGGTTCCTTGTTAACTCATAACAATAAATGTTTCAACTGGCAGACGCTAAGTAGGTACTAATGTACAAAAAACAATTATTAGGACTTTAAAGCAAATAAAATCATTTAAAACTCTATATTTTCTACATTTTCTAAAGCGATGCTTAGTATAGCCATTAGGAATAAATAATTTTTATTAGGTATTTACGTATCGATGACCAATAAGAAATAATAGCGTTCTTGTAAACACCATTTAAATAATGATAAATCATTAAACTACAAACATTTATATCAAAAATAATATTCTAGATAGATTTACGGTTTTCAGTAAACCATTGAAGAGTTAATCACATAAGTGAGCTAACTTTTATCATGATTTACTTTTCTATTTATTAAAATATGCTTATTTTAGTCATGAAATAGATAGCTATCGCACAATTGATCAATATTTGTTAATTCTAATATAACAAAAAAATATATTTATGATGGACATGTTATATTATTATTATAATTGTGATATGTATGTTCAAATTTGTTATTCACAATTTTACAGACTGTGATCTCGATATTCCACAACTGTGTTTGATTTGCATTTTATGCTGTAAGCAATATAATATATAGTACCTACGTTTTATGTACGACAGCAAGTTCTTCGAAAAAATGAAATACGTGATTTATTTCAACGACGGGTAGCTTAATTTTAAATTTTTAAATGTTTCTATGTATTTTAATATATTTTACCACTCTATACTCTATACACTCTATACCTACCAACATAATATATTTCTACATCGTTCTGTGCTGTCATCAGTCATATATTTTTGAAAATTGTTAAATGTTTCGAATACATTATAATAAATTAAATCAACGTATTACACAGGACCGGCGGAAGGGTGGCGCAATTGATGTAAATGCACCAGGCTCCGCTATATAACCAGTCTATTAAAATTGATTTGGTCGAAATATTATCTTTGATGAAAAAATGAATTATAATGAAATTTAATAATTATTTAATTGTTTTAAATATTTTGTTGTTATATATCTGTAAACTTGAATTTTACGAGGTTTGATTATTGATATGTATAAATGGTTAAAATAGTTATAAATGGACATAAAGATGATATATAATATATATAATTTATTTATTTAATATTATATTTTTTAATTATAACTAAAATGTGTTCAATAAAATGTATATAAAAGTAAATTCTTGAAAAGGGGCACCAATCAAGTGGTCTATTGACCACCTTTCTTTAAATTTAATACAAAAGGACCCGCGGTATCTTTGCGGTACAATAATTTATCGATCACTTGTACCAAACCCACGCAAACTATGAACACATATTAGCTACCTAAGCGATGTTAAGGTTACGGCGATTGGTTTTACAATATTATCCTATTATTATAATAAGTGTGTATTACACTGTTGTTGTCTTGAGCACATTAAAACGAATTACATTATAACAAATCCACAATTATAGGTGTTACAACATTGTAGGTAGGAATACTAACGGTACGTAATGCTATGATAGTTTTACGTATGAACGTGTTGTTTGGACACAGTCGATACAAGTGTGTATCGAGTATATTAATCCAACACCGGTTTTTTAGAATAGCCATAGGCACAATTTTGGGGGCTTGAGTGTGCTTAGCACCCCCAAATTTGTTCATATTAATTTACCTTTAAATACTCATTTCTCATTATATATTGAAAAACAGAGTTTTTATTGTATAAATATATACATTTATTATTTAAATAATGGTGGTGGAAGTTCATTCTTTGTCTCTTTGGTCCTCGAACTGGAGTATAGTAATAGGTAGGGATGCCAGACTTTGAAATCCCTAAACCTAAACCTATCGAACCTATCGAATGAATTTTTTTATTTTGATATGAAAACAAAATAAGTACCTATATAATTTTGTAATTTAAATATTCATTGGCTAATACAAAAATACATTGTTGTACATAACCATATTAATTAGATTACCATATTATAAAATTATATAATGCACTCTATCTTATTCTATGTTTTATTATTTAATAATATAATATTAAATGTTATTTTCTGTCAGCTTCTATTAGCTGAGATAATCTGAATGATTTGCCGGGACACCGGGACGAGTGGCAAGCCTAGTTGTAAATATACTGAGTTTTAAAGAAATGATTAGTCATTGCTTTATCAAAACGGTTCTGAGCAAAGGTTCAGTATAAAAATCAACGATTTATATATTATATTTTACCATTTTTATTCTAATTACGGTAGATTCTTTTTTTATCATCTTGTTTAATATTTTACAGTCTGATGAAAAAATTTATTTATTTTTTAACCAAATATTTATTATTTAAAGTTTCATTATGTTTGAATGGACCAAATTTTTTTAATAAACATTTAATGTTAAAAATTGATATAAAAAACAGTAAAATCCCTAAAAATCGTAGGTATAGAAATTTACGCTTATGAAATACATTTCAGACTAACATTTTTTTTTTTTAAATTTTTTCAGTATCAGTATATAAGTAAGAACTCGTATATGAGTTAAGTGATATTACATTTACACTTAATATCCAAAAATAAAAATTTTATTACATAAAGACTTTTAAAAAATTAGGTATTTTTAAATTTATATATTCAAATTAAATGCGCTTTTTTAAAATTTTATCAAATACGAAAAATATATCTTTGCTATAGGGTAAGAGTTTCAAATTTCTAGCCACATTACTTTTGGAATTATGACTAAATAACTAAAATCTGAAAAGTTAAAGTTTTATTTACAGCGTATTTTTACCGTTTCAGGACAGTTTTTTCCTCACGCCTGGAAAAACTATTAAAATTTAAAAATATAACAAAAAAATGACCTACCTATCTAATGTACCACCACATGCCAATTTAAAATCTAAAAAGTTCCTAGAAAAAACTTTTGGACCAGTTTCTATCCGAAAAAGTGTTAAAAAAATAAAATACAAACATCATTATATTACCATAATATTCTTACCGAATAGCTGCACTCAGAATCTAAATGTGATCATGTGATGAAACATTTGTGTTTACAAACGGGTAATTTATTGTACGTGCAATAAAAATATAAAATCAAAGCGAGCAATTTAAATTTAGAAATATTCAAATATTTACCAAATATTTTAGTAGGTAACTGTTGAATTGTACGGATTGTCGGTACCTATAACCATTAAGGAACATGAAAAAGATAGAAGGGCTTCAACACCTCCAGTTTTTTCATTGAAATTGTGCCCCTGAGAATAGTTATCGATAATATTGATAATACGAATGCAGTTATTTTTTTTTTAAATAACAAATAACACTGTTTTGTGCATAATTACACAATAACCACAAGTGGTACGGTGAATAAAGTCGCAGTGATATTAAACAGAGACTGTATAACGAATTGAAATGATGAAATTAATGAGAACGAGTAGAAGAAGTAATGTTTGCAGTTGGTTAAATATAGCGATACGCCCATAATTCTTACGATGAGAAAATAATTTTCACTTCCCATTTGTGTATTGTGAAGTTTAGCTGATCCAACGAATGCTGTTATAAAGAGTGTTTCATCATATTCTTAGCATGTGGCTTGGTGGTCTAGGGGTATGATACTCGCTTAGGGTGCGAGTGGTCCCGGGTTCAAATCCCGGCCAAGCCCGAAAAATTTTTTCGTTTTTTTTTTATTTTATATATCATATTTACCAACTTCAATTCATATATCGTTTACGATTTCTAACGACGTATTTTTGTTCGTATCTCATCATTTATTAAATATGTACGCTATACAAATACGTCATATGGACTTCACTTTTGTTTTTATGTAAGTACAATTCGGTTAAGGCGAATCATACCGCTTTTCACACCCAACTTATTTCAATTTTTCGTGGTTTTTCTGTAGTTGCATGAACGTACCTAGTTTATCTTGACATCATCTGACAATTTTTATAATTTTATAGAAAAATATACAATTTATTCAATTCCAACACGTGTCTAACCCGCGTTAAAATCCCGGGAAAGCACTAGAAAAGTTTTTGCACTTTTTCTTAATCCGTTTGGTATTAATAAATTATAGATGCCATCGATGCCAAATTTTTTTATTAGGTCTTTTATCTTTGTTTTTTACGCACCGATGTTTTGTGTACTACCATCACATCAGGTAGCCTGTAGATCGTATACTATAAGTTGATTTGAAATGGTTCAGCACGACGCACCCACACGTGCATGAGTGGTGTATGGCGAATAAAACGTTATACGTCGCTTTCCTGGGAACCGTTTTCTATCAATGCTCAGTCGCTATCATCGTACATCCGTACCTATTACATACTGTAGTATTAATATATGAATATTGATGTAAGCTTTTATGGTTCTAAAAATAATAATATGTATCTAATACGTTCAAATTATTTACGTACGCGTGTCGCCCAAATTGTTCGAGTGTTCTACTATTCTTAATTAGCTTGTTAAATTTTAATAGAAAGTTCGAAATTGTGTTTTAGTATTATCGAATTGAATAGTTTATAAGATTAAATATTACAATAATAAGTAAGTGAAATTACAATGTGTATATATAGTCTGTGTTAGAAGAGCCGGGTAACTTATCCCTTTCAGCCACCAACTATATGATAACGAGTTATTTAATTAAACGTTTGTTCGTTTAATTAAACACGTGCATGAATACAGGGTCTGATTTAGGAATTTTGAGACCTTTAAGCAAAATAAAAAAATGTGACATTTTAAGCTGATTTTTTTTATTAATATTATTTATTGCTTATATTTATTTTATACCATGAAAGTTTAATTTGTAAAAAAAAAAAAAAAAAGGTTCATACAAATCCGAAGCCAACTAATAACAGAGGCCATATTCAGTTTCCTATTCTGCCTAATGGTAAATATAACCCTGCACATAGGCCATTAGTATAGCGCATATAATAGTTTAGTAGCCAATTGGGAAAATCGAATAAAGAAGCACACACTTTTTCAATAACCTCATTATTTATAATTATATCAAAAATAAATGTTAAAAGAAGAAGGAAATATTTATTCTATTATAGATATCAATTTTATTCAATTGTTACATTAAAATTTTTCTATTCTTCCTATCAAAACTCTAAGTGTATTATGATAATGGTATGTAATCATTGCTTATTTAATAATATAATTTTCGAATTTCTTTTTTCATTCAACTTTCAACAGAGAAGAAACCCTTATTAAGAAGTGTATAACGTTCTACCAGTATATTAATAAATTAGTAATTTATGATTAAAAATTATGTTATTATACAAAAGTTGTAACTACTTGGTTTCGCAATACCTCCGAAATACTTCACCTGGAATTAGCAGGGTCACCAGTCACAGCCTCTTTGGTGGTAACAGGAGAACCGTGGACTTAATATCATTGTTTTATAGGAATAACTCACATACATAGAAACATATATACAGTGGTGTAGCCAAAAAAATATTGTTGGGGTTTTTAAATTTTCAATTCTCTCCTACATAAGCAGTGATGTATTGCTAAAATAAATCATGGGTATACGCTTTATTTCATGTACCTAACTAGTAACTATAATATGGTAGAAACCAAAAAAATTTTTTCTCGCTTCGCTCGAATAATATTCACTTAAAACCTGATAAAATATTATACTTTTGTATTTATTTTATAATAATTCTACATGCTAAACAAATCGACTAATTATTTTATTAAGTGGTTATTGATTTTTAATTTAACCACTCATCATATTTCTATCTATTTTTAAAGTTAAAAAGCACGTGTTTATGGTATAAATTTATGATATGACATACAAAACAATTTCAAGCTTTGCTTGAATTTTATATCACGTTAATTACTGTCACATCGACAAAAAAATTTAAACAAAAACAATTTAATAAAAAAAAATTGATCTTGGCTACTTTTTTTTTTTTTTTTTACGTCAGTATTCTTTAAAGATTTATTTCGTTTTTACTATTCGGATTTACATCTGGGTGACAATTTACTTCTATTGTCTTCTACTGATCTATGATTTATCATCCACGAATTCACATAGTCTTTGGGATCCCACTTTTCTAATGAAAACTTGTTAAATGAAAACAAATTTGAATTCTTCATAAAAAAAAAAAAAAAAAAAAATTGAAAAATAATAATATATCCGATACCGAATCATGTCATAAATATAAACAAAAGTTTTACTATTTATATTTGTCAAATTACAAGCTATACGTCTGCGTATTATCAATTTCTCATAAACTATACGCCCAAGGTCGGATTAAGGGGGGTCTAGCTGGGATGGTAGCCCCGGGGTCCAAACAATTTTAAGCTGATACTACATACTAAAATTAGTAGTTTTATAGACCTAAATTTTATATTGCAAATGACAATTTGTGAAATAGTTAAAAAAATGTATTGTTTTGCGAGCGTAGCGAGCGGCTTTGTAATGCATGTTTTGTCAAAAGGGCCCATATAAAATCTCATCTCCGGGGCCCAATAGATGCTTAATCCGGCATTGTACACGCCATGGATACAAATAGCGTATTGGGTATACGCCGTATACCCCCATATACCTTCCAATACACCAATGTACATAAGTACTAACATTTTAATTTTAATAAGTTTTTTTAAACGTGAGTTAAAATATAAAACGTGTTATTATTTAGTTTATTGAAACTGTGAAAATTATTCGATAATGATATGGTACAACTTAATACCTATGTTTTAAAATTATTGTATATCTTGGAAAATAAGAGAGAAATTCTGAGGGGTGGGAGGTTATAACCTGCATACCACTGGCTACGCTACGGTATGAGTGTATATTTAAAATTTTATCAAATATTTTTTAAAATATCTAATTCATCATTAATTATGGATGTGCAAATAACATCGACTGACTAACTTCAAAAAAATATTGTGATAACATAATGAATACACAAAAAAAAGGATCAAGCAATGAGTTCAACGTATAGTATATTTTAAATACTAAAAATAAATGACTGAGATGAGTATTACATACATGTTTCATATGTTTGCATGTATTATTCGATTCTATTGATTATAATTTAATTATTAATGCGTATTACTATGTTTTTTATTAAATTTTGAAAAAGAAAAAAAAAATTCGATAATCGTGATGCATTATTTTATTTAACATTAATAGTAGGCAAAAATATTATAAATCATTCTCATAAATGACTACTAGACGCAATACTTTAGACTGCATTTATATGTTATGGTTACAATTTTTGTACTCATAAACCTCATTATTTGTAATGACTAAATATTAAAAAATGTATATATACATACAATTATAATTATTTATATATAAAGATAATGTTATAGTAGTTATTGTAAAAAAAATTTCTGAAGAAAAAAATATAAAAAAATTGTCTGGGCTTGGCCGGGATTTGAACCCGGGACCACTCGCACCCTAAGCGAGTATCATACCCCTAGACCACCAAGCCACATGTAAATTGTAGACAAATATTATATCTTTCAAGCCATGACCAATGTTCTGATAAAACTACCTTGGACTATTGATATCATAAAGAACCCTAAAATATACGGTAGTGACGTTCCTAGACTGTCCATTCGTCCTCCTCTGATAAACGGTGAATATGACTAATACCTATAGCGAATCCATTACATAAGTATTAAAAGATGTATATAATATTATATAATTAAAGGCTTGACAAATTAATATTTTAATAAAACTTATTAAATACATTTGGTCAGTTACTACTTAGGTAATTAATATAATTTGTAATAAAATTAATGAAAAAAGTTCGTATAATAACATTTTATTTATGCGTAAGTCAATATAAACCAAAAAGGTAATTTACATAAATTATTTATTATCTTAATTAGCTACGCTATTGGTTAGTCACTGAAGAAAATGCATTATGTAAACACAAATTAAGGTTGGCAAATTAGAAGTAAAATGTTATTTACAGTGTCGGTCTGGCTTATGATTGGGAATTCGGCAAACAATTTGCAATAGGCCTCTAGAGTTTAGAGTCTAGATTACATAATATTGGAGGATATTCAATAAATAGGTACCTTCTAAAAATATTTTCCTAACTATCCTAAACTCTATTACAATAAAATGGGGTAATTAGGGTCTTTGAGGGGAATCGGGTCAAAAACTTTTTTTATCATATTATTGATTATAGAAAATTATTTATTTATCGTTATCAATTTTAGTCTTCACTGTTTAATTAACCGGAACATTTTCTGTACAATTTATATTGCACAAGATATTGCTACATTGGTTTTATCATTAATTGATAACATCAAAACTGTCATCAACTCTTTCACTACAAGCCAAATCCAAACAACTCATCGTAGCTCTACACTTAAAACGTAAGTATGAACATCAAATATATTTTACAATTATTATATGAGGTATCAATAATGTGATTAAATGAATTTTAAATTCGTATTTGCAATATTTTTTTATGCTTTCAAAAAAAAAAAAAAAAAAAAATAATTTTTTCAATTTTAATGTGTTGATTAGGGTTAATATAATTTGATCTTATTTAGTTGTACAAACAGAGCAATTCCACACTTTAATAGCATAAACTAATGACATGACTTACAAATTAAAATTGTATATTCATATCACTTTTAAAATAATATTTAATAGATACCTAAAATTATGTGTGTTTTTAGTTTAAATGGCACGTAAATACATTCCGGATCCAAGAAGTAAGAGATTAGAATCTTTCAAGAAAGATTCTACAAAATAAAATGAATGTTTACAATGATAATTATGAATAAACTTAAAAAACAATTATAATATGATCATATTGTTTTTTTGTTACAAGGAATACATTTATAATCCACTTACAGCTCTAATAAGTACTCTCTTGAAATAGCCTGATCTACAGTTCTCTAACTGTTAATCCGCCGCTGGTTGGGCCCCTATTTTAAAAATAAATCTCAGGGCCCCGGTTGATTGCTGGGTATACAAGTGAGCTAAACAGACACTAGAAAATGCCACATTTTCACCACTCAGTTTACGCCACTGGGTATGATGAATTCATAGAGATATATAATCATTTATTATGACAATAATGAATGGTAGGTAATAAGAAATATAGGTAGGTATTTTATTTATTTATTTATTGATGATAAACGCCCTTATTAGGGCTTAGTACAGATAATGTAGAATAATACTTATTAACTATGGTTAATACAGTAAAATAATTAATTATACAATTAAAATTAAAAATATTATCATATGTACTGATATACCAATTTACCGATATTAATTATAATAATTTAATTGACTTTACTTTTTCTATTATTTTTCTATTATTGCCTATTTACTATGATAAAATTATACGTGAACAGTAAGTACATATTTAATTTTATTAAATTTAAAATATTATTTAACTGTTTGCAAGTTATGACAATAATTTACAAATGCACATAATTGTTTTTAAAAAAAGTAAACAAAATTATCTCCCGAAAATGTTTTTCGAATTTTAAGTTCTTACATATCATTTCCTATTTCATAAAAAATATGTAGGATGTTAGTCAGTCATAAATATATGTATTACACTTTTGAATTAAATTGTGTTACTGTTAGCTTTGAATGAAGCCTTACAACTAACTCGATATTTAATATGTACTAAATGATTAAAAAAGTTTTGGAGCAGATATGGTTAGAGTGAGAAAGTAATTGTATAGAAGGTTGGAACTACGTAGAAAAATATCAAATATTCTTAACTAGTAAGGTATGGTTATTCTATTAAACAGAAAGCGAAATGAAAGAAGAAGGGTCAAAGTTTTTCTTTTTGGAAATGACAATGAAAAGCCAAACAAAATGTGTGCAATACACGTTACTATAATGAAATTCTTATGTTATAAAATAGTTAAAACAATTAAAATTAAAACATTAAAATAAATTATAAAATAATAATTTATGAAAGATTAAAATAAAAATAAATTAACTTAATATGGACTTTTACTTGGTTAGTACCACATCTGACTTTTTAATAATACTTTAAATACACATCCATAAAATTATATAATGATGTACATTTTAAATCTTCTGATTTATCTCGGAAACTATTTAAAAACTGTTTTACTAAGTAATTAAACAGTATAGATTCAATGGGGTTCATTGATATTTATAGACTTAATATATTTTTACTTTTAATTTAATTTAACTTTAAGACTTTTCTATTGATTCCCAGAGGTCACAGTTTCCAATTTTTGTTCCTAGGTTACCCTTATCGATAGCTATAATTTTAGTTGACTTTATTTATTCGTTGTTATATTTGCACGATGCCTCTAACTGTGTGGTTGTCAGGGTCTATACAAATTATTTATAACGGTAGCCATATGCCTACATTTATATAGTTGAATAATTGTATTATTTAAAATTAGAGCTTTATTAATTGTTATTGTTTATTATTAACTTTATCTACGTTATACCTGCCTAATCTACCGATTTTATGTTCACAACAAACGAATTTATATACCGATGCCTATTAGTACATTTTGGTACATTTAATTTTTCATATGTAAAATGTATTTAGTTTTTAAATTTATTTTCAGTGTAATAAATTATTCTAAATACTAAAATGTTAAAATATAATTAATCAACTATGTATATATCCGTTCGCTTGTTGAAGAATTTGTATATTTGAAAATTAATACATTTGTTTTTGTATAGTTTGAATTGGTTACTTCTTTGGATTGTTTTAGATAATTACATTTAAATTTATCCATAATACTTGTTTAACAACTGATAAGACGCAAAGAACTATGATTTATTTATTTGATTATTTTTTTTTAAATTTTTTTTTTTGATGTATGCTGAATAAAAATATTAGTTTCAAATCTTAGATATCAATCATAGAAATGTTATACAGTATAGGTTAATTCTTACACTAAATAAAATGTAACTGTAGATTAATTGATAATGCAGTAATAAACGAATATGTGTATCGTTATTAAATGAAATTTTCGGATAGTTATGACATTAAACATCGATGAGGAAAAAATTGTCAGCACTTAGAGTTTAGATGTCGAAAAATACATAAAAATGTTATATTTTACTACTTATTAATGATTAATTAATTTAAAAAAAAAAAAAAATAATGAAGAAAAATGTTGACCAAATAGTTATAATATTATGTATATAAGCAGAGATTTAACTAGGAATATTTACATTTGGGGAAAATATTAAAATTACGCCTTATCCGTAGACCACTAACTAAACTTAACTTAAATTAACTCTTCTCAATAATTTTTTCTAATAATTAATATACAATCATACTTATTGAGTTATAACCTTATAATAGTATTTAACAAAGATAAAAATATCAAATTAGTTGTTAATAGTTACAAAAATTACACATTCTAAAATGTTATGCCAGGTAATGAATACCCATTTTCACCCCCTAGTTTCGTCCCTGTATATAAGTATAATTTATCTATAGTTGAGTGGAGAAATTGATAATATAATTTTTTTTAAATTATCATTGCGTTGAGAAATTGTAAACATCAAACATAGTCCTATAATGATTAAGTTAATAATGATACACATAAGAGTTAATTAATTTAATTTTTATGGTTTGAAAACATTATTTTCCCAAATAATTAAAATCAATACAAAACCGTTTAATTTCATTATATTTATTTATTATAAAAAAATTATAGTTATAATTTTTGAGATTACATGTGAAATAATAAAATAATTATAACAAATATATATATATAAATTAATTACCTCAATATTATCATAAAATATAGATAGTCTAAAATAATCATGAAAACCTTGTATAATTCATTTATTTTCTTAAAAAAATGCACTATGTTCATATAAACATTGAAGTTCTTCGAAAGAAAATCGGATGAAATATTAAAGTATAATATAAGAATTGATATAGATATTCATGTTTTATAAATGTATAAAAATTGAGTAATATCAAATAATGATAAATGTGATTTTTAGCACTTAATATCCATCACAAAGGTGTGATGTTTTACATGTCAAAATGTAAAAATATTGAAAAAATAAATCATGAAATGAACATATTTTTTTACATACAGCGATAAGTTGATTTTTTAAACACTTTTATGGTATTATATTTTATATCGATTTTAAATTATTATTTTCTTGAAACCCATTTATGAGAGTTCTCAGTAGGATTCAACATTCAAATATGTATAAATATATATATGAAATAAATAAAAAAATAAAGAATTTCTTATTGATTGAAAATATATATTTACATAAGTTGTTTATAAACCAACTGATTTATAATAATACAAGACCTACCACATCAATATATGTACTTTTATGGTGAAAATATTAAATATGATATGTATACCAAGCAGCGATCTTAGTATGTATATGAAGTATTTATTTACTCTTAAGATTTAAAAAAAATTAAAATTGCTGTGTACAATATCAGCATGTATAATTATATAATACGTAATAGATATATAATTATACAGTATATTATTTAATATTGTTAATTTAATGGTCATATTATCCAGTGTCATCCTAACTACCAACAATGCTCTAGAACAACAACATTTGACGACCCCTCTCCTCAACTTCTTCACATTATATTTTTTGTAAAATTTACTTCATATTTTTAGTTTATAATTTACCTCTGTATTTATTAATTATGGTATTTGCTTATTATTATTATTATTATTATTATTATTATTGTTATTGTGATCTTCATTATAAAAATGTATTAATTTTGTTTTGATAACATTTCAAAGTTGACACTTTTTACCTAATAGAAAAATTACTTTTTTTCACAAAACTATACATAAAAGTTATTAAGAATCTTTGTATTTATAAAGAATATATAATAATGAGTTATTTTTAGTACATTTACATAAGCATTCAAAGTAAACATTACAATTGCCTTTTATATTTATAAGAACAACTTATTAAATATAATAATAATAATGTTTTATAATTTTATAATAAAGATTTAATACTCCAACATTTGAACATTATGTATAAAATTCTCTTTGATGAAATAAAGGATTTTTTCCTTGCTTAAAGTTGTTCAAACTTTTCATGATTATTAACAAATTACAACTATTTAATAAAAATATACATTTTGCATTTCTGCGTAGTTTGCCATTATTAGTGATGTTTATTTACCAAATTAACCGAATTCAATCAAACTTGATTTATCTTTAGAAATTGTTAAAATTGATAATTTATATTTATATCAAAATATATTAATAATTTATCAATAATATTAAATTCTACGGTAAAATATATATATATATATATATATTATTGAAGGCATGTAAAACATTTATATAATTTCTAGTTTAACAGTAAGTGATATACAATTTGATAGGAATTCATATTAAATATTTCAGTATAAAAGGATAATTAATACTTATCTAAAACATAACACTGATTTTTTTTATCATCATTAATTATTGACATCCCTATATTCATAATACTTAGGAGGCCCTTGGGTTCTTGCCCTATTTACCTACCCCTACCATCTTGTGATGGCTATGTACGAGTATTGATCTATAGCATGTCATATGGAAAGCAACATTTTCATAAACTTGGATGTTTTATAGTCTATAACTATATTATATTATATATATATCTATTTTATAGTATTTCACATAGACACTGAAATGTATGTATGATGTATCTATATATTGATTAGGGTGCTGTGTATTATGGCAACCCACATGGTGAGCAGCTCGATTTAAATAAAAAAATTTTTTCTCTGCAATCTATTTTAAACTATAATTTCTGAAAACTTATTGAGATAGTTGGTAAATGAGTTTGAGCTTTTATTTAATTTTTAATAACCGTTTGTGAAATAGATCTATTTTGAAACTGAGTAACTTAAATTGAGTAATTTTGCAAATAATGTCACTTGTTAACTAATATATGCATACAAAATAATACATTTTATATTATAAATATACATGCTTGTACTCAATTGTGTACTCAAAATTATTATTTTGGTGTTTTATGAATTCTTGGATTATTTATTAGTTATTGATAATTACAGTTACATTGCATTGCGTTGCTTAAGAAAAAAAAATGTGAAAATAACAGCCAAAGAAAAGTGATGGAATTTTATCTTTGAAAATGATAACTTTAAGAAGCTACTATGTGGAGACGGATCATTAAATAATGCTATTTCTTACAGAATATTATTTAAAAATTATAATTGAATGGATTTCTTAGACCTTTTAATATCAGTTACCATTCAATAATCAAAGACGACTGATAAACTTAATTTAAAAATTAAAAATAAACTGTTTTATGTACAACATAAACATTTAGTATCTTTATAATAGCATGTACATAATATTATAGTTTATAATATAAATATATATAAAAATAAAATATTAAATATATAAACATAATGTTACAATTTATTATGATTAGTATAGACCAGCGTTTCTTAAATTGTATTCCGCGGAAATTAAGTAATTTTTAGTAATTTTTTAAAAATTGTTAGGAAAATTACTTTAACATTTTTGACCAAAGATTAGTAATAGTGAAAAAAATGTTTGCATTATAAAAAAAAAACATTTGTCTATTAAATAACAATGTATAAGCCATATGGAATAGTCTAATTAATTATTATTTAAGTATTATTATATACCATTATATATATTATACAATTATTATTATATTAATTTTTATTTTAACATATTTTTTGAAATATATTTAATACCTTTAATACAATATTATTTTATGAATATAATTTATTTACAAACAATCCTAAAAAGAGCTAAAAAGCTAAAAAAAAAGTAGGAGTTCCACGATAAATATGGACACCAAAAAGGGTTCCAGGGATAAAAAGTTTAAGAAACACTGGTATAAACTTTTTTCTTATCTTTTTTTTTTTAACTTTGACAAAAGATTACATGAAAAATTAAAATATTAAAAATATTCCTTCATGTTCAGGAAAGGTTCGATTATTAAAAAAAAAAAAAAAAGCTGAATATAATAAGACATTTCATTGAAACTATTCTAATAATAATAATTTAAAATTAATTATTTAGCATCTGGCTATGAAGGGTCAAGATCCAAAGTATCCTATCGTTACTTATATAATCCTTATTGGTTATTGTAATATCAACAATGGTTGACAGAAACAATGCAAATCGTTTTAAAAAAGTATACTAGGTAAATATTAAGTATAATGAGATAGTATCATACAATAGTATAGTTTAGAGTAGTAGTGCTTACTGTAGTGAATTTTTTCACATAAGTAATGCATAATATAAGTAGTGTTTTTCCATGGTACTGACTATAGTTTATCTTTCAATCGTCCAAATTAAAAAATTAGTTAATGTTGTCAATGATTGTTGGTTGAGAAAAAAATTAATGTAATTTATTAATCTAATTCAAAAATAAATACACTAATACATATATGTTAAATACTATAATATAAGCACCATTATTTATAAGTTATACTGTTTGAGATCAAAGTTTAGTGACATTTTAGTCATACTGTAAGGTCAAGAATCATGTCAACAACTATTTGTACATATTGAATAAGGGTAATGTATAATTTTTTATCTTGAATATGACACACACACACACACACACACACACACACGTACACGTACACGTACACGTACAAAAATACGAAGTTGCAAGCACACTTAAAGGTTGAAATTCCTTTGATGTTGATACGTGGTATATATACGTGTTGTTACTGTAAGAAAAAGTAAAACTATATATTTCTTATTTTTTTCTTTTTGTAAGGATTATCTCTATAAACTTAATCGAATACGGGATTTGAAGTTGGTAGAAATTCAATTTCGAATATTTCAACCACAAATAAAAACGTTGCTTTCAACGTACTACTAAATAATTTTGCTTTGAACAAGTTTTTATTTATCAACATATATATACGACGAGATGTATTCAAATAAAATGTATATTTCGCTGCAAAATCGTTTTAGCCAATGAAATATTAATTTCTACAAGCAAGATATGCAAATTAACTAAATTCCGATTATAACGATTGTATTTTTTAATTAATGTTATATTTCATGCTTTACTTATTAAATAATAGTATATTATACAACCGAGGTCATTCATAGGTTATAATTTGATATATGATATGATAGGTTATAACTTATAAATTACTTATGACATCATATTAATTGAGTTAGTACTAATATTAATGGTGTCAAAAATTCTAAAAAGTTTTTGCCATATACCCGTATTTCAAGAAGGGATAATAAATGTATAGTCAAAAAATTATATTCGTTGAAATTTTTTAAGCTAACATTTATTTTATTTTTGGAATACACTCATAAAATACTTGCACCAAAAACGTATAAACATTAATATTAATAAATAAATAATATTTAAATTAAAACAAATAACTTTTAAAGAAAAAATTTGTGTTTGGTGTTCAAATTATGCATTTGATATCAAAATTCTTTATTTATGGACCTTATTAATGTGCTTATTTAGACATTAATGTTTACAAAACATTATTTTTACTGTCATAATATTGCAATTAAAAACGCTATTATTATCAACAATCGACAACGAAAAATTTTGAAAATGCTTGGTCAATATTATTTAAAAATTATCGAAACAAAATTAATTCTTTATACACTACTATAGTTTATAGAATTCTTGTATAAAATAATTTACATAATAGCAACACATAATATATTTACGATATGTATATATCTATAGTATTCAAACTTATAGCTTAAATAAGACACCAATATAATATTTGTTTCTACTAAAAAAAAAAAAACTTATTATATAGTATTGTTATATCATATTTCATATGTTATATTTTAAACAAGTTGTTTAAATTATTCATGATAATAAAATAATGCTTATTATAATAATTGTGATAAGCCTTAAAATCATTCTATTTTGTTTTATATTATAATATTATTTATTAATAATTTTTCTTATACAAAAAATCAGATGTTAAAATTGTTGAATCATTGAAATTTTTTTTGTTTTTATAATTTATTTTTATTTAATACGTTACAATGCAGAACAATAAGAATAATTAATGAAAATAAATATATAAATAGAAATAATAATAAAAATTAAATGACAGATTTGACTGAGTGTAAGTTTCCTTGTGAAAGTACTAGGAAATCGTTGACATTTAAATTTGAAAATAAAACTATTGATATTTGTAAACTTAATAATGAAACATAAGTGAAGTTAATAAATTGAAGATAATTTTGAACAAAGTAATGTTTATTAAAAAATTATGTATTATTCTCATGCCAACTAAACAATGTTGTATGAGTTTTTCTTTCATGATATAATATAAAAATGATTTAGTTAGGGTAGTTGATTTTATAAGTGAACTTTGTTAACTAATCAGATAATAACTTTTAACACTGACAAGTTTATCGGTTCTTCAAATTAACCTCTTAACTTTATGTGTTTAAAAAATTTCCGCCTATTTAAATTAAATTGTATCCATGTTTACCAAATAACATAATGCAATTTACAATAAAACTAAACTATTCTCTTCGGAAATTATATTAATTATTATAATACGTAATCATGTTTCTATATTCAAATGTATTTATCATAATTTTATAAGATTAAAAAAATAAAATGTTTATGGTATTATTTTGTTTTTAGTGTCAATTTTTTTTTTACACGTTTCAGCGTTTGGCAGAATATTTTATTTTTAAAATTGAAAACTATTTTTGTTGTATTTCGATGGATAGATTATATAAAACGTATCAAAGATAATATTATAAAAGTCACAGGACTGATACGTTGGATTTTATTCGATATACACGCAGTTTATAACACGTATTTGCTGCAACATCAAAAATGTTACTATAAATACAATATATTTAGGTTGTATTGTGTTCGTAGACATTTACAACATTGACTGTATTTGGAATGTCATTTTTGATGCTTCGTTCCTCGGAGTGAACAACTTGAACAGTATTTGTGAGACGTAGTATCTAAGTTATAATACTTATTATTTATGCATGGAGTAAATAACATCGTTCCTCACTTGACTTTTTTTTTCTGTACACATGTTTAAGTTTCGTCTGATCATCTCTCGTTGGCATTTTTACAATGTATATTTTTATTTTATTGGATCGTCACAATCCAAAAATATCTTTCATTCACTATGTATTTACATTTCATATGATTGTGTTGAAAAGCTCAAGTAAATTGAATACGATATTGTTGTATCAACCAAAACGATGCGTTGTACAGTAACACATTACTATATTTTTTATATAGTATGATATATTGTGTATAGATAAACTATTACAAGCAGATATATATATATTATAATTATACCACATACAATCACTCACAGATATGTATATACGAGTATATATGTTCAAAATATGAGTAGGAAAAATTCAATACTATACAATTCTCGAAGAGGTTTTTTATTTTGTTATTTAATGAAGTGAACTAGATTTTTATTATATATATACATATATCTGCTTTGTAAAATATTGTAGTGCATTTATTCGTTACGTAGGTACTTCAATAATATTGGATTACAAGTTGAATTTTAAATTGTACATATCAAATTTTATTCGTGAGATTTCACAAATAGGGACGATGTTGTTTGGAAATATGCATCTAAAATATTTTTTTTTGTAAAATCACTGTTAACCCATTGACATTTTTATTTTATTCTTATTTTTCGTGTACACCATAAAAAAATATATATTGTTTATGATTATTAGTTTTTATATAATCCGAATATAATATGTCACGTTTTCAGGAATTCACCGTTTGTCATTGCTATATTATTACTCAATATCAAATCTCAAGGAATTGCGTCCGATCCAAACAACTATTGTCGACCACTTATGTTAACCATAATAGTCTTGTTTCAATAAATATTTGACAAGTTAATATAATACTTATGCTAATTAACATATATATATATAAAATATAACAAACAATAAAACTTGCCTGTTTGCCATCCCTGCCTTTCCAACGTATCCATTTGTTGGAACCTGGTCTCCAATATTCGATCATTATTTCCTCAACGAACTCTTTACCAGACCCGTTACCATACCGACCCTGAGTCTTGATGGCCGTCACTGCGTGCAACCCTTGCAAGTTTACCTCCAGATACTGATGGCCATCGTTGGATATAGAACCTTTTGGACACCACGCACCTCCGTTGCCTTCCCATTTCAGCCTGAAAATCACAAATAATAATATAATTATAATAATATTGTTACAAGTATATTAAACTCGATAAGCGACTATACGTATATATGTATATTATATATGTATTTATGTAATTTTAGTTTTATTTTAAAATAAAATAAATAATATACCTTTGAAATGTGGTAGTTACTCAGTACAATTGAAATTATAGTATAACATTAAATATAGTGCTTATTTTTTTTAAAAATACAAGCCAGATGTTGACTATTAACTACTAAATAATTTTCTGTGTACATCATATTATTCAATCATTGAACTGTTCAAATAAACAAATTATCATGATATTAATGGTAGATTTATATTCTAAAAAATAAAAGATATGACATTACTTTTGATACCAAACTTTTTTCTTCCATGAAAAAAATATTTTATTTTATATAATGAAAATCGCGTTTATTTTCGTTCATATCTTATTGATCTTATATCTTAAAAAATTTGCACGTCTCTAATTCTATGTATAAATTGTTATATATTAGCTATGAAATAGTATAAGAAAAAAAAATTATGAGTTAGAGTAGTAAACTATTATTCTAATTATAAGTTAGGAGTGGTGCAAAGAATTCAGAAGTTTGAATATTTCAATGCATACCTTATTGTCTGTTATATTTCAATATACGAATTTTTATACTATTTTATTCTGTAAAAAAATTATATATATACAACTATATATATAAATATAATTATGTTTGATATAATCTGTTATATACAAATATTTTTTTTTAAATATTAACATCCATAGCCTGCAATTTGATCATAATAATAATAACCATCAAGCATAAGCCATAATATAATTAGTAAACTGGTTATTATACAAAATTATATTTAAAATATAGCGTGATGTGTAATAAAGAGGAAGTAAATCGTTGGTAACACCGGTTAATTAAATTAATAAGTCCCTAAACTATTTATTTTTAAGTCTGCGTGACGGGTTATTCAGAAATGTTGATGGAATTATTATTTATACGAGGGTTTTTATGCAATTAAATTATTGTGGTGAATTATATTATGAAGTGTCAGCAAGTTCAATAGTATTTACTTTAAAGTCATTGTGTAGTATTTTAGAATATAATTAGATGTATACTGCGGTGATGCATATGGCTTATAATACGTATTGGATATTTTGGACTTGTTTGATGTTGAATAGAATTCCAAATAGAAAATAATATTATTTACTATTTTGACAATTTATAAAAACATTATTTTGGTAATCATGAATTGTTTTCATAATATTTGTAAAATTAATAAATACGAAACCATTCGTATATAAAAATTTTAACAATTAACAATTTTCCACGCAAAACCATTTTTAATAAATTAGTTTAAAATTGAAAATAAGATAATTTTTTTTTTTTTTTGTTTTTTTGTTTGCACATTTCATTTGCACCGTAAGGTATAATACTCTTATCTATAATGTATATACTGTACAGAAACTATAATTATATATCAATGTATTGTGTATCTTTTAAACATATTTATACATTTTTAATAATTTAAATGTAAGCATATTTTGTCATTTAGTATATGCTATGACGTAGGTAATTGGTTTATTTAATTTCAAATGCAATAATTATCTAAAAATATAAAAAAATTAGCGTATTCATATAATAATTTTTTATATCTTTTGATTTCAGATTAACTTAAGTATTGGAATTCTCAAGGTTTTTAATTAATTTTTAATTTTTAAAAGCTTTCAGCTACTATAGCCAAAAATTCTCTATTCGTGTTATGGTATATTCGTGTGTGTACAATTAAATGGGAAAAGAAATTTTTCTTTTTCTCTGGACGCTAGTTAGCCCGGAGAATACGAAACTACTTGTGACCTGGTTTAAAGCATTTTAAGAATTACCGTGTTTAAAGATTTTCATAGTAGAAAATTGATTAAAAACCGGGTATCAAATGTTGCTCAAGTAAACATTTCAATATTACAAGTACAAGTACAAGTACAAGGTAAAGGCTGAGTAAAAATTCAGTACTACGCCGGGTTTTGGGTAAAGACTGAGTCATTATTATGACATCGAGTACTCGACTATCTAGTAATTAAAGGGTACCCGGAACATCTCTAACCGTCTCACACCGCTTGTCCATGATACTCTCTGTCTCGGAAGTTCGAAATAACCTATTCAGTAAAAATACTCCTTGAATTATCAATAGTAAAATGCGTAACAAGTTTATATTATGTCTGTAAACTATTACATTCACTATTTTATCAAAATTATAATCAATCAATTATTATTATAGGAATATCGTAGTGTGCATTTCCCTACATTGTTGATTATTGTTCCATTCTATGATTGCATTGGCACTTAGTGTTGTCTTAAAAATAAACTAATTCAAGGGCATCATTTCAAATTTTGAAAGGGTGGGGCAACTGGTTAAATTTGCTGACTTAATAGATAGTAATTTATTTATTTATTTATCCTATAGGCTATAAGTTACTTATCAATAGGTTTAATGGAATAATAATATAAATCTAATTAAATAAGGACTTATAATTTTATTATTTGTATATTTTATACTTTACAGAACTTATTTATAAACGCATAAAATTATATCTCAAATATAATGTACCGTAGTTTGGGGTGAATAAATCGATTTTAATGGTTTTTTTATAGATTATGGGCTTAGGCGCGTACTGGGTTAATTTTCCCTACCGGGAAACTGGAAATAATTAGAGCCCACTTAATATATATATATACCAATAAAAATAAATCTCATGTATACCTATCTATAACAAAAGTCAGGTTAAATCTGACGCAACTCATTCAAACTGATACAAGTATGTTGTATATGATTTTATCACAGGGTAACTTAAAGACGGTTTAAATCCACGGGTACTCACTTTCTTATGGTTAGTTCTAGTTTTTAATTATCTACTAGGTAGTAAAATATAGGTACAAAATTATCATTTATCCGTGAATTTAAAACCTTTTTAACGTCAATTTACATATAGTAATCATGGTTATATATGGAGACTAGATATCCTGATATTTAATGTAATAATTATTTATGGAAAAATAAAGTAGGTATCTATTACCTACATGATAGGTATATATAGTAAGTACCTATTATTTAAATTAATTATTTATCAACCCTTATTGTTTTTGAAACTTAATATATTGAAATTTCATAGTGTTAAATCTTATTGTATTCAAAACATTCTTGACAAAAAAAATTTAACAAATAATAAACTTTAAAAATTAAAAATAAAATAAATTTAATGACTAATGGGTCTTATTAATTTGTTCTACCTAAAAAATGTGAAATATACATAAAAATTAAACATATTTAAAATAGAAACATTTTTTTTTTTTAAATACTGAAATATTTCATGACATTTTCAAGAATTAATTATTTTACATTTCAAATAAAAATCAATTAAAATCCTTTATATTAAATGTTGACGATCATTGAAATGTACATTTTTGCATATAAAAAAGCACTAATAATAAACTTAAAAGTCTTTTAATAAAAATTATAATATCCAAAATAACATAGTTATATCAATAACGATGACAAAATTTATTTCACTTTATTTTTTTTCGTGAAGGTGTGTTATTATAGTGACGGCACATACTTGTTATTTTAAGGGAGAACAGAAATGTTTGACGAGATCGGAAAAATTTTTCAAGTTTATTATTCCAATATTTATCATTATCTTATTCTTTTTGTGTATTATTATAGGCATTGAAAACATTTGCAGAGCATTCAATCTTTCACGAAATTCTTGAAAAATTCTAAAACCTGCTCCCTTACTCATAAGATCGTTCGCTGTTGAATTACTTTCATCCCAAAATATAATTTCATCAGCCATTCAAAGTTCTCGTCACACTCGTAAGTGCTATACAATAAAGAAATCGAAATGATAAACACAAAGGTAAACGGTAATCGAAATTAAAACATGACTCTCTAGGTATAACATTTTTGTCACACCTGTACCGAAAGTTTGGTTTTCGACCACGGTCGAAGTGTTGGAATGTAACATTTATCCGTCCAGCGGGTGGTAAGATGAGAATGCCATAGTGGCGGATGGTAAACCCAAAAAGTGCGGGGGGGATGGAAAGTGAAAATCCCTATAACACCATGTAGTAAAGTGAAAATTTCCAAGAGCGCTGGCCCAGCATAACCAGAAACTTAAATGTATACCACGGTCCGAACAAAATATAAACTTTCAGTTAAATCTTATACACATATCACTAACTCCTTTCACGACGCATAAACATTTAAACATATTTCGTTTTCACTATTCCCACACAAGTGCGTTGGATGTTACGGATAAATTTGTTTTGCGCGATTTATATACCTAATAATTCGAATTAGAAAATGAAATCTTTTGCGAAAGTGTCAAATTATCCCATTTCGTGTTAACCGGAGCACCCGATAACGGTGTCG
Organism: Sipha flava; assembly: GCF_003268045.1. NCBI lineage: Eukaryota > Metazoa > Arthropoda > Insecta > Hemiptera > Aphididae > Sipha > Sipha flava. The sequence goes on along the minus strand of NW_020273630.1, from coordinate 1,246,018 downwards.
GCGTATGATGTCCGAGAATTTTCGATCGGCGCGTTATCGCGATACGATCGATACGATTATCACCGATCCGTGAACGCCATTACTCTGGGACGTTTTTCCGCCGACATTTTCTCTGCGAACGTCGGACTCGTCGTTTTTTCCGTGCCACCGGTCGTGTGTTTTTGTAGTTGCGGCATAGCACGGTGGAGTCGCCATCTTTGGGGACAACTTTGTGTGTGTGACGACTGTTCGAACCATAGCTAACCCGTGTCCGTGAAATTTTCTTACAGTTATTGTCGTGCGCGGAGAAGTTATTGTAAATTAAGACCGACGCCGCTGATCAACCGATTCTTCTGCCGGTTATGGCGTTCATCGCACGTGTGAACACGGTCGCGTGGGCATAACCACTCGAACGCCAGACCATCCAAGGTATCTCTATTCCATTATATTTCTTAAAAATATTATTTTTATTTTTATACGATTTGTCTTGTTATATTATTACAATGCGTTTGGAGCATATGTGATTTTATTGTTATTTTTAGATTTATCATATTTATAATTACTTTTTTTTGTTGATATTACTGTGTCGCTTTTGGCCCATTTATCCCGGCATTTGTTATAATTTCATTAATTATCCTTGTTAAGTGTTCTTTTTTATTGCAAACGACGCGAATACATCACAACAAGCATAAATACAATATATGACAATCAGTACAGTAATTGTAGTTAACCTTTAATTTCACCATATATGGTTAAAATGGCAAATGCTATTTCACTAAATCTATTGCCTGAAAAATCAAAAGAATGATATATAATGGCATATGAAAAACTTTTAAAATTGAGAAAAATAAATAAAACTAAATCTTTGTCGGAAAATGTTTTTTTTACAATAATCTTACAAATTTTAACAAATTATCTACAGAAATTAAACCGTCAACTCTATGGTTTATTTATGCAACGCTTAAAAGAATGAAAATTATGAAAAATAATACTAACGTTTGTATTTATTTAAAATTACAAGTTTTTTCAAAGAGAAAATCGAGTGGATTAAAAGTAAAAATTCCAAAGTTTTGACTTCAGCCAATATAAAAAATTCATTGATGAAGCTCCTGATATTCAATATTTAGTAAAAAGGTAGGTGAGATAAAATTTTTTTGTATACATTGGCTATTCATTCTCCGTTCATTTATTACGATATATATAATACTTATAAGAGAAATATATATTACACATTAATTAAACTTTTCTACTCAAAAACCAATTTTTCACGATCATTTACTCTTAAAGGAGAGTTATATGATATTTTTAAGAATTACTAATAAATATTACATATATATTACAGGTTATTGGAAAAAACAAAATTGGAAATATACCTAAAGAAATTGCAATATATTTAAATTTACTGTATTCCCGAGCTAATACTAGTCGTTTTTTTTGCCGAACTTCAGCAACATTACCGATTCTGCTGGTGATGTTACAACTAGTGATGGGATTAATCAAATGGAATAATCGAATGATTTTAATAATCGAAATAATGGTAACAGACATATTTACCAAAAGCAAATCAATTAAATTATTCAAAAAATTGCTTGTTTTACTCATTTTCCATTAGGTACTAAATTAAGAAGTCGATTGTCCATCAGTATTGTATTGTAATTGTTAAAAATAATAAAATTACTGAATTTAACTGAAACTACAGGTACCTATTTGGTAAGGGGCTCAGGTCTTATAATTTTTGAGATGGCCTACCAGGATTTTTCTGGTATCCCGGTGGGCTAATACACGCCTGTATGAGCTCAATTTTTATGGTATAGATATCACGAAAACTGTTTTATAAAAATCACATACGAGTATATAGACATATATAATATACCAAAAATAAGGTTTGTGTAATAACGATTGTCATAAACTGGGGAGGAATCAGTGTATCCCAACTTTTAATAAACCGTGAACGTGTATTTAAAAGAGAATATTATCTGATTTCTGAGTACAAAATAGTTTTTTAGCATTTGATCATCAGACAAAGAATTGCCGACTTTTTAAAATTTCTTAGAGTGAAGCATTTGCTACACCCCCTCCCCAAATGATGCCCTGAACTAATTTATTAGTCGTTTAATCATACCTAGTGGTAAACGGTATCGCATGGCTTCATATTTATTTTTTGGGGCTAACACTAATGAAAAGAGTTCTGGTTTTATTTGAACTGAATACATTTTAACCAATTTTTCGTCGTATGCTTATACGAAAATGCAATACCCCGGTGCTGGACCGAACATAAGCATTCCTATAGACGATTGATACGGTGACGGAGTATGTTGACACCGAGGACGGTAAACGGGTGGCAGTATACGGTATTGTTGGGGTTGGGCTTTGACATGACGTCGCACACTTATGTTCACTTGTATACAACGATACATGTTCCGTGTGGTGTACACTGTGTTCACACAGAAAACCCCGATGCAATTCGTCAATGTCGACTAATCGCGAGACGTACATAAAGCTTCTTCTTTCGAGAGACGACCGGTGCGGGGCTTTAGTGAAACAGTCAAAAACGAGAAAGCATGTTCTCACACATTTGACAGATAAAGATTGAGAGATTCGATAAAAAAAAAAAAAAAAATAATAATAATAATAAAAAGAAAGTCGAAAAAAATATTTTTATTGTAATAAAAGTTTTTAGCGGTCGAATTCGGTCTTGTGGTTATTTTCCTAGAAAAAATTATGTGAATCGTTAAGAAATCCAACGAACTTGAACGAATTCGAAGCCCGTGAAATTGATTGTTTTTTTTTTTTTTTTTACTATGAAATGCGAAATTTATTACCCAAGACATTATTCGCGTACCACGTGAGAAAATCTTTAAAAAATAATAAGATACTAAAACCACGCATAGTTATGAGATTTGTTTAAAAACTACTTTAGACGAATGAAAAATACTATAATTTATTCAATTATAATAATACAATACACTCGCCGTCCTCTTATATTATTGTTGTTCAATATAAGAGTGTACAAAAGTTTAAGCTTACTCAAGATATTTTAACGATTTATTTTTTTTTCCAGAATAACACCTGTTTTGTCTTGCACTATGTATTTCTATCAAAGACAAATTGATTTTTTTAGGCTACGAATATTTATATATTTTTTTCCCGTACAAGTTTCATACTCGTATTACAAGATAAAATTCACAATTTCTATCATACAAAAACACTGTCCAGCTATTGCAATAATGACGAAATATTTAGTTTTAAATATGATTTATAATTTTATGTTTTATTGATAATTTTAAAATTTATTTTCTACTCACCGCAATGTAAAATAAGACATACACATGTATGTATATCATACAACATCATAATATGTTTTCTTATTTATTTCTATAACATAATAAATATTTAACACTCTGAGCAAATTAAATTGAATGTGTTAGATGTTTTCACTAATTATTTAAGTCTGTTATTTTTAATTATGAATTTGATCATATTTTGATGTAAATTAACATAAAATATACATAAACAATATGATATTATAGAAAAAGCCTGACATTATAATCAAGAATTAATACTGTTGTCATTTATTATGAATAAGCGTGTCGAGTTTAAAATTATGATCATTAACTTTTTTATTTTATTTTTTATTAAAAGATAATTATAATCTGTACTTATATAATTACAATAAGTAAATATGAGTGTTCAAATATATATATATATATATATATATATAATGTAATAATATTAAATAAAATACGTGATGAAGAAAACCACTCTTTATTAGTATCTCTGAAATATATGTATAATTTGTTAATTTATAATTAGCTCTTTAATTTTACCTTAAGCGTCTTTTGGCCAATTTATTTTAAGTCTTCGAACAGGATTTCCAGGAATAATTAAGAAACATATTTTTAAGATAAGGAGATTTTTGTGGTTTTTGAGTTTCATGTGAAATCATGGAAATATTGATCGTATAGGATTTGAAGTGAAAAGTTCGTTGCCCAAATTTTGGTTTAAAACATACCACGGAAATCCAGTAATTAATCGTAGATTAATAATCTGTATGTTTCCAGTGAGTGAATGTTGGATATTTTGTTTGACCAAAAATTTGGATGTTTTATAACCGAACACGGGCTATAATAGTTTTATTTTTAAGGCTAAGTTTGGTCTTTGAAATCAGACGAAAATTGTGAAGGTATTAGTTACATTGTAACGTAGATATATGTAGGTATTGGTAAAAATGTTTAACTGTACAATATAAGACCATTGATCTGATTAGTTATTTAAAATTAAATCAATTCAAAATTATGCTTAATTTTTTATAGGTTTTATGGTTTATAATTTTTTTATTTATCTAAAATAAACTATGAATGAACCTTTTAATATTTAATTTATTATTGAGTTAGGTTTTTGAACGATGCTATTAAAAAATAGCATTAAGTGAGAGCCATCGCGTGTTTCCATAGTAACCTATTTAAACTACAGTAAATATAATAAAACGAACCACTAATTAGGATTATGTTTATACTTTTTTAAATAAAAAAGAAGTTTGTTTTGGATCTTCAACTAATATTTTATTGTTTACTACGCCCTATTACTTTAACTCTTTAACTTATGTCCATTTAAGTTTATACGAATGTAATATGTGAAAATGTCATGACTATAATTTGGTTGTCATAAACATATTTTATATAATTTTATCATTGTAACTGAAATAATAAAATACCGGTAAAATGTCTACCTTATATTGAACCATATAGAGTAACAATTTAAAGTATGTCTACTATTATATTGTTTTTCTTTTTAAATAATGAAGAATATATTTTACAAAAAATATTACAGTCGTTACGAACGTCGTACATTGTGTACGTGTGGTAAATCATCTCTCTTATATTATATACTGAATCTGGTTTTAATACAATTTTTATTCTTCTTATATACTATCGTATAGAACAATAAAACATAACAAGTGTTGTTATAATAGAACTAAAAAACCTCAAAAATATCACATTTAATTTATACCATTATATAAACTTAATTATTAAATAAAATAATTAAAATTGTGTACCTCTAAGACGGCCCGTTAAGCACAATTCAACTTCAAATACTGTAACGAATCCACGAAAATCAAACGGATCCAATACCAAATCAAAGAAATTAAAAACTTAGTCATCGAGCACTCTTATTGACTTACGAAGTAATCGCTCATTAAGTACATCAAGTGACTTACTTAATATATTAGTCGAAATGAACGAAAACATAGTTCCATTTATTAAAGTCAATACCAAGAAAATACCACAAAATGTGTGATTTTTCATCTACTGATTCTTCAAATTCAAAAAAAAAAAAAGAAAAAAAAGTAAACAGATTTTCCACTATCGCCATAGACGAAACATTTTGTTTAAGAACACACGATAGACTCTGATAGCAATGAAAACAATATCAACGACGATATTACATATATATTATATTACGAAACAAGAGCAAAATCCCCGTCACCAATAATTGTTCATAGTATGCTACGTTGGATTCTGAAACACAGAAACGTAAACTGGAGGTCACTCGGGGTGAAACTTGCGACCCCTAAAAATATCATAGGGTCATAAGAGTATCTTTTTGTTACCCTAAAATATTATGTGCAGTTTTCAAAAAATAAATTTTTTTTTTTTTAAATTTAAAAATTTAAAAACTATGATCTACAAACTCGACGTTATGGAAATCATCACTTATCATCAAAAACACCAAACAATTTCACATCATCCCCTAAACGCACTTTAAGGTGTATAAAAAATAACGTAACAAAACGGGGTACTGTTTGATTAAATGTTTGATAAACTGTTGAATGAAATGAAATAAATGGTTCGCAGAACAATCAAAATGTATGTACTCGTATGTAAACTCGTGTGTTTTCCGTAAAATAATATTACATTTTTAACCGTTTCTATTAGTCGCTGAGTATAGAGATAAACGCTAATCATGTCACTTAAAATGGCTGCTACAACTTTTATTTATATTCACCTTACACTAGAGAAAAAAAGTAGATTAAACTAAGGCGATAGTGACAAACTCAATTGTATACTCATCAGTCGGTATCTGGAAAAAAATTGTTCATAAATGACTTAAGATTGCAAAAAGTAAATGGAGAGTTTCAATTTTTTTTAGGATGTCGTCGAGTGATTTTGATTTTCTTATAAATTTGATCGGACCTAAAATTGCTTCAAATTATATTATGACAAAGTTTCACGAGCTGTGGGCAGTTAGCTAATTTATTGTAAACTAATAAGATCAAAACAAGCATAAAAATAAATATAACTGATAATATTATACTTTTATGTGTTCATAAAAATGTTCATAGATACGTCCATGAACGTGTATGCATACACATCGTTACATAATCCCATAACACCTTTTTGATGTTATGCCGAAATACCGATAACAAGCGGATCGCTGGTTTGTTCATCCATATGCTCGATTTTCGATGATTTGTTACACATGAACCCTGTTTGCGAACAACTGTTTGCCGTTTCGTTACCATAATTTTTACGCGTCTTCGAATCAACTTAAGAAATATTCTTTTTATACACTGGGTCTTATCACTCACCACAAGAGATGACTATCTATGGAGAGCAATTCGAAAATGCTTTAAACAGAATAATTTACAAGTCCCACCAAAAAATAACAATGGCCATTGGTGCAAATCTGTATAAAAACAGGCAGAGACTTTTAATTTTCATCTCTCAAAAGTCTTAAAATTTCACCGAAATATCGGTAATCACACTTTCACCAAACATATTGAAAATTCACTTGTTTCTTCTCTCCTATTTTATTTTGCTCCAAAATCATTTTCTTTAGGGGAATCCCTACACTTTCTAAAACAATTTCCTCCTAAAAATCACTTAGAATGGACTTAATGATCGCAGAAGTGATCTAAAAAATATCAAAAAAGCACTAATTCACCTAACTCACATTTTAAATTATATTCTAAAATTCTTCTAATCCCCTATTCAATTAATAATAATAATTCCGAGATCAGCTAAACCTTCTATTATTCCATATTCCTATCTTCCTATAAGTCTTCTTCCATTTCTCAGTAAACTTAACAAAATATTGATCTTTAGTCATACGAGTATATACAAAATTATAAATTAAAAAAAAAGTATACCTCATACTTGATTTAGATTTCGTAACAAAAACTCAACAAGTCCAACAAATACACAACCTAACTGACACCATAGTCTACTAACAATTTGAAAAACATTATATTGTTTCACTGTTTATTATTATTTTTTATTAGTTTTTTTTTTTTTTTTGATTATTAGACCCATTTACTGCTGGTCAATATCTACAAAATTACAAAATGGAAACATGATACTTAAAATAGAAAATTTCAGTTAATAATGAAAAATGATCACACGCTACTTTTACGCTGAAAAAAACTGTCCGTTTTGTCGCTATAATCACTCTATACAATAAAATCATACCACCGACCACCAAAGTCCGTTATTTAAAATTAATATTAGACAAACGTCTAACTCGGGCCAAATATGTCAAGCAAAAAAGATTTTTGTTCAAATTCAGACGCAAATTATTTCAATTTCTTCTAGACAAACGCTTTAAATTTACCCTAAAAAATACACTACTGTTATACAAAACTCTTCTTACATTTATTTGGTTTTATGGGATTCAGTTATGGAGTGCTGCTAAAAAGCCAAATGTCTATAAAATACAATTTTTTTAAAAAATATACTTATTTCCAAATAATTTACAAAGATCTCTTCTACGCCACATACTTTACCCTACATATTTTTTTGAACATACCTACCGTCACCGAAGTAGCAACTTTATCCTAAAAAATCTTTCATGCACGTCTTAAAAATCATCTTATTCCCCAAATATTTGATCTTAGTTCTAATAAAATATTAGCTAATTTCCTAAGAAGACTAGAGAAACTTGTGTAGAAACTTAGCATAGATTTAAAAAAAAATAAGTCAGAAGTGTTAGTAAATGATAACTACTTTTAAAATAATCAACAAATAAATATTAATCAAGCTTATTGTAAAAAAAAAATACTTATAGATTGTATGTATAAATTACACGAAAAAAAAATTAATAATACATAAAATAAATTAAAGAACTTTTTCTGGGCTTTATTTATTTTGCTTAGTAATTTTGTCTTATTTTAGATATTTTTAAGCCAGTATCAGATTTCGGCCAATGTTATTTTAAGAATGCATAAAAGAAAAACTGAAACATTTAAATTAATATATCTTAATTATAAAAATAAGAATAAAAATAAAATATTAATAATAATGATAAAGAAGAAATTAACAATTTAAAATAATTAATTCATATAAATGTAAAATGAAAGTACTTAGTATATATTTTATTTCATATAATTTAATTAGAATTGCATTATGTGATGAAAAATAATTGAATATAATCAAAAGCAAACGATTATTAAATTAATAGAAATTTACAAAAACCCATGCAAAAATAAAATACCTTTTCATTTCATATCATCTTTAATTAATTTTATTTTAAATAATTCATCATATCGATTACGTAGTTATATTCTCGGGCAATAATAGTTTTACAATTTTTTCAAATGCATTGTTAGATTGAAGTTACCTTGATCTAATGGTAAATTCAATCTAACAATGCCTAACAAACATAACTTAGGTCGTATATATCGTAATTTTATTATTGTATGTATTAAACTAATTAAAAAAAAGTGAAAAAATGTTTAAAAAAAATTGTTTTACAATATTCAACTCTCCATATACAATTATATTTCTGACATGTTGTCTGTTTCTTGCGATGTCATCATTGAAATGAGTTCCTAAAACTTATACCGTTTGTTTGCACATTAATTGAATTCTAGAACTTTTATATTTTTGAACAAACTATAAGCTCAAGGCTAAAAGAAGGAAATAATTTTATTTGTAGCCAAGACTCACATTCAGAAGAAATTCGATAGTCTTAACGTTCACTATCAGTCACCGATGTTATTTAAATACAATTAATATCAAATATGTCTCATAAATAATAAACTCTTTTATTCATGCCTGAAAGTTACCGCGCTCATGTCATTTTTAGCAGATTGCATTATAATGAATTTTCGTTTCAATATATTTCGTTTAAAATACAATTTCCATTTTCTATATAGCTTTGAATCTTGTTAAATAACTATGACATCGTGTCACATTATATTTTATTCAATCATTTTTTTTTTTTTTAAGATAGTATATTTACCTTTTATTAAAAAGTTATCACATTAAATTATTCATAGTAAAAGTAATTCAATAAAATTCTTATGGTTGTTGGGCTATGAAGGTATGTATACAAAAGTTTTCTAGACCAATTTAATATTTCCTTCAGGCATTATTATAGAAGGATGTCACATTTTTCGTCTTCAATATCTAACCTTGGTAGGGTTTAATTCGATTCACTTCAACGTAAAAGGGTGTTTTTTACTGTCAGAACTATTTTTTAAACAATTTATGATTCATCATATTCCAGAGTTCTATTGTATAATGCATAATATTATACCGATATTTCAGTTGCAATAAAGAGAATGAGCGTGGTCAGCGTTTTTTGTTGAAATTCAATAATTTAAAATAGATTCGTTTCACTAAAACAGTAAAATTCAAGATAGTTTTCAATGGAACCGTATACCGAGTATATTCGATTATAACTTTAAGTAGTAACAAACAAACTTAACTATTTACCAATAGTTTTGAAATCAACTTTAAATAAAAAAAAATATAAAATAAAAATTATGTGTGAATTATTGATAACTTTTAAACGAATACAAATTTTAAACTAAATAATTTATTGACGTATACTTTCTAATATAACGTAAAATTTGTTATAAAGACATTGAATAGCAATACAACATTTTTGTAGTATAAATTAATTACGATTTTGTAATTTAGACTATAGTCGATGCTAATGAAGCTCTCGCCCATCGTTTACCTACTATATAATGTGATTATAAGTAAACAATAAGATAACTATGTTATATATGGTTCCCCAAATCTCGCTATATAATCTTACCTATATAATCGAATTCAACATACTGTGTTTTTATTATGTTAAGTTTATTGACAGAGTTTTATCAATGAATACGAAATCATATTTGTAATTCTATAGTTACAAGTACCTTTTATCATAATATATCGTAGAAATATAATCATATTAAAGATATATCGCGCGTTTCGATAAAATATTTTGTTACAATAACGGAATGTAAACATTGACTGCTACGCCTACGTCCACGTCGGGTTGAAATAATGACGATGATTACCTATCTAGTGTTTTATATACCTATGGCCAAAACATAGATTCGCTTTAACCAAACGTTTTTAGTTTTAAATAATTAGGTTTATGAGTGATCGATCAACAAGTAAAGTGGACACTTCCCTTCGTCCAGATCTTGTCTCGCTAACGTCAAAATGAAACAAACAGTTTTTGACTGTAAATTAGTGAACATCAATTATGTTCTAAACTACTTACCTAAATTGATTCTAATTCTACATTTCACTTGGTCAAGTTAGTCCCTGCTTTCATGTGCTCCTGTCACTGATCTAAAAGTGACGCTGGCAACTGTTTTAAAACTACTATATTACTTATACTACTTACTTCATACTTTCTACATTATAGTACTATTAATATTTTTTTTCCTTCTAATAAGATTAAAATATCATTTGGAAAATCGCTATTATGAAAAATCAGACTCTTGATTAATGACCAACATCAAAAAAAAATCTGAATTTTAAGACATTAATTTGTCACGATCATATAATTGAGGGTGTCGCAGGATTAATGATAAAAACTATTTGTATAGACTGACACTTCTGTTATTCTTTAAGCACTTACATATGTACGTAATAAATATTCAAAGGTTGATATTTTTATCTAGACTCTATCTAATATTTTAAAACTAAGATCTTATATTCAAAATAATAAAATAGAACTATCTAGCCTATATAAATGACAGCCAAACCAAACATATTCTAGCAGTTTTGCATACCAGCAATGTATTTAGACATATTCTAATATGTAATGTACTGATATATAGATATGTATATATTGTCACATAAATATATCATGCAATAAGACTGTGAGTTTATTGATATCATAAATTGGTGCAGGTTGAATTTTAATTTTTAAAAAATCAATAGATTATTAAATATATTGACAATACACCGATATAAATGAAAATCCTGTAAACATTGCAATTTTTCATTAACTGTAACTATCTAAATATAAAACAGTAGTGTAATTGCTATAATGATATAGAGAAAATAATTTACTATTTCTCAGTAGAAATCATACGATAGCAAGTATATCTAAATGCTTAATATTACTTTTCATTGCCAAAAAGCATATTGCTACGTATATTAATAGTATATAAATATACAAATGTTAACTAAGCGTTAAAGAGCACGAGAATTTTAAATTTAATATGTCCTTTGCATATTCTCACTTGTAAACATTTAAATTAAATATTGATATAAAAGAGATAGTGAAAAAAAAATGAAAGTCTGATATTCGAATGATATATTATTTATATAATCTTTGTATTAATTTTAAGCTTAAACTATTCCATGAACATGGTCATAGGTTATCCCAGGTACTCTTTTAAATTTCAAAAACGACGGAATTTAAAATTATTCACTTGAACCCCAAATGCATTAGAATTAATAATACTCCTGTCGATGCGACAGGTTAACCTGAATACATATTTGGCTAATGCCTGACCCTTTAAAATTTAAGGGTTTAATGGTCTCCGGTTATTTCTAATGATTTGTATTCAATGAAAACATTGAAATGTTGATTTAAAAATATATATGTGTATACAATTATAAACGTTATTATACCATATACTCGTATACCTATATTATTATTCAAGTGGGTATACTAAGTATGCATCTAAAATCCCAGTTCATCAATTTCGGATTAAAAAAAAAAAAAGAGGGAATAAAATGTGAAACATTATGTTGGACGCATCCTTCAAACGTGTTTTGACTTATCTAGATTAAAGTATATAATATATTTTAGCGTAGACACGACGCGCGTTAGAATATACAACAAATTAGACCGAATGCGATGGACTTTGCGTGTTTTTCCATCAAAAAAAAAAAAAAATGTTGAATAAATACACCGCGGGAGGTTCATACGTATTAAAACCGAGTTATAAATGTATACATAAATATATTACATCCGTTACGGCAGTATTACCACTTTCACTTTTCATATTTTAAGAGTCGCTAGCAATTTACATCATATAATGTATGGCACAGACGTACCTACATAAAACTTTTATTATTTTTTTTTTCGGTTCGTTGATAAAGTTTAATAACAAAAACGACTTTAAAAAACCGTAAAGTGTAATATTGTTGTATACCAGAATTCAAGGCTATTTCTACAGGTTAAAAATTAATGTCGGCTATATGTAATCCAATGACTAACTCAGCTTTTAACTGAAGTGTCAACCCGCGTTAATGAGAAACTAACCAACGTCCCTCGACCACAGTTTTGTGATTCGGTTTAATTCAAAAGAAAACAGGTCATTTTTTTTCACATTATTTTTAATTTTATTGTATAGAAAAAACTATTTTTACTGTACACTAACCCTGCATGCATTTAAAAATTACGTACAACTAAATTTAACATTTTCAATGACAAATTTGTCATAGAAGTACTTAAATAAATATAAACATAAAATACTGATATTGTTTTGCTAGTGTATTTAATTAAAGTTAGTATAGTTAATAACATAAAAAAAAACAGAGAATTATAATAAAAAATACAAGTTTTATATAAAATAATAAGTTGAAGTTTCAACAAAAATGTTCACCATAATTTCGGTATGTAATTGTATAAGCTGGTTTGTACACGGACACCTTTCCCGCCACTCACGAAATGTTGTGAATTGGGACCTATCATTTTAGTCTAAGAGTAAGGAGCTCGTATTTTAATTGATGTTGTACAAATTAATGATAATTTATTCTAAAATATTTATTAAAAAATAAATTATATTTCGTAATAAAAAAAAATAAAACTAAATTTTCTAAATTTGTGTGCATAAACTTATTATGATAATAAAACAGCTACAATTGATAACAAAAGTATAAATCATAAATACTTAAAGCTATCTGAGAAAAATTTCGATAAATTTCTAAAATATTAGTCGATATAGAGCTAAATGAACATGTAAGTACATAACATTGTAAAAACGAATTAACAGTCCTTGTTTTTTATACATTTTACTGTATTTATACAGCGAAGTGCCTCGATTGTAATATTAAAAGTAAATGTAATATTTAATCGAAATAAATTTTCTAAAATCGAATATGATTATTACTCTACATTTAGTATTTTCATCAGTTACCGAAAAAAAAAATATTAATTTATTTGGCTCATTGTGCAAGGAACATATTTTCACGTACAATGAAAAAAACGATTTTATTGCTAGAGAAAAATAATGTTTAACGATTTTAAGATGAAATGTACCTAGCGTTTCAGCAGAACGTACATAAACTGCATATAGTATATTATGATAAAGTGAACTGTATTAACATTCATGTGTATAGAGCTTTACGTGTATTTTGTTGATCGGAGACAATCTGGGGCCACACCGAGCAAGCTATTTCGGAATTCGTGTTCAACTTACCACAAACGGTGCGAAATGTGGAGATATTATAGTTTATAAGTCCTCTCGGGATTTCACTATTGGCCAAAGGCTGACCACAACACTCCTCTACCAGAGTTCCGTAGGCTATTTGTGAACAGGCAAAAGGTGTTTGCAATCCTCCCTGGACGGTCGATAACATAGGGTCAAACAATGTTTACCCATTTACAATCCGACATTAACGTTCGTCTATCTTTCGTAAAAGTAATATTTATTTTAATATTTGTACAAATATATATATATATATATTTAAACAATTATTTGCTTTGTTTGAGAAAATATTAGCAATCGAGTGAGTAGTTTATTTTCCAATGTAAAAGCCAAATAAACGTGCATGATGCGTATACTTCGTACACCTTTTCATGTGAGTGTAAGTGAAATTAATAGTGTTTACCAATCATTGTATAAATTAATTAATTATTTTCGTTCGTTATGTGGGTTGTCTTGATCTTATAAGAGTTACTTGTAGTGGTTGTTTTTGGCTTTTAAAATAAAAATAAACATTGTAGAAAATGCTCGCGTACAACATTATATTATGATGAAAGTAAACGTTATACGTTGAAACCCATGAAGATTTCTGGAAAATATAAGAAGCATAATGATAAAACAGTAAAACGAATAACATATTTCAAATCTATCATAGTATATATTGTAGTTAACGTCACGCGTAGTTTAAAGTTCGAGAGCAACGTACGTGCATAACTATATCCGCAAAATCAATAAAACCGATGGAAACATGAAAAGGCGTAAGACAATGTTGTTTGTAGGCGATCATCAAACTAACGCGTGTATAACAGTAATAATATTATATTAGATATGAAATCGAGCGGGAACGGGTAATAAAATGAAACGAATGGTGGCTCGGTGAATAGACTATATGTATGTATTTACTCGACCGTTCAATATAAGTTCCGGATTCGAACGTTGTCTGTTTACCATCATTCGTCTTTGCGTCTACTTTGGAAATGGTCTTGATCAATGGAGTGTTAAGACCCGTGGGAAATTAATGAAGGGCATATGTTTTAAAAATTGACAGAACGAATATTTCTATGAGATAACGGACCGGAATAAAGATTGATAATAGTGAGACAACAAATTGGTGGCTATAGAGCAAATATGCGAAACTCAAAGAAATTAGTTTATAGTCCGTGCATATCGTATGCAATACGGTCGACGCAAAAAAAAAAAAAAAGAAAAGTATAACTAACGTTCTAGAGCAAATCGTACAGGACACGGTGTGATCAGAAAAAGCGTTTTGTGATGCGCAGTATTGTCTCTCTAGAAATACTATTGGGCGACCACGATAACCAGTAATCGCGTAATACGAGGGTCGGAAAAAGTACTAGATAAAATACTGTTGGACGTAAAATGGAAAAAAAAATGGTTTAACAAAATCCTGAAAGGTAGAGAAAAACGAAGAGTGTGCGACAAAGGGATACACACATCAATATACATGCGTATATACACGCGAAAACTATTACTTGTATGTATTATAATAAAAAGCTACACGAAAAATACGTTAAAGTGTGTAGCAGCGTAGAAAAAGAGGATCCGTGTTTGAAAGAAACAACAAATTGTAAAATGTGTTATGCATTGAATCGAATAATATAACGAAGATTTATCACGGTTTTGTACGATAGAACTAAAGTAACTAAAGCAAAGAAAAAAAAAAATATTTCGAGATTAATAGAGTTCGTGGTAAACGCTGTTATGATATTAAAAAAAAAAAAAAATAAATAAATAAATAAAATAGTCGGAGAGTAAATATAAACATTTTGTGGTGAAAACGTGGGCAACAGCAATATTATTCAAAGTTAAAAACGCTCAATGAAGGTGTAGCTTAAAAACTAATATACTGCTGAAAATGAGAGGGAATAATAGTTTGAAGTAGGTATAAATAAAGCTCGCAAAATTATTAATTACGGTGGGCGCAATAAACGCTAGCACTCAGAAGAAAGGATAGCAAAAATGTGTTTAAATAACTTACAAGATGCTAAAAACAAAGGTAAAAAAACGAAAAAATAATTAACGGTTAAAAATATAAATTGCTTATTCATAACAATATTAAAAATAAAAAATACAGTTATAAAATGGTGCGAATTCATTGTTTTTGCTTATGATAACATAACCAAATTATAACCACTTTAACAATAAATTTAATGTTTTCTCTTCGAATGATTATAGTATAAGCAATAATTATTGTTAAAATATATTTATTTATTCTTTTGTCAAATAATAACCAATTTTTACTTAAAGTTATATTAAAAGTAAATTTTACTATAGTTGGTTTAGTTATATATTACATATAATTAATGTTAGTTTTATTTTATTGTTTGATATTACGATATCATGGATTTTTGTTATTAATCTTCTGTGAAAATGCATAAACTTCGTATCTTCGTAATATTAAAAAAAAAAAATCGAATTAAAAAATTAATATTTTTTACCAACAATAAAATTTTAATATTTATAGCAGATTTGAATATGGAGATAAATCGAGAGATTTTGTTGCAAATAAATTTTAATTGTGTTCTATTCAGATATGTGTTAAACGAATCGTTCTATTATTTTGATCCTTAGTAAACAAATAAAACATTTCATATATAATTTAAATTACATAAACGGATATTGAAAGTTTACTACAATTTATGTTATTTTTTTATATTTTTTTTAAATACATACCACTAGATAATTTTTTTTAAGTCCTATATTGGTAAGATATTGATAATATGACACGTATGCATGTAACAGTTTATTTAAACAGTAAATTATTGCTTACGGGTTTGTAGCATTGTCCATGTAGAAATCTACACTAACCTGCCTATGTAATTTT
Organism: Sipha flava; assembly: GCF_003268045.1. Classification (NCBI taxonomy): domain Eukaryota; kingdom Metazoa; phylum Arthropoda; class Insecta; order Hemiptera; family Aphididae; genus Sipha; species Sipha flava. The sequence goes on along the minus strand of NW_020273630.1, from coordinate 1,229,522 downwards.
CTATTAAAACTAAATATTTAGAAGTAGACTATAATATACATAATATATATATATATGAAACCATAAGTTTGTTGAAGCTTATAAGATACACTTAATAAAGTCTGGAACGTTAAATTCATAGTCGTTCATCAATATAGTTGATAAAAACCCGTTTTTTCATTAATTTTTTTTTTTTTTTATATTCTTATATAAGACATGTTTGAGAAGACAAAATGATGGTGATATAATTATTTTGATTATCTTTTTTGGGCACCTTATTGGAAGTTCTCGCTGATTTTTGGTGAAGTTTTTGTATAATATTTAACATCTGATAATGCTGTTTGTTATTCTGATAAGTTAATGAACGTTATTGTTAGACAACCCATAAAAAAATGTAAAAGTGTTACATACTGAAATAAAATGTATTTATTGTAAAACATACAAACTTATAACTATATACAATTGATATATACCATATATGCGTTCACAACACCATCCATACAACAATGTGTGTCGTTTTGATCTTGAGCTTTTTGTGTGTGAACTGATTGCAGCTGTTGTGGAGTAATCGAAAGTTTATAGTGACGACATTACGCGGTGAAGCAGATTATTACCGAACCATACAAACAATAAAGCGTTTGGATCGGAAATATTTTCCGCACAATTTACCGAGGGTATGCGATGACCAAGAGTTCCGGGGGCTGAAGTAATTTTCCACGCGCAAACTGAGTGCGATCTAATAACACGGAGTGCCACGTGGGATATTAGAGTAACGGGTCGCGCTTATTGGTCTAGGGTGTGTATATTGTGCATTTAGGTGTACAAGTGTGGGTGTATATAACGATATACAAAACGAAGAACAATGTGAATTTAAGAAGTGTGGTGAAATTTTTTCAAAGGAAAGTACCGTATGGAGAACCGTTCAGGTACTTCCTGCAACGTGTAAGCCAACGGGTAGTAGTAGTACGGTAGCAGCATCAGTGGTGCTGTTGTCAGCAACGGATATACGTGATAGAAATATCAAAACTCCGGCTGAAGGGCTTTCTAATTTTTTTACATCTCCCTATGCGAGGAGATTTTACTCTACCCCTTCACACCATCCTATACACACACAAACACGCGCGCACACGTATATATATATACGAGGATATCAGAGGAGTATATCGCTCTGAATATAACATCATCTGTGTGCGCTTGGTCGGGGAAGACTCATATATTTATGCGGAGCTCATATGATGTGCTGTATATTTATATATAATATAATATAACGCAATGTTCCGGTCACGTCACTTACACACGACAAATCTGCACGACTGGGCCTATTCGTTGATAAATAATAATATTCATAATATGCATATAGGTATAGGTGGAGGTGTGCAAACATATGGGATACGCTGTTGATGCTGCAGCGCGTTATTACGAGCCAATTGTTTGTGTACGCGCTGAAGATGCCGCAGCCGCCACGTGTACGGTATATTTTAATAATTATAATTAATATTGCGTTTAAACGTTTTCACACCGGCAATAAACAACAATGGCGGAGAGACGACCGTCGGGGGGTTGGTTGTCAAAGTATACGCGGGCAGCAAGACGTCGCCGCGCGGTGAAGGGTTGGTACACTGCGGGGGAAATTTGTTTGCGGGATGTGAAGGCGGAGGACGCGACGAGAGGAATACGACCGCAGTTAATTACGCCCCGGAGATGGTACACTCGTCGTCTTCCGGAGGGCGACGGTGGAAACGCCGTGTTAATTATTATCGTCGTGCGCCCGGAGTCCTTACAGAGCTTCTACGCATTGAATACACACGTGCGTGCGTACGTGCGCGCCTACGTGCACGCGTGTGCGGGCAAAGGGGCGCAGACGAATTCCTTTACGGATTTCGTGTTCCTCACCTTTTGTGTCTGGCTCCACGACCGCGCGCGCGGGTCTACTCGCCTACCACTGTCATATTATATTGAACATGGATACACGAGACTATCCCTGCTAAGATTATGTGCAATATTATATTGTGTTCTGTGAAGTCTCCGACTGCTGCCGCCTCAATAACGCGGCGCAATATTATTGTTATAATATGCGCCGTCGGTAAAATGATTAATCACGCCTTCTCTAAACGAACGCGTTCTCGATGCCGGATGTAATGATGCAAAAATCTATCCCTTTATTTCGCCACCACTGACCGACAGTACTACCGAATATAATAGGCGTGTGTTAGATAACATTCATTGAGCACGGTTTTCAACAGCACATAATATTACGATTCGACGCTTTATCCAACAACAATAACACTGCAAACAATTCATTTTTAAATCAGCAACGGAAACTTATTTCGATATTAAATACATAACTTTTTCCGAAGTAACCAGAGGATTTAGAAATTCCAACAGTCTTGTCATAATATTCAACCAAAAATACATGTTATTGAAGATAATTGTTGTCACAAATTTATTTCACGATTTTTAACGTTGGAATAAAAATAAAAACACTCAGCCGCCACAAGTTAAGAATTGAAAAATCATGTTTATGATGATTCGATTTTTTTAAAAACAACATTATTTTTAACGGTTAAAAAAAGATTCTGCTATTCAATAAAAACTAAATAAATTAGTTTCTCGACCAAAAATAATGATGACAGGTATGTCGAGACATACCAAGACATAATGGATTATTTGCTTTTTAACGTTTTTCATTATGAATTCACATTCAAACGTTGAATAAAATAATTCAAAAGAAATATCTTTATTCTTTAACAATAAATAAGGTCTCGCAAACCTCCCGAAAATTACATTCAAGAAGTCAATTCATACGCTACGTGAATGATACTACACACATTTAAAAATATACACTTTTTTCTTAGAATTATTTTCTTCTAATACCATTTTTCCCGAGACGATTTCTTATTATAAAATTAACGATTTCAAAACAACAGAGATACAAAATATATTGTATAAATATTATTTTTATTTGTAAGCTGATTAAAAATACAGCCATGTACATGGCCTGTGATGTTAATTACCCATATAAAATTGTAATTTTAAATTACCTTTAAACAACACAAGATATAGTTCATTTTGAATTATAAAATGTAAATAAATAGTAAGTTAGTTTCAAAATTAAAAAAATTAATAAAAATTATGTTATGATGATAAAAATGTAAAATTAAAACCAATATTTATCAAGAACTAGAAAGATACTGTAGAATATAAATACAAGTTTGTCAAATAATTTATTCCGTAAATGGTGTGTAAGACATTTTCATATAATGTTTTTTTACATAAATTTATACTATTAATTTTATTTTTCTTATTTCTAAATAAAAAATGGAAAAAAATAGTCTTATGTTTTATTTTACATGACTAATAGTTCGTCTTACTAGAAATCACAGGAAACACATATGTATTTAGTTTTATAAATTACAAACAAGATAATTTATTTTGTTTACTTCAATGTTAATTTTATTATAACTTTCAGACTTGGACAGTATTTCGAATATTGATTTCAAAAAACTTTTTATTTTTTAGGTATTTTTTAGTAACGGCCAATGAGCTAGCAATGATGATAAGATTTTAATAAAATATATGTAGATTTATTTCAGAAAGAAAATATCTGAAATGTATTTGTTTTTATTTTTGATAAAGCAACGTGGACTTAAATGAAATTGGATCCATAATTTACTTGTAAAAAAAAAAAAAGTAACTGTATTGTGTACACACAATTTAAATAATAATCTATTTAAGTGGATTATTACCAAAGGATATTTTTCTCTATTATATGATTTATTATATATTTGCCATATTCTTTAAACATGTTATCATAATGAATTATTTCGAAATTTATAAATATATATTGTCTTTTCTTTCGAAAAAAAATTGTCTTTAGAATACTTTTATTATTTTTTAAATATTATAATCGGAATACTATTTTACATGACTATACAAATATTTATTTTAAATAATTTTAATTTATTGAAAATAATTAAGTGAAATATTTTTTAGATTATTTCATTTAACATAAAATATTTCCTTTATAATCAGGTGGATAATTTAGTTATTTTCTTAATAATATATATATATATATATATTAGCTCAAAATATTTTTTAAACCAATTTTTTTTTTTAGTTTTATTTTTTTTTTACAATAATCATGAATTTGGAGTAAAAAGCGATGAGGAAATAGGAGGCTAAAGTATCCACCCATTTGTGACACTTTTATGCAACGATTAGTTATAATTTATTAGTCCAAAAGGTCTCGACACATTGTTCCTTTTAAGTGTCTTCTTTGAGATTTCCTGAAATATTACGATTGAATAGTTCTGAAATCAGGAAATTTCTATAGTTTTGTTAAGGAGTTTCTAACATGATTCCCCAAAAACAATTTTTTTTTTTTTGCAATAAGACAATCTGTAAATATACGTTTTACAACAACTACAAATACTGTACTGTTAATATAATATAATATAAGAAATAAATTAGGTTATTATTTTAGAACCTTTGAGAGAAGAAGCCATCCACTGATTGTACTCTGAAAACAAATTTAATTTTAAAATATATACACTGCAACCTTGGTGCTGTTATACTATATTAATGAATAACGTTGTTATTTAAATGTTAATTTTAAACCAAAAGGATTTATAACGTGTTTTTATCATATAATGCTACAGGTCGAAACATGATACCCCGAAAAAATTATGTAGAAACTACATAAACTCTATCCATTAAAATTCGTTTCCATTAACGAATTCAAACGTAGAATATATGATTCTACCATCCATCTGTAATAGCATACACAAATTAGTGAGTAGAATAGTTATACTGTACATAATATATAAACGCAATATAATTTCTATGCGATTTTACTATTCTAACTTATGGTACAAAAGTATGAGATATAGTGCTTGATATTTCAATAACATCGATTATCAGTTTGAACATCAGACGTCTATATCACAGATTTCTAAACTGGAGGTCATGATTATATTTTATTGGTGGGTCACGTAAGATTTTAAAATGTATTTTTTTATATTTTAGGTACCTAACAAATAAATTAATAAATTAACTTTAAAACCATATAGGTAACAAGAAAAAGAAAAAGGCAATTATTTTTTTGTAGGTAACTAAATTTGAAAAAAATTCTAAAATGGGTTGTACTGAAAAAAAAAATTGGGAACTATTATATTATTTATACATTATTTTTTTAGTTAATCCAAAATGTACACGATTACGTTCATTGAAAAATCTAGATGAGGTATCGGATAAAACATAAACGTCGGATCTGTAATTTTACTACACATAGAAACTCTTGTATAGAACTTTTAAAAGTGCCCCTATGTGATTTGATACTTTCAAACATTATATAAATTTAGAAATAATATGTACGACTGTGCAATTGTTACAATACGGGACCTAATAATTTATGCTTAATGTGCTTATGTTTACGGTTGGTCTAGTGCACTAGCAATGAAAATGTAATCGAATTTATACCGTCTTTTTGTAAATGTTTTCAGTAAACATGTTTATGTATACAACTTACACTATTTACTTTAAATATCAAGTTTGAAATCTCCTAGATTATCAATAATAATTATATATATATATATTATATGCAAACAATCATATGGTAGAAGATAACGTTAGGAACTTTCACAATAAATGTTTGTCATTGTAATTTATTTTAGTTCTTTTCTTTATTATTAATTTTATCATTCCATTCATATCATTCCTGTTCCATGTAGAGTATTAAAACTTCTATAAATATAATAATAGCTATGAATATCAAAAGAGAAATTTAATAGACTTTTCTATGTAATCGTACACTCAAATAAATTAAAATCTTTTTTGTCGAATTCACCATTGTACGCAGATTTAGTGGAATACTTGGAAATATATTCTTATCATGTATAGGGGATAAATATATGTATATATTTAGTGATTTTCTACAAAAAAGTACATATGTAAATTAATTTACTCTAGATTGTCATAAAAACGTAAATATGATTATGTTCTCATAAAAAAATAAAAAATAATTTTTTATTGTAAAAATATACAAACTCTTTTAGCAATTATTTTATTACTCACATATATTTAAGATAAACATATTGCATTTTTTAAAACAAAGGAACTAAACGCAGTCACTTTGAGTTATTATAATAATATTTAAATTATGAAATTATTAAATTTTATTTATAAAATAAATTAATCTTAGCATTGTAATTTTATAATTTCTGAGATTAACAACATTGATCAATTCCATTCAAATAATTATAAAAATACTACATGATATAATTAGTTTAAAAATCTAAAATTGTTCTTAATGCAAATCAAAAGAAAAATATTAATTCATTGTTTATGCAGACATGAAATAAACAAAAGAAATAAATGGTGTTTTCAAATATACACGGATAATAAATGTAGTTTTTTCATTGTTAAAAATACTACTAATTATTAATTTGTACATGATATAATGAAGATCAACCATTTAATATTTAAATTAAATTAAATTTCGGGAATTTAGGTCAAAGGCAAAGACAAGTTACTTAAACTAGAATAATATAACTATCAAACAATATGAGTTTTACCAAACCAACGTCCATCATATTTAAATCGGATTTTCTGTAAACATTTTCCATACAGAGTGAGTACTAAAGCCACCTAAACGACTAAAACAACCAAGCGTATCTCAGTCATTGCTACGTGATATAAACTTGTTATAACTCGAGGGAAAATCGGTTGTCTGGCACGTGGCTACCATTTGATGATACAGGCATCTATAGCACAATGAAAACTTCTAACGTTAAGATAAAATAATCTAAATCAACGCATAGCAGTTTCACATTAAGACCAAGAATCTCCCCAACCATAACCTTCAATAATCTACCTATCCCACCCACACAAAAAAATTTGCTGTATAAGTATCCTATAAGCCGGTGACTGACATGGGCTCATCTTGTTCATGCCAAATGAATGACTTTCAACAACCGAACTCGATCTCTGTGACTCCTTCAAACTTCCAAACACATAAATTTAAACAATAAAATTATCCTTTATAAACTCCTCTTGAATTACCCAAATTATGATATACATAGTATACAATTCTAGGGTTCATCCAAGCCTTCAAATATAAACGTTCCAATTTAAATGCCTTCGTCGTATTACAAAATCTTCTTTCTTTGTCTCAAATGACAAAATTTATAATAACCACTCAATTTCAAAAATAAAAGAAACCATTAAAACTCTCTATGAATGCTTTCACTCAAACTTTTCCGACCACCGCAATCCTCTCGTTTCAAACTTATATGTTCTCAACAACCCAGGTGATCCCAGAAGGTGTTTGAAATGCAAATAGTGCCGGGACCCTTTGAATGTATAAAAATTATCCTCAATCGTGAAGTTCTATTGCTAAATTGATTTTTCAATCAATACTACAATTCAACCACTGCAATATTAAATATGAAAATATGTACTTATTGATTGTATAAATAAATGTATACATTGAAAAAAAATCGGTAAAATTGTAAAACAATTGATTTATATAAGCAGAAAAGTAATTTATCGATTTCCTTAAAACTATTTGTCTCGAGTTCATAATTTGAAAAAACTTTTGATTAAAATACAAGTCTGCAGTTAGTTTAGGTAAGTTTAGTATTAAGTTTAGTAACGAAAAACTTAATGTTTTCGTCTTGTGTGGTTTTACAATAGAAATTCAGTTACAATTTTAAATTCGTTACAAAGAACCAATGATTGTTCATACCCTATGTTAACTAAATAAACTATAATTTGTGTATATTTCACAATTAATATTCGAAATAGCAAATAGTGGATATGAATGTTATTTGAGTTTTATAAATTTATTTTTCATGTTATTATTTTCGGTTTTTTTTTATTTATTATTATTATTTTTTTCAGTATCCGCTATGGATAAAGTAGTTTTTTTTTTAATAAATGAGTAATTTAAGTAAATATCATAATATAATACATTGATGTATACGCAAGATGATATATTTTAAATTTAGGATAATCTGTTTAAAACTGAATTTTAGCTTGTATACATATTTAAAAATCTTTGAAAACTTTAACGTTTTGTGATTTATTTTATAATAAACTAAAAAAAATGGTTTTTCTCTTACTATTACTCAAGATTATTTTTGTGTATCTTGAAACCATTGAAAAAATTTACTCGTAAAAACTTTTAGTTTAATGTAAACAGAAAAAAAAGTATACATTTTAGATAGTGAAATCTCAAAATTGTATCGTAACTTATAAATACTCGTGCTTAGTAATAACAAATTTTATCGTAGTTTCTATGAGATTTATAAAAAATTAGTAGAGTATTATTAATAAAAAAAAAAAAGTACCTATATGTATTTATATAATTTTATACCACAGAAACGATCGTTTAAAGAAATCTCGTATGTATGAATAATATTTTAATAAAGTTAACCAAATGATGAAACTATATTGAAAACAAATTATATCTAGAAAATGAGTATAAGCTGAGTTGAGAATTTTCAATGCGCATAAGATTTGGTTCTTTCTGTACAAAGGTCGACGGTTAGTATATATTATTGCATTGAAGCAACTGGTATTATAGGTATTTTTAAGTGAAAAGAATTACCAATGTGTTCGACAACACAACTCTTAATGTAGTTTTACTTAATAATATTTATGGCACGCGACGCAGCATTGACATTTCCGGTAGATAATATAAATATATTTTTTGGGAATGCATATATATATATATATTATGCGCGTTGCGTTACATATGTTAACATTTAAATAATTATTGACGGTACTGGTGATCGCAAAACTGCGAAAATTCAGAGGGATAAAATCGTAATAAGCGTGTAAACATTTATATGGGGGAGGGGGGTGTGGGTATGACGCAGTATAATGCAATCGATGCGTGAATATATATACATAATGTATGGATGGATAGATTCGCACACGCTTATAACGGCATATGATGTATAATTGTTATTCTTAGAACGTTGCCCAAGGGATTACTTTCATAGATCTATCAGGGGTAGAGAAAACGAGAAAGACTTACGTGCACATACGGCCAATCGTACGCGGGACCACTCGAATCCATAACGACCCCACTGTATGTCGTCGCAACGTATATAATTAGCTGGGGAGAGTTTTCAAGAGGAGGGTGTGCTGTGCGACACAGGATTGACAAATCCTCTCTGAACCGTTTGTTTGCGTGTGCGTGAACGAATGTGTGTGTGTGTGTGTGTGTGTATGTGTATGTTTTAATTCTGGGGGCTTCGAACGACGATAACTCGTTATAAACGCACAGGAAAAATCGTTGACGTTAACGTTTAGCTGGAGTCACCGAGTTGGTCGGATGAGCACAATCAGCGAATTCGTATATAATTCCTTAGAGTTAAAATCTACGACGTGCAACCATGGGACAGTATTCTTTTTAGTAAAGTTAATAGAGTGAAAAAAGACCAGTTGAATACCGTGGAGGCCGTTGGACTAGGAAAAAAACACCGTAGTAACTCACACTGATTTATTCTATTTTTATCAGTGTCGTTACGGTATGGACAGAGTACTTAGCTTTCGGGTAAGGTTCTACTGTTTCGGAAATACTGCTTATAATTATATTATTTTTTCTCTTCGCATCAAAAGATAATTTTCATCAAAAAAATTTCGCCATCATAGAGACAAGTCGTAAGTTGGTAAAAATGCAAATAAAAAGATTAAAATAATTACTGTGATTTGATCGAAAACGGATTGAGTATGTTTTTAAGTTATTGTCTGGAGAAATTCAATAAATGTTCAGAAAATATTTTACACAATATTTTATTCATTTTCATCCACAGTTCTGTACTTTTTAGTTGATAAATAATGTGTGATAAATTAATTTTTTTTTAACTCCAACGCATATCAAGTCCAAGCATACATATTAATGATGTTTCGTGTCCTAATTCGCAATGATAGTGAAATGTATGTCACGACTTATGAATCTATCATATATTTATAGTTAATCATCTTTCGTAGTTTTCAGAAATTGCTTTCTTTATTTTTACAGTTCCATATAAAAATAAGTAGTAGGTGTTTATTGTGTTTTATCAATTTTAATTCGTTATAATGAAATCTTATGATGGCTATAAATGCTTTTTTTTTTTAACGAATATGACCAAAGAAATCATTAAAAATATAAAACCAACCAAACAAAATTTGTTAATTTTACTATTGATAAACTATTGTTATTGAACCATAATTTATCGATAACTTATATTGCACGGTAATTCTATTATTTTATTGAAAACTGCTTAAATTACTCGGAAGATAGGATTTGCGATATTCCACTACTAACATCATACAACAATATCAAACCAATAGTTAACTAATGATTCTTTGGTTTTGTATTTTCCGTAGTTTATTTTATTTTTCACAATAAATTCTAATATATCAATATTTTAACTGCCTATTTTGTTGATATTTTCTCTCTTTCTACTTTTGGAACATATAAAAATTACAATTTTATTCAAAAGAATAATGTAAGAGGTACACGCAATTAAACAAGATAAAAAAACAATGTACTTCTAAAAAATAAGTAAAAAAGTAATAACAAAATGTGTTTGGTACAACGCCGTTTGACTCCATAATAATATCGTGAAATCATGTTAAATTATTAATAATTAAAAGAAAATTATTCATAATAAGTATTTATAATTATTCACTGTATGTGTACATTATTTTCTTCTTGTTTTTCAGGACTCACATGAGTTATTTTCAGCATACTATAATAACTCAGTCATCAAACTTTTTTTCAGCTTATAAATACATACTCTATTTAATTTTCAAACTTTAGAAGCTTAAATAATTTATTTACATCAAGGCATCATGAAAAAAAACTATCTACATTTCCATTTTCTTGGCTCTTGAAACTTAAAATATTGTTAATTGAATAGAATACGCACGTTGATATTCTATTGGATCACCAATTGTATTACAATTACATTGTTTTTGGTGTAATATAATGAATAGCTTTTGTATTAGGTACTTATCTTTGGAGATATATAATGCTATTCAGAACATTATGTTCGGAATTAATCTGACTTACAATTAGTTTATGATATCGGTATTTATGCATATGCTGATCTCATTATTTTGGATTTGCATTCCAGCAACTTCCTAATAGTTAGATGCTCAAAATCACTTCTTCCACAGATATTGTCAAGGTAGTTAGCAAATAAATGATGATAATCAGATAGAAAATGATTCAAATCGATGAATGCATGCAAATTAACTGGGACAAAAGCATTTATACACTATACATAATATATAATTATACAAGAATGAAGTTTAGTGGACCCACAGATATATTGAATTCCGGAGACAAACGAAAGATAAGTCAAATCTAAAATAGTTGTTTTGAATTGTATTCTATTTAAGTTATACGAGTATATTATATAATATATTATCATATTTTATTCACACAAATTATTTAAATGAATACGAGCTTATAATATTCAAGGTCTTGTTTGAAAAATGATTTAATAGGTACACGATATCTAGAGGTAATAATAAAAACAAAATTAAATATACAGTTTTTTTTTATTTTTGATAAACATTTACATGTTATATGTTTTTATAAATAATGTCTTAAAATAATATTAGTTATGAAAAGTATTTATTTTGTAGTTGAGTTTTCAATGATTTGTTCAAATATGTATTTTAGTTTAATTGATATAAGATAAATATGAGGAATTAAAAATTTAAAATAAATTTAGGTAAGATAATATTACGTTATTCATAGTATTTTAATCGATATTTTAAATTTTTCTATTAGTAAACATTTTTTTTCGAAACTTAAATGCATTTTATACTATGCTAAGATGCAAATATTTTTATTATTAAAAATGCACACTAAAATGTTATTATTATAATTTTATGGCATTTATATTGTGACTGTCAAGTAGGTCTTAGCAGGAAACTCTCCTTCTTCTCCTTCGTTTCCATCCCAACTATTTCGGGTCAGCCACTTTCGTCCTAATCCTCTACTGGTCTCGATTTTCTACATGCTCTACGCACAAATTAACAGCCTTTATATCATTATCAATCTTATCCAACCATCTCTTTTTTTGTCTTCCCCTTACTCTTTTCCCTTCAACGTTCATTTTCATAACCATGCACCTAACCATTGGCTGGCAAATCTAAAAATAAAAAAAAGAGTAAGATTTCTAGGGTCAGGTGAAACTCTACAGTCGTGGATGATATAAAAGTCTGTGAGTGGTATAGATGTTTCGGTTTTTTAAACTCTAACCCATTGTATGATTAGTCTCAAAAAAACCACTCTATCTGTGTAAAAGAAATTAGATTTGTTTATATTTCTAAAGATGTTTAACATAGTACAAGAACCAAATTTTTTTATAAAGTAAGTTGAATATTTAATATTTTGACTCTCGTAAACAAAAATGCATCTAAAATATGGGAAAATCAAAATTTTCAAATACCCATAATTACTACTAACTTCATTAAAATTCTTTGAAACTATGAAATGTTTTTTTGCTAAATAACTAACATCGTTTAATGTAAATATCCAAGTTCGTTAATTTTATAAAGCTTATAGATCTAAAACTTGCGACTTTCAAATTATAATTTGTAATGTTGAAATACTATATATAATATTTATTATATTTTTTGGTAATAGTTGTAATATAATATAATAACAATAAACACTGTAATTATATGTATATATAATATAATAATTAAAAATATAATACACATTAAAAAATTTTTAAATCGTAATTTTCCCCCCCAAAATCTTGATAACTCGAATACTTAGTAAGTTAAAAACATCTATAGTTTGAAAAAAATGTATTTCCTTTGAATTTCAACTTGTTGATGTTCCAGTGTATTAAGAAGCCTACTGGGAAATGGAAAATGTTTGTAAAATGACCCTCGTCAAAGTATCACCAAGAAAATATTTATTATCAGAAATCTCTTATGATTATGATGATTGAAGCCTTTCTGGTATGGATCGTGTTCATAGACTTAAAAAAAAATATTTAAAGACTTAATAAAATACATGTAAAACTTTGTCTTATCATATTTGTTTCACTTAGAATCTGAAAATTAATGAAATAAAATACATTTTAGAATTATATCAAAATAAAAACGTTTATAGTGTGTTGTATATTTGTTTTACTTTTACAACCATATCTGTAACCAATAACAACAATGTATTGATATATGGTCATAATTTAGTATATATAAAAAATACATAATGTGTAAATTACAGTATCTATTAGTCGTGAATTTTACATGAAATGCTTTGTTATTGTTTACATTTATTAGGTTTAATTTGATACCTATGATACTTGGAGATGGTTGAAATTAAAAGAAACATTTATACAAAATATGTAAGAACTAATTTAATGGATTAAAATATTCTGAGAATATCGTAAATGTATTGATCAAACAAAAATATTTACATTTTGAAGTATTTTTATGAATGCATTATGAATATATAATTTTATCTTAGATCGAAAAACTATTTAAAATGGAAAAAGTTAGTTGAAGTAATATTACTCGACATAAATTAATGTTGAGAAATATATAAATCAAACATGGGAATTTTTTTCTTTTGTAAAATATTCTTTCTTAGAATTGAATCAAAAAAACAAAATTACTCAATAATTTACTCAATAATGTTTCACTTACATTTATTTAGTATAGTTAAAAGAGTTTTTCAAATCCCATTAAACCAAATAATGTGTAGATACTTTTATTATAACAAGGGATGTCAATAAGTCATTGAATAAATTAATGTACTCAAACCCATAATCACTATGAGAAAGTGTCGTATTTTTGAAAACTCGTGGAATATAACAAGGATAATGAATGTTTATATATATATATATATATATTTACGAAAATATGTACCCGTCGCGTGCTCGGTAAAAACATTATTGTTTCACGATTCTCAAACTTTGAAATACGGTTATGGGCACGTGATCGCTAGAAAAAGGTTACGTAGGAGAAGGAGGAGGGGGGATACAATATATTACAAATAGTTGGCAATATAACATTACTCGCAGTCCCGACAAGATAAATACACACGCACAGCAAAGACCGCCGGTGTCGATTCCCGGTCGGCAAAGAGACATAATTCGATTGGCTGACAAGTGTTAAGACAGCCGTTTCTACACACGTCCGACGTGCATTCCGCGAACGCACGTTTTCCATTAACTATCGTATTACTTTTCAATCCGCTATGGCAAATCATATTTCGGAAAAAATAAGGATAAAAAAAAAATAAAAAAAATATGAAAAAAGGGAAAAAAAAATACGGTTCCCCTTTATTTCCCCAGCGGTTTTACCGCTCCGCGTACTTCCACTAGCTTCCGCAACCAACGTTTTGATCCCGACACGACCACACTACGTGAACACCACGTTCACACACGTACATATTATATACATGATAAACAGGGTGATACTTTAAGTATGTTCACCCTTTTTTTATACTTAAATTAAGGATTTTTTTAAATTCTGATTCGCGGAAAATGTATTTGTTTTATAAAAATACATAGACTGAATGTATATCTTAAGGATTATACTGTGACAGTATTACATTTTGTTTTTCGAAAAGCAGTACCATATTTTTCCGAGCAAATAATTAATCATTCAGTTTTTTTTTTTTTTTTAATTTTTCGTATAATATAAACAAGATTCGTATCTGTGTTTTCGTAACTATTCAAATGTATTTATAAAGGGCTATATATTGTTTTTTTTGATCGGCTTGATTAAATTACTTTTAATTTATGATAACATTATGTAATTTGTTATTTTAGTTAATCGCTATTTGCTGCTGTTTTTAAATAACTTAAGCTAAATCTAAAATATTATCACGGTAAACTTATTAGACAAAAGGAAAATATCAATGCATTGATTATTTTACATTTTTCTTGCATAACTTCAAATTAGAACACTTTTGAAAATATTGGTACAATTTTTGATTATTTTAGTACAAAAATTCTAGAAAAATTAGCTAAATAATTATTTACGTATAAACAACGGTATTACTATTTGAAAATCAAAAGTTGATATTGCCCTGTGACAATTCCTTGATAAGTACAGAAATCCGTGTATTAAAATAAAATGATTTTATATAATGCACATATCTATTCATTTTTCCTAAATTAAATTCGAAAATAATGCATAATTATAATATAAAAGTGGTGAGCATGCTGAAAAAAATCACCCTGTATATTCGGTGCCTACGTATAATACACGCGCTTGTCACTTGCAGTTTCTCCGGTCGTGCAAATTAAATGGCCACGACATTGCATACGCTCCTCGTGTTAGACCTGCGGAGCGCATTTTTGTTATTATTATTATTTTTTTTTTTTTTTTACGCAATAATATAATATTATAATCATCGTCCCTCTCGTTCATCTGGCCGACAGTTTTAACACGTACGTCACCCAAGGCCCATCGCCGATGCCTAGTGCAGGTTCAAGAGGGAGAGGGATAATACATTTTGAATTTACTCCCGACCGGGGGCTTCTCCCGGCGTAAATATCGAGTTACGGCGGTGGTGATGCAGAAATGGCAGAGAACCGCTGATGCATACCGTTCATCATAACACGATATTATCATATATTGTGGCTACCCCTAAACAGTGTACCTGTAAAATAGCCAGTCTTTTGTTTGAAAAATACGTCAGTGATTAAAAAAAAGAAATTTGATTACGGTTTATTCACTAGTTATAAATTATAACTTATAATCGTATTTAAAAAAAGGGATTAGACATGGTAAGCATTTCACCCTGTATTATATTAGAAAATGTATTCTTTTCATTTATTTTTTAAACATATATCAGTTTACTTAGAGATTTTCATTTTTGATTATTTCATCAACTTAATGAATTTTACATTTTGAACTCTTGAACATATCTAATTATTTCTCTTTGATAAAGTTGTTTGTGATTACTATATGTTTCAGCTGTAATTTTAGAAATTGATTTTACTTAAGACTTGTTTAGATAAGGATTTAAATATAAGCACATTATATATTTATTCATTTAAAAATATTAATTTATTAGGATTAATATGATTTTACTAATTTAAAGGTACAACATTTCTATACCGATAGCTTACATTAATTAAATCAGTGGTTCTAAAATTATTTATTCTCGCGTACTACCTCCACAGTTAGAACATTTCTACGTACCACCTGAATTTATTAATTTTTTTTTGCTTGTAGAAAATGTATACGTTATATTACATTTATTGAGTTTTATTTTACTTGGAATTAACTTATTATGAAAATATTCATATAAGAATTTAATGCACACAAATAAAAATAAAAATTATCCATTATTATTTGTATTATAATAATTATTGTGGTTTACATCAATGACGATTGGTGTTATTTTGAGTAAACGATGATCAATATCGGGCTCCATGTTGGTAACCTTTAATGTAAAATCTCTTTCTAGGTTAAATTTATTTCTATATTTATTTTTTGGATACAATAAGTGGGAAAATGTATTTTCACACAGATATGTTGACACAATAAGTATTAGAAATTGTAAAGGTTGTGAGAATAACATCGAGTATTCTTGTTTAACATCCAGCTAAAAATTTGAGATCTTTATGGTTTTGAAAGCAATTTTTATAACAATGTCACTGGTTAGGTCAATGTATTATTCTTTTGCCAAAATAACATCTGGAATGTTCTTAATATAATCCTCTTCAAAAGGGTTTTCGACCTATTTCGGTTCTGAGTTAAACTCAGGGAAATATTGTGGAAAATATAAGATTTTAGTGATTTAGGTGTTCCAAAATATCAGTAATTATGTTTCCATTTGACTGAATTTTGTTATTTTTCCTAAATTAGTTTAATGTCTCGAATTCTGAAAAATGATTCTTGGATATTAGTGAAATAAATAAATCCAACCTTCTCAGGAATGCATTATATTTATCAATAGTAAAATCACTGTAAAATGTTTGTGTTTGAGCCAAGCAGAATCATATTTAGAACACTTAAACAGTCAAATATATCAGCTATTTACACTAGTCTTAATAGCAATTCGTCATCGCAAAACAATTTGTACTTTTCTTCATCAATATCAGTTAGAAACATAGGTGCAACTAGGGGGGCTCAAGAGAGTTTTCAGTACCTCCTAGTTCAAATGTAGCTCTCACGCTATTTTTCAGATCTACTTGTACATAATCTACAGTGAATGGCCATTCAATTTTATATTCAGCAAAATCAGCACCACCACCACCATTAGTATAATTAGTTGATATAAATTAAATTATTAACATAATAATTTCATATTAAAATTATATTTTAAATTGTAAGTTATAAAGGTAAAGTAAATGAAATTAATATTAATTTTAAAATAAAGTTTATAGTTTAAAATATCTTTTCCGTATTAATTAAAACCAACTTGAAAGAGATTTTAAAATCTTATGATATTTATTAATATCAACTTGAATCTATTGAAATTTATAAAATTAACTATTTGTCAACTAATATAATAAAAGTTAATTTGTTTTTATGATAGTAATTAAATGATACGCGCATTTTAAATAGTTAAAATGAATATAAAATAAATGAAAATAGTTTTATTTTTAAATATCAGGTTAGGTGTTAAATTTTAAATTTATTATACGCATAATGCATTTTTGAAATAATTTTTCATTAGATTTTTTGGTATTTTCAGTACATTTTTATGTATTGTTTTTTGTCATGTTTAGCACTAGTTAAAAAAAAAAAAATGTAGAAACTGAAACATAATACGCGTAAAAATTTAAAAAAGGTTAACTAATCCTTTCATTTCTTTAGAAAAATGAATGCGAATAAATTTTTTAATTATAAAATTGAAATTTTACTATCAAAAGTTATTAATTATTATATTTAATCTTAAATAGGTTTCTTAAAACATGAATTTAATACTATATTTTTTTCCTTCGCCTTTTTTCCAGCTATTTAGGGTTGACTACTCTTATTCTAAAACTCCACTAGTCTCGATTTTCTACATCCTCAACGTACACACCAACTGCCTTCATATTATTCTCAATCGTATCCAACTATTTATTTTTTGGTCTTTCTCTTCCATTATTTTCCCTTCAACATTAATTTTCATAATCACTCTACTGCTTTTATTTCCTCTCGTCTCACCACATGTTCAAACCATTTTAGTCTATTTTTTCTCATCTTATCTACTATCGACCAACACCAATTGGCTACACCAATACTATTTCTAAGCATTCTCATTTCTGCTACACTCATATTCTGTTCTATTCCCTTGTCAACCGCCCAACATTCTGAACCGTATAACATAGTTGGTCTCACTACACTTCTTCATAGTTTATCTATTAGCCTCATTATAATTGTCTTATAACATAAAACGCTTGATGCTTCTCTCTATTTTATCCAGACGCACTTGATCCTATGTCTTACATTTATGCCAAAGCCTCTGTCTTTTTGTAGAAACTATCCTAAATTTTTGAAATTTTAAATAGTTCAAATAGTTACCTATTTTATAATTATTATGTTAAATAAATACAATTAAATATGTCTTGTAACATGAATTTTATAGTACCTATCATTTTATGTCGTTCTTAAACTATAGTAAATACATTTTAAACGTATTTTTATAGTCCAATTTTGCATTTTTTGCTATTTTTAAAGCATTAAAATCCCTTTCTATTTATTTGTCAAGAAAAAATTCCTCATAATCTTAAACTTTAAAAGTTTTAATATTATATTTTATAAAATTCGTATCATTAGTTTCTCTACTTTTTTTTTGAAATGTACTGTATTATACTGTATTACTAGAGTATTCTTAAGTCACCGCATTTTTATGGTTACTTTAAAGTTTTGTCCACAGTTTAAAATAGTTATGGATTACAAAGGATTTAAAATTATAAAATAGCAAATATAATATTATGTACAGTATGAGAGTAAATTATTCAATCTAATGTATCCATATATTTATTTGTATTGAAATTAGTTTTAATTTAAATGTATAGTATAATCCTTATAGACGTATACTATTATTGATAACATGAGTATCCTATATTTAATGTACTATATGATAATTTAGTTTTTTTCTATAATAATACCTATCAGAATGGCATCATATTTAATAGCTTATTCTTTAACTTAAAATACAAAGTGCATTATTATTCATTAATTTTTTGAATGCATATCATACAATATATCTGTTTTCAAAACAAAACAATATAAATCAAAGGGTCTGAAAAAAAAAGAAAAACAAATATTTAATTAAATTTACCTTTTTTAAAAGAGTATGAAAACGACAACAGACTTAATGCAAAAATACTATGAATTTACAACCAAAATGAGAAAACCTAGGTATTTATGGAAATTGTAAAGGAGAATAATAAAAAAAAAAGAAGTAAAATTACATTTATAAAAAAAAAAAATTATAATCAAGATAATAATCATTTAATAATTTAAATGATATTTTTCAAACTTTAAAGCAGGGCTCGAATTAACCCGAACCCGTAACACTCATGTGATATATCATTTTGTATGTATTTTTTTGTGGTTATTTCAATTTTGTCATTAGTTGGTTAATAGTAAAATTATTATTCACAGGAATAATTTCACAATTAATATACTAAACTGTTAATTAATTTAAATTTATCTAAATAAATACAATAGCAATATATCATATTGACAGGTGTGCATGAATGGTATGGTATGTTGAATGTCCAAGTGTAAACAACTGGGATACTATTTTACAGATTATCCCAAGCGGATACGTCGTATTATTATAATTTAATAGGTCTTCTACGAATCACCGAGTCGTTATTTATTGCAATACTTTGAGTCTGAAATAGAACTGATGTCTCGCGTATGATTACCTAAATTGTTGTTCGCATTATTCGTATTTTTTCAATGTATGGTATGTAGTACACATATCTATGGCATGTAATTGTCAATTTTTGTTGTTGTAATAATTTCATTTTAACATTCATAAGTACAAATTATTATTATTATGCTATGTTCTAGCTAGTGCTATTTTAGTGTGTGCACGTACCACAAGCCATAAGCGGAAATTTGGTGAAATTTGTGGAGGGCTGAGCATTATTTACTTATTACACCTATAGATACCACTGTGCGCAATTATTTATTTCAACAAGTCAGTTTACGAAGTTTGACAATTTGACTTTTTTAATCAATAATTAAAACAAAAAAACAATTAGGTGCCTTACCTTTAACATTTTTGGAATAGGTATTCTAAACAGAAATTATTAAATAATTAAATTAAACAACGTATACGGGTATTATTACATATTATTAATATTACATTGATTACGGTCGTTCCAAGTCATGACAAGAAGTTTGTAAAATCTTACGAATTTGATTTAATTTTTATCACAGAATAATTTTTTTTAATTCGGTTATTAAAAATGCATTTAACAATTATAATAATTATTATATTTTTTAGTCACTTAATAATTTTTAGGATTAGGGACTAAGACCCGTACTTTATATTTCTGGGGGAGGCTTATTCCCCTCAAGCCCCATCTCCCGATTTCCACATATGACACAAACACAAACGCAGAATACAAAATAGTTTGTTTATTGTCACATGTGATATACCTGCACTTACTAGGAGGAGGACATAGTGTTGGTATTTTTAATTTTAATAGATATTATAATTTATAAGCTTCATACACATATAAAAGTACCCCCTCTTCCCCGAAAATAAATCGTAGTTACACCATTGCTTGAAACTAACATAATGATAGTTTGGTCTAAAAAACTATTGCACAGTTGTATAAGAAATTTATATTTTATTACATAGGCAGGTAACAAAAAATATAAATATTTCATTAGTGGAGGAGGGACTCAGCCTCCCCACCACCCTCCACCAATGAAAAATAATATTTTTCCTTGACTACTTAACACCCGTATTAACCAATATTAACTCGAATAATAAAAATTATTAACACCCAAACGTTTGTTTAAATGTTGTATTGCGGTGTTTGAATACCCGAATATATTCAACACCTGAAATCCCAAACCCGAAAAAATTATTCGTGTACAAAGCATTGCTTTAAGGTAAAAAAAAAATAATTAAAATGGTTTTGCATATTATATTTTAATTTAAGTTGATATTAATACATATCAATTTTACATATTTTACATATCGATTTTAAAATTTCTTTCAACTTAGTTTAAATTAATATGAAAACGATATTGTAGAATATAAACATAAATTTAAAATTAATATTATTTTTATTTACTTAATCTTTATAACTTAAAATTTAAAATATATTTTTATTATGAAATGATTATGCCAATTACTTAATTTATGTCAGCTAATAATACTCATTATAATAACAATATACAATAATGTAATAAAATAATTGGTATATTATATATTACTATATTTATTTTTAGATAGACAGTAATTTGCTTTTAATAAAATAATAAAAAAAAAAATTATTTTATTTATTCATGGAAGGCGCAATTAAATTAATTTTGTTTTGAGGATGTATGAACTAAAACATTTTGGGAACAACTGGTGTAAAGTGTATAATATAGAGCAAATATAATTTAACGGGAACATATTTATAGAAAAAAATATCTAATTAAATAACTTACAAACAATTTAGTTTTAATACAACTATGGTTTTAATGGAATATTATCGAAGCTCGAATATCTAACATAATTTGCATTACATGTCATGAAAACAAATATCTTAAACTCAACTCAGACAATATACGCAATCGTCTTAGACCCAAATCATTATTTACACACACACACATACACACACATATATATATATATAATATTGATATTAATATTGAAATGGTATATAAACGATGTTTATTAAACATCTTACTATTCTAGTAACTTTATTATTTTATTATTAACCACGACGAGCATATGAAATGCAGTGAAACTGTATTTCGTAATAATCAGTTAAAATACTAATAGACCAAAATTTAGTAGATTTTCCTTCTTTATTTCATTACGATATTAGGAACGTCTGGTACTATTTTGAGGTTTTTTTAATCGTAAGAAGTCTGGCTGTCTCAATATTATTAAACGGTATACATTGTACTATACGTTTTAAGTGATCGTATTACGATTGTAAGTGATAAACAAACAATATGCTATACTAACTACAAAATTTTACTCGTATATGTCTATATTTGTGCGGTTGTATTTCTGTGCCTCCGTGTTCGTGTGTATCTGTGTCCATCAATCTATGTCTGTTTAATGAGAATGCATTTGAAAAGCAAAAGTTGACGACATCGCATAACACTGGTATTCTATAGGAAGAGCAAATAATTCTGAAAATCTGCACTACGATCCACATCATTTTTGGTTCAAATAAATAAATAAGCAAATAAATGACCATTGTGCAATTTGTAGACACTGATATACTTCAAAACTACTGCAAATTAATATATATATATATATATATTTAAGTATATAAACAACATCGTGAAGAGTATTCAAGTATAAGGGAATGTTTTAGAAATGTGTAGTTCAAGGCTTCTTGTTAAATTTGTGATACAAATTAAGTATAATATATGTATAATTTAAACTTGTATGTATATTGTATATATAAAATCAATGGTAGTTTTTACACCAGTTTCATGGTCGAATAAAATGTTCCAAGTACTGTTTAAACTATAAATTTAAAATTCAAAAGGACTTACATAAAAATTTTCAGCATACACCATGCTGCCAATAAAATGTTAGATATAGGTCCTCGAATTAAAATGTTTTCATATTGTGCCCATATTAAATGTAAAATTGTTTGAGAGCTCTTCACTGCATTTATGTAAAAGTTTAAATAAATAACCAGTTAGAAACTAGTTCAACGAAACATTAGACTCAGACATTTTTTGTTATTTATTTAAAATAAATTAAAAATATTCTCAGTTTACTTAATATTTTATACTATGATGTTTTTTTATCCAGTAATGAAATGAAGTACAATTTGAGTAAAATAAGTGATTAATTTTATGTTATAATAACTTTCTGGCGAGCTGTTTTCTTGTAAAATCTGCAGAACAAAATGATGTTATACGGTTATCGTTGGGTTACAATAGTTCCTGCTATAAAGGCTCTCTTTACAGGTCCTATTACAATAATAATAATTATAATAATAATTATAATAATAATGAAAATAAACAAACTGCTAAAAATATGTATCAAACTTATTTCGACGTACTGGAGAGGAAAAGTTATTTTACTGAGTGGGTCCAACTAGCATTCATGACGCATGTTAATTACGCTGTTTTTCAAATTCCAATATCTGTTATTATCCACAGTAACAGTAAACAGGGACATGGGTAGGTATACTCCGTCTGGAGCATAATATTTCCATTATATATTTTATAAACGTACGTTTTTTCATCAAATTTGGCATGACGTAAAGTCTACATGGACAAGGCTACTCGACTGCACGACGGAACGCACGTTTATATGATTACTCTGAGTATAACATTGTAAAACATGACGTATTTCGATCGATCAATCATCGGGCCACGATTCCCTTTAAACTTTTACGATCTCAATACATATGCATGTGTATATTAAACCTAACATATCTAAATATATAATATGAAATTGATAACCTGATCCCAGAGCTTAAATTTAATTATTTATTTTTATTATTATTCCTTTTTTGTTTTTTTTATAAGTGTTTAAAAAAAAAAAGTAAAAAAAGTAATTACAATGATAACAATAAAAAAAAAAACGCGTTCCAGTGATGATGACCGACCTCGTGAAACTACTTTATGAGCTTAATTTGTTGAGTGTTTTAACGGGTTTTTTGCTGATTAAAAAATCATAATAATGGTCAAAGCGCGTACGAACTTATTATAACATAAAAAAAGCGAACAACTCCCAGCCTGTTCGCTTCTGAACCCATAGGAAGATGGGTATAGGAGGGTAAAGGGTATATAGAGTATACGTATAAGGAGGTATAGACACTTCTTATTAGACCTATTACACTACATAATATTATAAATTTTTCATAACCATTACCACATGCTGCTCCGTCACCGTTGTGGCAGTGGCGACAAGTGAATAAAATTATTTTTTTAACGTCGCTGTACTTGGACCCACCGAATTCTACTAATTACTGAAATTATATTCGTATGAATAGAATACGTGTAATTTTGCAGGTGTGTTTGTAAAGAAAAACTTATTTATATTATCAATAATTAAAAAAAAATATTAGGTAATTTTGAGTGTAACATGTTACATTTTCTTATTTTGACCCCAATGAAGCATATATTTTAATATGGGTGATGCATATTTAATGTGTTTTCCTCGTATTGATGGTAAGTGTTCATTTTAATAATAATAACGTACATAATGTACTACCTAATTATATAACTTTATGAACAAACAAATAGCAATACCAACATCGAATAAAAAAATAAGAAGAATGAAATTTGAGTCTATATTTTACTTTTAATATAAACATTTATTCGTAAAGACAATGTACCAAGCTAGATAGAAGGCTACATTTCTTTAAAATAAAACTTAATCCTTTGGAAATCAAGATTTTGTTGTTGTTTTATAATTAATAAAAACTTGTTAAAGAAAAAAAAAATTGAGGATTTGGTCATTGATTATATAAAAATGTTTTATCAATGATTTTATTTGCATCAGTTACGTATTAGAGGTATAAACAATCTATGAATCGGAATAAATTATTCTTAATTAGTTTTTTTGTTTATATATATTGTTTGAATAACAAAATTTTAAAAATAACATAATTTAAATGTAAAAATAGGGTAGGCTGCTTAATGAATCATATATTAAAATCATTTTTTTTTAAATGGTCATCAGATTAATAATTATTAAGACATGTCATTTTGTATTAATATCAGACGAGACGATACCGCAGTCAAATGTCATAAAAGAACCGTCAGTGTTTTTAATAGGAATGTCAAATATGTCGTTATATTATAATACAGATGTGTCAAAAATCACAATCAACGAATATTAAAATAACTATGACTATAAATGTATACATTTATAAAAGTGATTGGTTGTGCCTTTTTATACACGTGGACCATAGTGAACAAGAAAGAGTATAGATAGAGAGGGCGTGCAAGAAAAAATACTATGTGTTAAATATTAAGGAAACATTCAAAGGGATATGGGATAAAATAATCAAAAACGGAGTATAATATCAACAAGAACATATAAGAAAAAATATTAGTAGAACATAATGAAGTCTATGCGCGTATTCACAATTGCTATAAGCATAACGCTCAGTTACAATGTACAAATACGTATACGGTAATTTTAACCAATGTATAAAACAGTACAATACATTACAGACGATTCGTATCTACAGTTTATTAAGAAAGTTATAAAACCTTAATACGGTCTTAGGTAGATGCTTTACAATATCAAAGATAGCTTTACTCTTCTTCGACCGATGACACTTTATACCTCTACAGTGAACATTAGAATGGTGTTAAATGTTAATGAACACGATCGATCTTTAACCGATGAATTCGTAATACATTTTAAATATTTTGAAGTATATATTTAGTTTTGTATTCGATTCCTCACCGAAGATAATCAAATCAATGCAATCGCAAAAATTGTATGTGTGGTAACCACGTGTATGAAAGTGAAATATTATTTTATTATTATTATGATTATTATTATTATTATTATTATTATTATTATTATTATTATTATTACTATTATCATTATAATATCCGTGCACCCCACTCCGTATGTACAAGCACCTTTGCATTTTTCCAGTCTGCCGACTTCATTAAAATCTCTGATATATTTTGGTCACGTAGTTAAATTTGCTCGGTGGACTGAAAAACTGTGGAGGTTATGTTATATATAGCTGACTGTAGGGCATAGGGGGAGATGACGGTAGCAGTAGCGAAAGAAGAGTAAAAAAAAAAATTTAAATAAATAACGTAGCGGTGGGAGTGATTGAGATTTCAATAGTTGCGTGTGTAATGTCGTGCAGCATGATTATATATATTATTTTATGGAAATCCTATTGCAAATTTTGAAACATGGTCATATTGTGCGAGTAAAACTTCTGACAAGTTCGATGATTCGATCGATTTGCGTATGAAAACGATTACAAAACATAATTATTTTTATACGAGGTAATAATTGAAAAATTCGTTCTGACCCAACTTTTTGACTTCACGAATACATTTATTCAAAATTTAATTTTTAAAAAACACGTGCACCTAATAATTTATTTATAATTGTTTAGAAAATTTAACAAATTTTAAAAGTGTAAAAAATGTATATTTTATTTTTTGAGACTCCAAATTAATCTTGAAAATATAATAAATATTTCCCTATACATAACTCTCACTAATAATTACATAAATTTAAGAGTTCAAGTTTACTTTTTTTTAAAAAAATTTAAACGTATGAATATTAAAATTTAACAAAACACAATAATCACGAAAATTCGCTACAATGTTGTAGTAAAAAATTCATAAAACTTTCAATTTACCTGTATATATTATATATTTATTATGTGTTTGTTTTTACTAGTAATATTAATATATTTAAAACTAATATTGAATTTGGGGTTTTAGTCATGAATATATTTTTAAGACTTGATCGATGGAGTAGTGATTTAATATTAGTGAAGTTTAGAAATTTAATTTTCAAAATTCAATAAATTGTGTTTTATAAATTAAATTTTAATAAATATTGGTCCCGAATAAACACAAGAAATCCCGACTAAACATACATCAACGTACAAAGTTCAATATTCACCTTATTTATTGTTTCTGTTCATCCGTTTTCTGAGTGATATACATATTATTATATGATATTAACAAATATTAGGTTTCTCTGATAATCTAGCCTAACTACTATATAAATATTAAAGATTAATTGAACTTGGTACAATATATCTGCTCAACTTTTTTTGTATCGGTCGTTTGCGGACAAGGCCTCCGCTATGTCTTACAAAATATTTGTAAGTACTATTGATGATAAAAAAGGCCATAGGATGTATAACTATAGGGTGATATTTCTTGTAAGAAGTATTTGATATATTTTTAAAGAAGGACAGCGTTTATAATTCGCAGTATGTTAACCAGAACATAAGGCGCACTTTGCAGATAGTTCCGATGATTCGATACAGTCCTCGGTAAAGTTCGTTGTCAAATTCCACACATCTTAGTAGTGAATTACAGTAGGAGCTTGTGTAACCGTATCGCTGATACCCTTCGCGTTGTGTTGGGATACGGGCATGGTACAGTTTTTCGATCACTATTTTGGAGTTAAGAAGGGAGGATAGTAGTTGGTAAATGCTCTGATTGAATTGGTTTTGATCAAGAACAACAGTTGTGGTAGGCTTCTTTGCTTACTCTATGGCGAACGTTTAGCACATTTATGACTAAGAAGTCCAAATCCTGGAGATCCATAACGAAAACTTTTGTTGAAATAGTATGATGTAGATGGCGGATTAAACACTCTGGCCAATACCAATACCACGTATTGGCCGTTAAATCATTACACTAATCAGAGGATTTCATTGTAATCAACACAACTATGATTTTCAATAATTATTACTAGGTATATCCTTGATAGTAACCATAAAACCACCAGTCTCCATCAGAGAAATTAAATCCGTTTTCAGCGAAGAGTAATTAGTATCATTTTTTATGAATAATCGTTTTTTTCATCACCAAGGTGATTTGATAGTGGCGCTGTGGATTCAGGTTTTGCTGTATGCGTGACTATAACGGAAGAAGGACTAAAAACCTCAGGGAAATCATTATCCACGGGTAGGGAATAAAACCGGTTTGATGACACAAAGGTGTTGTTTTTTATTTTTTAATTTGTATCTTGTTTGTTTGAAGAGGAAGACGACAAATGTTACTGAAATGCATCATGAGATTTGATGAGAGACTCATATAACGTGCTAACAAGTGAACATTATAAAATAACAATTAAATTGATAGTAATTGCGTGCACAGTGTGACGAAAGAGCATGTTCAACGGCAGACAGCACAAAATTGAATACTATTAATATGTATATATAAATATTATAAACATTTTTATTAGTATAAAAAGTCTTATCATTTTTAATGTTCTAATGTGTACCATCATTATAATAGTTATACGAAAGTACCCTGTTGAGTAAAACCATTTGAATGTATCATATACCCATTAAATTTCAATTTTCCCACTTTTTCCCTATAGAAAATGAGGTAATTCGTAAATATTTTTGAGAACCTCAAGTTTTGACCAATTATTATTATTTATGAACCAACTTTTCTAATGTATGTAATATTCCAATAGAAGTATTTATTACAAAGTGAGAGATTATGGTATAATACTTTTAGCTTATGAGTTAAGACTTGTTCTTAAAGATCTAAAAGTTTAGTTAAACTATAATTTATGGAAAACTATAAAATTCACACAACTTTTGGAAACTACATAAATTATACGTAATTATATGAATATTTTGTACGAACATTTTGAGTGTTAGACAATGTAAAGAAATCTAGGTATACTCTAACTTTTTCTTTCATCAGAAATTATTATACATGACTGTTATTCTAAAAAAATATAATTTTACACGGAAGTTTGGAAGATTAAAACTATAAATTACATTATGTGTTTATTTGTACAACACAATATGTATAATTTAGCTATAATTATAACTCACATTTGGTCCTATAAACTCCCTATCAATGGGTAGTAGTGATGTACAACGTAATCATTATCGAAAACGAACAAATTTTATGGATATAGATGAGCAAGTACAAAATATCATAAATCGAAATCGAGTTTACAGTTTCTATTTTCTATGATATTAAAACTTTTTTTCAATGTGACAATTCAAAAAAAAAAATAATAATAAAATATTAACTGTACTGATTTAAATTTTATAAATAATATCCAGAAACATATATAATAGTAATTAACTGCTATATGCAATAAAAATTTGCTGCTTGAATTATTAAATATATTAATTATATTTAAAATTGAAGGATCAAGGTAAAATTAAGGTACAATTATTGTACTTTGGTCCGTTTGAATTTTTAGCCAATTTTTTTCTCGCTTTTAATTATTCAATCCTACTTTGGAAAAATGTTATTAAATGTTCACCAAATTTTAATGAAAACATGCAATGATAATTTTCATGAACCACTGTTCTCAAAATCATTATTTGGAAAATGGAAGTGATTAAGTAATCATTACATAACAAACATTACAAAAACGAATACAATTAATTAAAATAAAATTACATTAGTTATTGACTGATTTGTAACTAAATTCGACTAATACCTTGTATTTATTTGTTTTACAAACTTACATGTTTCATAAAACTATCCCGTTCAAATTATTTTAATAATACTCGTATATAGAGTTGGAAGAGTACTCAATGTTGTAAATATTTTCGGTCGAGTTCGAGTACTCGACTTGATAAAAAAATATTTGTTCACATAAATACGAGTACTCAATTTTACTCAACTTAATTCGAGTATTGACTTTACCGAACTGTAATGGAATTCTTAACTTGAATCAAGTATTCAGGTTTATTTTACTACTTTATAAAAAAAAAAAAAAAATGTTAAAACTATAAATTATTGAAAGCTAAATATTTCCGATATGATATATTAGGAATGTTGATGGTTTAAATTTATAACAATAGATGGTTATGCATATAGAAATAAATATACAAATAGTATTTATAGAAAAATAAATAAATAAATAAATGCTTAGCCTGGAGTATTATTATATTTATAAATTACGACCTTTTTCGGATTAAATATAAAGAGCCATAGCGAGTCGCGATTTTATTGACTTTGTATATACGAGCCCTGATGCATTTTTAATTCGAAACTCGTCGTACTTTACAAATATAATATTATTCCAGGCTCAGAATTTTATTATTGATTTATTTATTTATACTCGTCTGACTCTACTTGAATACATTATTTGTAAGGAATTGGTAAATTAAAATTTTATTAAATAGTGTACATACTAAATCCTAAATTTTAAAGAAGATAAACATAATTTTATCATAATTATTTATTTCTTTTATGTTTAATTAATTATCAATATTTTATAATGAATGAAAAAACCAAAACTACAAGCAAACTTTTTTAATATATATTAAAAATAAAATAAAATTTTTGAACTTTTTTTTATAAAAATTAAATGTTAATACATAATGAAATATTATTTTTTATTTTTTTTAATAACATTTTTAATATATGGGGACATTCATGAAAATTATATAAATGTAGAACTCTGAGTGAATTAACCTTCGAATATGATGAATAAGTCAAATACAATTGTATTTACCGACTTTGAATGAAATAATACTTGTTTGTATTAACAATTCAAATTCCATTAAAATATGAGGTTCTCAGAAGAATTTTAATTTTAATCGACATAGGTACAGATAAACAATTATTTTAAAGTGAATAGTACTCTTTAGGCGGTGAGTGATTATTATTGTTTGCATAGTTTAGTACAATATAACAGTCTAAAAATAGTATATTAAAAACATAATCAATATTTTACTAACACAATATTATCCAGGTAAAATTTCATCTTTACAATGTTCACACATTTTAATATTATTCATAGCTTTACTAATATAACTGAATTTGTTAGAATTTATGATTTATTACTTTTTCCATACTATACTCGTATAGTATTATGGACTAAGTAATTTAACAATAGCTTACCTGCCCCTATGTGGCCCTGTTCCATAATCGTAAGAAGAGCTAGATGTTAGATCTGAATCTGATATTTTACCAGACTCCATCCCCAACGGATTGTTGCATTCATCTGAAACAATAACGAGTGGTTTTAAATTTATAAATAATTTGTATTATATGAATCATTTAAGAAAATGGAAATTCGGCTATAATTTTTTTTATTTAAATTTAATACGGTTTTAAGATTATTTACAATAGTTTACACTTTCCTAAACAATGTATTAAGAAAAAAAGTGTTCAACTAAATAATATAACTATTACTTTAATTTGACACACTGAACGTATTAAGTAAATTTAATGTTCATCTCTTGAATAAATGAATCGTCCAACAGATTATGAAGACATTTTTAATCTCCACAGCTAAATATTTATAGTTGCATGCTGAACACGAACGTTCATAGGCATGCGTAAACCTGTATTTCAGGGCTACTTATAATAATTTTGTGCCTTATCTTAACAAAACGTGTAGGTATATTTAATAAATTATGATATTGATATGATATTGGGATATACTTGTATTAGTTCCAATGAATATGTTTTCTTTGTACCTCGTTAATTTTTCTTAGATATCTTCAATTATTTATGATTTGTACATTTGTAGTCAATCGAAGCTGTTACATTATCATAATAAGTTTTTGCACGAAAATTGAAATAAATCAGTTTTTTTTTTTCATATTGCGAAACATGATTTACTTTTTACCAAATGTTTTAGAATAAAATACATTTAATTTGAGGAACATAAATTAAAATACATGCCCCATACTCTTAGACATAAATTGTAGGGCCCCATTCAAAACATTTCGGGGGGGGGGGCTGAACATATTTCTGCGTATGTTATCTCTCTCTCTATATATATTATACATATTTATAGATTTAAATAAGATTAAGTAAAATAAGTATATTTTGCCTTATTCACACAAAACAATATTTCACCTTTTTTTTCTTTAGTATATAATTATATAGATAATTGATTTATATGTATAAAACAGGCGTTAACGAAAAAAAGGGGGGGTAGGGGTTCAATCTCCCCTGAAATATCATGAAAAAATTACCAGACCTATAAACATATTATTATCAAAGTTTCCCATGAGACTTGCAAACAAAATATGTATATATATATATGTGTGTGTGTGTGTGTGTGTGTGTGTGTGTGTACATATATTATATAATGAGTTATAAAGTATGCTGTTTATCAATATATAACATTATATATTTTTCAACCCCTCCTGACATATTTTCCTGCGTTCACCCCTAGTATGGACAGAACAATTATATTGAATGGCGAAAATCTAATACATATTATAATACGAAATAATATAAATGGTATACGCTACATATAAGTGTAATACAAACAGATGAATTAATAAATAATAAATAGAAAAAGATTTTGCTAAAAGTAACAATTTTAGTTAGTATTTTTGACCATGATTGCATTTAGTACAGAGAAAAGGAGTATAATCAGTGAACTAGTTTAGACATTCAGATTATAGACGAACTGGGGAAAAATACTGGAGACACTTTTCGTGGATATGTTTTGATTCATTGAAGATTCTGTATAAATTTTAGTCTTGGATTGACCATAGTTGTATTAGACAACTGTAGTTGATTGACAATGGTTGAAAGTGGCCTTAGCTGATGGAACCCTCATAGAAATTTTCTTGAAAAATGTACATCCTCTGTAATTGGCTGTGTGGTCCATTGAGTAAAGGGAGCATTTATCAGGAATATTACAATATTTGGTACACCTATTTGACACAGTGCAAAGCGTATGCACAATAATTTTACATAGCCATATAACTGGCATTTATGACACTGCAGAGGGCCGCGATTATTTTTATGTAGTTTTTGATTTTAACTATAGTGTTAAGTATTAACATGATATTTAGGATTTCCGCGTTATTTGCACCTGGAGGCACCTCCATAAAAAATAATGAGAACGACAAAAAATAATATTAAATATACGTTATCTTGTATTGAGTTTCCTCATATATTCATATCATGTATAATGTGCTTTATAGAATACAGGCAAATAAAACTAAATATTAAATATACATTAAATATTTATTGAGGCTCCACGTGAATACACTGCTTAAAAGAAGTTCCGGGGCTGAAAAAGTTTGGGTATCGTTTATCTAATAAATAAGTAAATTATAAGGCTAAAGTATTTGAAGTTTACTAAAATGATTGATGTATAAATATTTATATAATTTAAATATAATACGAGCAGAGTTGTCATTAGTTGAATAAAATATTATTCGATTGATTTTTTGAATAAAAAATTATTCTTCATTGATTTATTCTTAATTTTATTATTAATTTTTATTTACTATATTTTATTTATTATTCGGTTATTCTTTATTCATTATTTCTTATTGGTTATTCCATTTAATCATATGAATAATAAATTTAAATCCTAAATATCGATGTATAATAATAATATACTTATTATTTAGACTTAAATAATATATATAAAGGTAATACATATTAATACATATAATAATTGACAAAAATAAATTAAATATAATTTTATATTTAATATCATTATTTAATTAATATCTTTCATGATTTCAATAAATAAATTTATTCTGAATAATTATTTTATTCACAAATAAAACTATTCAAAATAATTTTATTCTTGATTCAGTACACCACAATTATTCATAATAAAAAATTATTTTTTATTCATAAATAAATTAGTTATTCATGATTTTATTTTTTATTCTTTATTTTGATTTGTTTTTGCCCAACTCTGAATACGAGTATCTACGATAATGTAAAATATTTTATTTTTAGCCCTGTGTTTTATATTTGTACAATAACTGGTTTACTTTTTATTGAAAATTGAAGTGTTTTCCATTTAACTACTTCCTGAGCCTAATAATTAGTTTTTTTAATCAAGAACTGCGTGAGGAATACTTAACTGAATTTTGTTCTCTACTACTAGATTTTTTGGTGTTCATATTACTTAGTATATTTACATAATAACAAAATCATAATTCACATATATTGTGATGCGATGTTAAAAGTATAATTTCTTTTAACTATACTTGTTCAATTTTATTCAGGTAAGTTTGGTCAACAGTGTAATTTATATGATAGACATATCTCAAAATTGAATTAATCATATAAAAAATGTCTATAGAAAACACGAGAGCATATGTCTATACAAATTAAAATATACAAAGAATTAAGAGTAAATTCGAGTATTTACAATTGCTGTTGTTTTCCGTTCTTTTAATTAATCACATAAATCCAAAAACGAAGTTTACTTAGTATATTTATATTTATAAGCGATTTATAATTCTCGCATGCTAACAATAACTCTTATTTCGTTCATGCAAAGGAATATATACATATACATACATACACGCGCACGAACAAACTTATTATGCGTGTAGTGGTCATTTCGTTCACCGCTTGTATAATCACTTGTTGACCCTTATAATTCGGTAGTCTTAAAATCGTATCCTTTCCGGGCAATTCTTCAAAAACGTTCACGCGGAGGACCGGCACGGCATTATGTAATTTATCCCGAGTACAAAATGCCTGGCGGTGGTGGGTGGAAAATTAATAAATTTGCCGGACAACGATTAGAGAGTGCGAAGGCTTTATAACAGCGAGAAGTATACGTCGTCGGCGGAAAAAGGGTTAGTGTGAAGGGTACGGAAGTATCTATATAGATTCCGGGGAGGGAGGGAGAGGGTGAGATGACTACACATACACACATACATACACACGTGCATGTGTGCATATAAATATGGAGAGGAAGAGGATCAAGTTGGCGAGCCAGCAGCAGGCGTCCTGCAACGTGTCTGTGTGCTGCACAGGATTTTCCTTTTGTATCGGCTCGTTGATTTATAGCATTCATCCATCATGTTGCCGATGCTGCAGTAGCGGTGGAGGCAGCAAAAGCAGCAGCGGCCTTTGAATAGTTTTTGAATGTAAAAAGTGCTTCACCTCCCTTGCACTACTTCTACCCGTCACCGTCGCACGGTAGTTTTCCGACTATCACGTCGGCCAAAGGAACTCATTTAGCGATAAAATAAATAAATAAAAAGTTACTGGACGGTATGACACAAATTCGCCGTCGGCGTTAATTAATTTCATTTTCAGCTGGTTCGTGAACGGTTAATCGCACGATAGTATCATTACTGTTGGGATCGAAAGAAGACGATGGATCTCCTCTACACCATCGTCACGTTTTTGAATTATATTATGTATTTAAACAATACAATTTATTTTTTTAAATGCCTTTGGCTTTTTAACTGAGGTACAAACTACGGCAACATCAGTCAGGTATCTATCAATAGCAATTGTTCCGATCATTGAAATTCATCACATAAAGTCATAAATGTACTATATGCATGAGCCGAGGGAGATAATTAAGTTAATTTTACTTTTTATTCATCTTCAGAAGTTAAAAAAAGTAGTTATGAAGTATTAAAAAAAAATATTAAATTATGGTCCACAAAATTCTTTCGGTTTTGAACTTTTTCCTTTTCGACATAATTGAATATTTTATAATAATTCCACTTGCTTTCAGTAATTAATGTTATAAGTCTATTTGAATATAACATAATATATAAATGTGGTAACGTTTTGTTTTGTATATTTTTTAATTATAAATATTTGTCCATTTTAATATATGCCTTTATCATTTAAATAAAATCTTTTGGAAAAAATCTAACTCTACAATAATAGGAGTTGTAATCCGGATCCTGTGGCAATATGTGCGCATATTTTATTATATAAAATTATATTCAAGGTCATATTAATTATTGAATTAATTAGAATCATTCTTATTCTTATATGTTGATATCCTATCAACCACATGATCAATCGTAACATATTTGGCGTTTGCAACAAGAATTTTATTCCTCGATTGTTTCAGAAATTGGATGATATTATTATTATTATTATCGGTACCTAAACGAGATTGAGATTGGAATTGGATATTTGATAAATACAACAAATTGTCGATTCTATATCATTTAACCCTTTATTTGTCAAGTGTCAACATTCAAGTGTAAACACATTTTTTAATCATTATTCGGAAATACAATTATGCTTCACAAATAAATATGTTTACATTTCAATAGTTTGATCCATATATTTATATAATCAAACTTTTCGTTGATCAGGTCAAATATAATTAGGGGTTTACCGACTTTAGTTAATTATTTAAAAATAATGTTTGTATTATTAATTTTAGTGTCGTATAATAAAATAATTTAGAATGAGTATGATTTATTTCTTAAGATTTTTAAATGGATACATCAAATCAATAATTCTGTATTTAATTAAATTTACATGAATAAATCCAAGGATATGTAAATAAAAACTAATATAGATTCTATGAAAAATATGAAAAATTCTTTAGTACAAGCAATGAAGACGAATATATAAAAAACACCGATATTTTAAATATTATTATTTTCATTATACTTCTTAATTGCATAGATTTTATTTTATTAAATTGTATAATTTTGTGAAACTAATTAAATTATAGATAAGTGTATTTTGTGTTATAAAGTTCAAGTTGGATTATTACTTCATGTTCATAAAATATTGCACATGCTCCTTGATACATATTGTATATATTTAATATGTATAGCATCGATTATTAAATAAAAATTATTTTTAATAAAATACTGTTATAATTAATTTTAATACTACGAAGTAAAACTTTAATTAAAAATAATATTTCCGTTTATATTTGAACACATTTAATGCATATATATAATTCCATAAAACTTGAGCAGCCAACATGTTACTTTTTAACTAGAGTACATGTATATATGTTTTTACGTAAGGGATTTTATGGTTTCATTTATAACATAAATGCTGATTTTATGTTCAACTATTGATATCTACCTTTAAAGTTTAACGCTACCCTGTGCAAAATATAACATTATTTGAACAGCTATAGAATTTTACTACTTGTTTTATCCAACAAACATTTTGTGAATTTATGGATAGAGAGAAAAAAATAAGACGAAGCCAACAGGATTTTTACTGTTCGTTACATATGATCGTAAAGTTTTATACTAACAAAGAAATGAACACATGCATTAAAGATTTCCGCAAATCCTTCAACCGGTAACGAAATACTCAAGTAAAATGTATGATCTAACAAATAATTATATTAATTAAACATTTTAATAGACATCATAAAGGTTATTTGATCATTTGAAAAATAAAAAGAATTAGATTCTTATAAACTTATAACTTATAACTATATGTCTCAGCATTCTTCATATCAATCCATGATAAAGATAATACAAGTGCAAGATATTTTTTGAAAAAAAGAAAATCGAATACAAAATTTTAAAAGTTTGAACATTATAAAAATAAAATTTACTACTTATGTAAAACTATTTATTTTAGAATATATTGATTATTTGTAAATGTTAATGTAGGTAACTACAAAATATAAGTTATCAAAAAGACACATTTTTTCTCACTAGTTAAGTCAAGTAATAATAAATTAAGGAAAATATTTATCTTTTAGAAAAACCGATATAAGTAACCATGGAAATATTTTAGCTATAATATGATAAGTAGGAAGTCTTCAGATAAAGATTAAATATAAAAACAAAATACAAAACTGCAGAAATTAGTAATACACCTGTTTATTAAATAGTTTTTAAATTATTTTTATGCAAACAAAATATACAGGTTCATTCATTTTTCATTGAATCATATATTAATATCTTCAAGATTATAGTAGCAATTGTAAACATGATGTTTGTGTAAACGAGATACAATATTATTAAGTACTAGTTTTTTTATTATATATGTTTATTAAGGACTATTTAAAATTCTAATAACATTTAACCAATACTAAAATTACTGCACCTATTAAAGCAACGTTATCATAATTTTTTCATTTACGTACCCCTTGAACTCTCACCATTTCCTTACATACCTCAACTGTCAATTGGTCTATTTTCACATAGGATTGATGAGAGATTACATAATTAGTTTTAATTATTTGATAAGTACACTCGTAAATCTGAACTCACAAAAAGTCTATCAAAAACTTATTTTTAATGAACGCGTATGGAAAAAAAAGTCTTTTCTATAAGCACAGTGCTCATTATCAAACATTTAATAAATAATTTATTGATTCAAATATATAAATTATTTTTCTAGTACTCGTATCTTTTTGCGTATCATGTATAGTACGAGTACCCCCGGTCGAGAAACACTGTATTACATAATAGTTCTTCCATTATAATTGATTTTAATAATCTACGAGTTATTTTCTGGGTTTAAAAATCCTCGAAGTTTGAAACGAACACATTTTATACAGTGAACTTTAATTGGGCACGCGACGAAAGCTCGAATGTATACTATCCTGCACAGGATATTATAAAACATATATGCACATATTATATTCAGCGTATAAATTGGACGTATGTGCACGTGATATAAAATATATATATATATATATATATATATATATTTACAATATTATCATGTGCAGTATAAATTCATCGTAAACGTATATGATATATATATATATATATATATATATATATATATTATAATATATACGAGAGGAATGTTATTATTACATCGACGATGGTAACAGCGGTAAGGAAAATAGACGTGGGGAAACACCAATACCCAATCCCTACAGGGAATATAACGAGACAACATATTTACGTCGTATATAAATGGCCCAATAAACCCTAATATGAAAAAATATACTAGACCACAACCACCGATATTCTTCGACGGTTTTAATGCCGAAAGCCACCATAAAAGTTGATGATCGTCATATTCGCTTCCATCCTATTATGTATTATGTAATGTAGTTTTATAATATATGTACCTACATTATCACATGTACGTTTGAACCAGTTTCAAATTTTTTATGAAATACATCGGCATTATAGTAGAAACTGTGACACATTTGGATATTATTTATGGTAGCTTATTGAAATTATTTTTACTGTTATTTGTATTTCTTATAAATAATAACTTTCTTGTACATTTCTTTACCCACATATTATTGTTTGGAACAACTTAACTCATATTTTTTTCATTTTAATGGCCGACTACAGTTGACCACTTTCATACGAATCAGCACTCCTGTCAATATTATTTTTATTATTCCTGTAAGAATTCAACTATAATTAATTAATCCGGTATATACATTTATATTCACAAACACTTGGCATACAAAATTATATAAAACTGTATACAAAAAAACACATTGCATTTGACAAAATATTAAAGAAATGACTGTTTTTTTCTAATTTAAGGTCGTTTTAAATAACAATTTTACAGTAGTAAAAACTATAGTAAAAAATGTTTAAATATCAAAAAACAAAAAAACTCTTTCTAAAATTAACATAATCATTAAGACATTTATTGTATGTGTAGGACAACCAGTACTATTCATATTATCAATCCTGTATATCTTTATATAAAATATATAATATTGTATAATAATGTACAATACAAGGTTATAAAATAAGAACGCTAGTATAAATATGGTGTAAAATGAAGGAATCCATTATTTATTTAAATTTTTTTAATGCCATATTTTTTAGGCTGTAGTAAATTTGCACAAAAATTGACCCAAAATATACCCAATATGTGTAATTTGCATCATTCTCAGGTAGTAAGAAATAGGAATTGTAATTTGCAACAAAATTAAAATCTAATATTTTTTCGATAGTACCAACGTACAAGTTTGTAGATATCGAGATATAAGAAGCTCATAACAGAATTTTAAGTTTTAGATTCTGAGCCGTTTTTGAATTAACTTATATCGAGGTTTCTGTGGTACTTTAGTACTAACCTCAAAACTACTTTATAAGAATAGTCAATAATTTATGATAAAATTATAATTACTTCATTATTTTAGGAAAAAAATATAATTTTAAAACACATAATGCTTTTAAATTATTTGTATACAGTATATATTTCGATAAAGAATATCTATGTATAATCCTAATATAATTTTAGTTTAGTTTTTATTTATAAAATATTTGAGCTT
The DNA here is from genome assembly GCF_003268045.1 of Sipha flava. Lineage (NCBI taxonomy): Eukaryota > Metazoa > Arthropoda > Insecta > Hemiptera > Aphididae > Sipha > Sipha flava. The sequence goes on along the minus strand of NW_020273630.1, from coordinate 1,189,801 downwards.
AGCATGGAATGGTCTGATAATAATAGTTTTTAATTTAAATAAAGTAAATTTAGATATTTACATATTTATAACCATGAAACGGGAAGACTAAGCTAACCATTTAGTTAGCCATCGATTAAATATACATAACTATGAGTTAGCTTAGTATTCGATTAAAATAATAAACTGATATACTTTATATATATATATATATATATATATAACGTGAATATGACCGATAATTGGACATCAAATGTCTTACTATTATCAAATAAGGCAAAAAATGTTGAAAAATAATTGTCATTTGAGTTTAGTCTTGAGATCGACAAGGAAACCAAGGAATAATCGATAATCAAACAAATAGATACTCATTTTGGTAGAAATTACAAATTATATTTCGACTATCTGAGGATTGTGCAAATTACATACCCTTATTATGGTGTAAATTACAAACTTACATTTTTTAACGTTTATTCTACTTATAATAATAGCAATCATAAATCGAAACTCTCAAAAAGTTCAAAACAAATAATGTACAGAAAGATGCATTTTATGAAATTCATCACTAATAAATTAGGTGAAAGTTTAAATAGGAAAATACGTTTGAAAATTTTGGAGGAATTTACATATATTTTAATAAAAATTCAAATACCATTCACATTCTGCAGATAATTCAATATAACTCGTATTATAAATACACTGACATTAGGTTGTCTATACTGATCCAACCAAAAACTTCATAAACCTAAATTGTGTTCTGAAATAAAGTAACTTTTAGAATACTTTCATAAAGTTTCAATTGCCGTTAATGGATAGGGATTTTGTTTGTAATATAAAGTTCGTTGTATTAGAAGCTCTAATAAAATAACTATAAAGTTCGTTGGAATGTATAAAGTGTTCTCATTTAATACACAAGTATACGACTAAAAACATTTACCTAGTAAAAATATTTTATTAATATAATATTAATACGTTTATTTAAAAACTTACTTTATTATTTTCAACAATATACAGTATCAAGAATTAAATTAATTTTATGCTTTATAAAGTATGGTTATAATATAAATAATTAAACTTAAATAGACAATCAGATCGATAAATTGGTACTTACTAATTCAAAATTTAAATTTAATTAATACAATGTAATTTTTTTTTTAAATAAATAATTACAGGTATTATTTATTGTCTTAATTACTAGCCAAATTATGGTACTGGAAAAGAAAGTGTAAAATATCATATTATTTATACAGTTGTATGAAATCTAATACCCGGACATAAAGGTAATATAAGGAATCCACGATTACATTACTTTATTAAGTAATTCACTAGTTAGCTTCTTTCTTTATAGATAGTTTCTTATAAGAATATTTTAAAATATACCAAGATAATAAAATATTTGTATGCCAATCGTATGGAATGAGATGATTTTCAAAAATATCATCATGAGCTTTTTTTGTCTTCACAGGTTATTATGAAACATTTTTATTACATTGATAATATACAACATTTTACCATTGATTTTATTATATAATAAAATCAATATTTTTATCATCATCATTGGGATACTGAAGATAATTTTAAAGTCATTCATAGCACACGGATAAAATATATCTGATATCTATGAGATGGTATACTTTTAAACAATTGCGTTTAGTCACATAATTGTTTAAAAGTATATACGAGATAGGTCATTACTTGTGTATTGTGTGACCAAAACTTTATAGCAGTAACAATTACTTACTACTTAAAAATATAATAATATTAACGTTTCACTTGTTAATTGTTAATAATTATGAACTTTTGAATATAATATATATATATATATATATATATATATATATATATTATATTCAATATACAATTCAATATGTGTATTTTCTTCCATAAATCAATTATTTTTGTATTGAAAAAAAAAACGTCGTATGAATAGTCATCAACTTTTCAATTGCTCTCCTATAAACGTTAATACTGAAATGAAAACGTATAAAGTTATTTGTCTAAAGTGTTGTCCATCTGGGGTGGTATAGGTATTACCATGGTGATATCTTTGGAAAGAAAATTAAGCCAATATAAACCAGAAATGTGAAACTAGTATATATATATTGAGTTTTGTTTGTATTTACTCAGTACAAACTAAATGACCGTAATTATACTGACATTCCAAATGAAAGTTAAAGTAAACAGGAGTAAATCTTTATTAAAATGTTTATAGTAGACACTATTAAATTCAATACTTCCACTTATTTTTTACAAACTTTTTAAAACGATTTATTAACGAAATCGCCAAGTATTATTATTACTATTATTATTATTAATTGTAGAATACGGATTAATACAACTTCTCCATTAAAATTGATTAAAGTGTTTGTATTTTTTCATTCAATAAAAATTGCGCTAACTTCTAACAATAATCTCTTGATTTTGATATATATTTTTGGTTTATATTTAAGTCTTACGCTATCGCGGTATATATTAACACTTAAAGATTATAGAGTTTTATCTTATTGGTAACAAATTGAATATCTTGTGATAAATTACATTTTTATACTGTTAATGAGAAGTTCGATTTAGATCGATCTAAGCCCCATAGTATCGTATATCAAATGAATAATTCACAAGAATCGTAATAATAACTTCTACCTCGACGTTAAGTAATGACAATCCATCAAGAGCAAAAAAGAAAAAGAAAAAAAAATATTAAAACCAGATCAATTATTGAAACTTTAATGTATTAATACTTATAATATAAATATGAACGAGTTAAATTATGAGAAAGAAGTTTTTAATTAAAAATTGTTCACAAAATAAAAATATATTATTGCTGTAAATAAATTAATAAATTAATATATTGTAAACATTATTTAAATTTTAAATATTTTACATTATAAAAATATTACATTCTGTTGTCATAGCGATGAAGAAAAACAAGTGATTTCAGTTTGACTGCGTATTTCAACTAGATTCATCACTGTATTCAAACACAAATACAATTATATGTATAGCTACATCTGTATGTTGTGAAGTTTACCCACTGAAACCATTATACCGAGGAGTATTCTTATCGAATTCGCGTCAATGTGTCAATATTCGGATTATCAATCAATAAGGGAAACCACTCACAAAGAATAGTATATTCCCCTCCTTCGAATTGACAACGAGCTATAAATCAGTTCCAGCAGCTACTTAGGGTAAAGGATAACAAAAAGATAGTGTAACGAGTCAATCATCTCTACGCCTTTTTTTTTCAATCATCACTCAGCTAATAATATTATCACGCCCCCGCGAACGCGTTGGTCATTGATATGTCAAGTCAAAAAATTAATACTCATTGTTTTTTGGAAATCAACAAAAGGCATATTGTGGATACAAAGAACATTATACAAAATCATTAAATAACAATACCTAAGTATTTAATTAATTAAATTTTCTTTTAATGCGTCAAACGTCGTTTTAGGTATTCACTACTTGATATTTAGTTTGTTTAGCAAAAACAAAAATATTTTAATTTTGTAATCGAGTTTTCTGTTACTCTAAAAAAATTGAAATCATGTTTATATATGTAAAAAAATCACTATATCATAAACTATAATATTAATATATAATCATATTATTTCTATATTAGGATCTAGTAACCATTCTAGTAAATTTTGAAGAAAAATTAAATAATCTCAATAATGATATAACGTAAAATATTGAAGTTTATACACAATTTTTTGACCACAGTTAAATATCTCAACAGTGAAACGGCTCACGGCGGAATGTTCGTTCGGTGAAATTGCCACGGCGAAATGGCCACGGCTTATTGTCCCATTTTGTATATTATATAATATATAATATATATATTATTAGATATTTTATATCTAATAAATCTAACAAATAAGTTATTAATTAAAATATTCTGGTGTATAAATCATATTAAAGAAAATAATTTTGTTAAATTAATCCACAAATTAAATCAGCTTCTTGATATATTATTTTTTATACGTTGTAACCCAAAGTCCTTACATTTTAAATAATATCATTCAACAACACAAAACATAAAAAAGTATCATGTGGGTAACGAAGGGGAAGTGGGGGTATCTTATTTGCTATTAAAAATATATTAAATTATTCACCAAAACATAAATGCACTGACATAATATTCTATTTATACAGTGTACTATTTTATTAAAATATTTCATAATCAAATTATCTTGTGGTTAGGTTAATAATCTTAAAATAATATCAAAGTACAAGCAATTTCATATTTGTTACAGTTTTTTCTTATTATTATCATTATAAATGTATAATAGAAACCTTAAAATTTTATTTTATTTTTATATAACTTTTTTTAATCTATGGTAATTGATTCACTAAACTATGATAGAAAATATATAAAAAGATACATTTCATTTTTTTTTTAAAGTAAGCTAATTTTATATTAATATTTACCAAATCAAAACACTAACAAACAAATAACCTAACCTTTTTAACTATCTCACTGTAATGATGATTTTCAAATATAATATAGCGCTATTATATGGAGCGATTAATATCCATATCTTGTATTTACAAAAATTATATGTAAATTAAACAACACCAAATTATTTCAAATTAATCAAATGATCAAAGAAGTAAACAATTTTTCATATTTCCAATTATTATTCAAGAGTGTTGAGAACTTAAGTATCTAAATGATAAATTATTATAAAATAAAATTACTAATTTAAATTTATTTCGATAAATCTTATTATACGTAACTAATTGGAGCATTTAAATAATCCAAAATTTAAAATTCAAAAGGACTAGAAACGTGGAGACAAAGTTGATCTTACTACTAATATGTTATATTCTTTGCCATGGTGCAATTTATACATTATGTATAAATAAGCTTTTGTGGACCAGAAAAAAAAAAAATTTCTTCCGTGAGAAATTATTAAAATAAATATAAGTGAGAATAAAATTATGTAATTGGACTTAGTATTAACGTACTTCTCTTTTAAATCAAATTTAAATAAATTATTAAAAATTGTATTAAGAAATCAATAAAATCCTCATTCAAAATAATACAGTTATTCCTTAAGTATCGATATTATAAATATCTATATACCTATTGAGAAGTTTCATTTAATAAAATTAAATAGTATACAATACAAACATATTCCATACTATTTTTTTTTTTAATTAATTATAAGAAAATAGTTTATTATAAGTTTATGTTGACTGACATTTATAGTACCCCCCCCCCTTATTTGAAAATGATAAGTACGCCAATGATCATGTCTCATTTACAATACTTGCACAGGCAAAATATTATTGAAGTCATGCATTTATTAAATTAAGAAAATGTTTGTTTACTGATTACAATTTATCAATCACATTATCAAAATTTATTTAATAACTTATTTAATACTAATACTCTTTAAAAGTTATATTCTGTATCATGAAACTAAGTAGTTATTTATGAATGTAAATAAAAAAGAGGATACATTTTTTGATAATAATAATATAAAAACAATAATAATAGTATTTTCAGTTTGAGCTTTCTCCAGACATCCACAGATAAAATACAAATCACAAAATTAAACTACATATGAAATAATAAGAGCATGTCAAATATTGCTTTCTCAATTTTCACAAAATAAATCAAACGATTAACCCAAGGCATCAACTAAATAATTAATTTAATACTTATATGTTTCAATGTATGATAAATACTATGCATTATTTTTAGTTTATAAGGCATTATGTTTTATCATTACACGAAAGACATGTAAGAGAAAGTAATGAATCAGTAGTTAACCAAAAGAGTCAAATAGTCTGTTGTCTTCTGTACGGATTGCATTTAATACTCGAAAGATTAAATGTTACACAATATACCGCGACCTCCTTTCTTGAAAACAACACATTTTGATATAAAATATATTATTCGCCGGAAGATGTAATGCTAACAAGTAGGTGTTTGGCGTACATTGTTAAACTGTTTTCATCATACTTTTGCGCGTTTGTTGTTATCAATTTCCGATTAGTATGAAAAAAAAGTATGTACATGCATACATCTAAATTCAAAAGAGCTCCATGAATACAATGTTCGAAAATACAATTTTTAATAATACGAAGAACGTTTGTTTGAGAAAAGCCGTATGTAATATAATACATAATATATATATATATATATATATATATATATATATATTATATTGTACATCGGAAATATATGAAGTGTGCCATCGACTTTTGTTATATGTGAAAAGTTAACATTTTCTTTTTCTTTTCAAATCTTCTTCACTTTTCTGTAACATATATAATTATATAATACACATGCTTATACACTTAGACACGCATACTTACTCGACGGTAAACATAAGTTATGCAAGTGTATTTATATATATATATATAACGAAAGTAACATTTGGTAAAACTATTTGATGAGTGCGGCATGATGACTTCTAGAAATTTGATTAAATCGGAACCACAAACGCGCAAAACTTAATTTTACTACCATCGAGTGTTGTTTTAAACTTTGGAAATACCTGAAAGCTACCATAGGCACTTTATTTAAAGTTATTGAATCGAACTAATTAACTGTGGTAAAAAAAAAAAAAAAAACAAATACATAAAATTTTAATAAATTGTGCATCGTCGGTATATGTAACATTTCAAAAATTAATAAATATAGTGAGCTACTTCAGAAACACTCACAGAAAGCAAAAATTAAATAATAAGGTCCAAACCTAATGGTACATAATTGTGATCTTAATAGGTCTACTCTCAGAAAAGAGTTATACTTTATTTCGTTTCCAAGACTAATAAATTACACTAATCTGATCTCGGATCTCGAACCCCAAATGCCCTCCCTTAAATAAGAATGAAGGTAATCGACCCAATCTGTATCCACTATTTTTTCTTCTTTTTTCCTTTTATTTTATTTTCGGTGATTACATAGTAATAATGAAAAAGTCTATAAAATTGTAGATAAATACACACAAACTGTCTTTAGTGTGTTATAATATTTCCGAACTTGTCTATCGATCCTCAATAAAATATAATCGACCTTAATCATAAATTAATCAATAAAAATGTCTAATATTTATTCCATTTTATTGTAAATATTGTTTGTTTAACTTTTAACGCAAATCACAAATACTGTTTTATTCATCGGATTCGAAGCATTTCATCGCCTGTACGTTTCTTTACCATATTGTTATACTCATTTTTTTTCATGCAAATATGCACTTCCATAATTATTAACAATGTGCTTATAGCGCAACAGTTCACTGAAGTGTTTGCAATAACATTGAATAACGCTATTGCGGTCAACCAGTGGATGCTATCAACAAAATTCCACGTTGAAATTTAATTAAATATTAGCATAAACACTAATGAAATATTATACCGATTTATGCCGACAATGCTTAAAAATTCAAAAACAATATGCAAAATATGAAATTAGTAAATAATGCTTTATAGTATTTTCGATATGTATTCATAAAGAAAATTAAGAAATATAAAATTGTAGGTAATCGATTTATATAATTGATTATCAAAACATTAATAAGATACATAACAACGATAATAATATTGCATCAATGGTTATGTATAAATTAAGCTGAGAATCATATAGTACTTTTACAATACAGAGAAACATTATTAAACCAGATATTTTGATAGTAACTTGAGTAATACAATTACCCTAAATTTGTACAACTTAGACTTGTCTCAATTATATTTTTAAACGTCGTAAAATTATTAAAAAATTACATACTATATTTGTCAACACATTAAGTTAACATAACAGCAGTTTTAAATGAATGAATGAATGAATGATAAGGTTCTTATTCTAGGCGATGAAACGATAAATCAAGAACTTGGGGGGGGGGGAAATTTTGACACTAAAATATTATATTTATAATTAACATAAACTTATTCCTTTACACAGAAGTGTTCAAACTTCAAACTTTTGAACGCAAGGGTCTCGTAATATTTTTAGCGGAACCATGCGAGACAAGGCTTATAAATAATATAAGACCTTATCTAAAATTGTGTATGAAAACATTAATTTTTTGAGCTATGAAGTTATAGATTTTTTTTACTTATAAAATAAAAATAGTAAAATTTGTATAGTAATTAAAATATTTAAACATAAGCATTCATTGTACTAAAAATATTGATATTATTGTACTATACTATAATCACTGTTGAATAAAAAAAATGTGTTTTTAATTTTCTAGCATATTACAATAATAGTAAAATATAATTTTAATAGGTGATGGAGTAACAATTTTATTTTATTTTACTTTACGGACTTAGCCCTTTAACAAAAGTAAACATACATAAAAAATTTTATAGTGATAACAAATAGTATTAATATTACAATGATGCTAATACGCTAATATGTATATGTACACAATATTTTGATTTAAACTATTTTTCAAACTGTTTTAAAATAAAACTTAGCCCAAAGTCAAACAATATACCATTGTTTGGAGAAGAGTTTTATCAAAAAAATTCAATGATAATGAAAAACTAATGAATTTACATTGTTTAAAATACTCATTGAGTAATTAGGTTATAATTAGAATTAAAATGAAGGTTAAAGGTGAATTGTTTTTTAAATCAGGTTTTAAGAGTCTTAAATTATAGATTACCTAACCTAACCTAATATCATTTTTGGTTAACTAAGATCTAAAAACAAATTAGGAAATATATTAAAATTTTTATTTGCAAATATCATTTTTAACTCATCCTATACAATAAGATAATCAAATATATATAAATATATATTAAACACATATACTAAAGTTACATTAGTTAAAGATTGTTAATATGAATTTTAAATCATATTAATATTCATTGGAATGTAAAAATCGGAATAGCAACAAAGAAGTGAAGTTGTTGAATTAATTTATTAATTTATTCTAAATAATAAAAACATATATTGTTAATAATTTACCAGTTTTAGATTTTTTCAATCATCAGTTTTTATTCATTCATTCTATATTTAGATTACCTATTGGGATAATTATTATTATTATATATTTATATCATATATAAAATTAAAATATTATGTTATTATTAAAAATTAAAACTAGAGTAAATTGTGTAAATATCGTAAAACGGTATTATACTTTGATAAAGCTTATAAATTATGATCTGTCATAACTTATAAGTACAAGTATAATTTCCATAAATTAAATGAAGGTAGTACCGTTACGTTAATATAATTTAAAGTTTATCAACCACTTAATATGGTCTGACAATGAGTATACGAATAATTTATGAAATTTTCACCATCTTATTGATATAATATTATAAAAACACTATTTACTAATTGAGTTCAACTTTTCAAAACTCTATTGTTTTACTTTTTAGACCATGCATTTTTAGATTCATATGTATTATTTATTATTAAATGATGTACATATATATGTATCATATAGGTAAATCATTTTAAAGTGATCACCTGTTAGGTTTCCATGCGAAAAGATAGTATTCTTGATGTCGTGCGATAGATATAAATAAATAATTTAGTTTACTGAACAGTCAATTACGAATATGAAAGAAGTAATACATATTTATAGATATAAAAATAGAATAAAAATATTTTATTATATTAGTATTCATTACCTTTCAATTAATGTATATTACTCGGAAATCTAGTTTGCTTTAGTTTATCATATTTTAATTTTAATAAATATATAATGTATTAATTTTTACGCAGCCGTAGTGGTACAAATTCGAATTAAAACAATAAAAATTTGCAAATAATTTACTATCGTAAAAATAATTTAAGATTGTTAACTTAATATTTTATTTTTAATTGATCCCTTTGTAAAAAGATTTACACAGTATGAAATTGAAATACTTAGTCATCGAAAACTGTAATATGGGTAACTAAACTTTCACCGAACCTTAAATATAATATAATTATTACTTAAAATAAATACATGTTCTATGTAACATATCATTAGACGTATATCACATCAGTTGAATTTTCTTAGTTCTGTACTATTTTTCCATACTGTATAAATATAATTTCTATGCACTTATTACTTTCTGCTAGTTTTACTCTTAAACAAGCTAAAGAGTTAGGCGTTCACAAATCTCTGGTAGTGTGGTTCTGAAAGATTATTAATGAGTAGAGATAAAATATGAAGAAAGAATATATCAAGCTAATTCGTACTTAATATATTAATAATTTCAAGATAGATTCAAGAATAATTATTGAATTGAAATAAGAGTTATACTTAATAATTATTTATATTGTATTAACTACTTAAAATTATAAAAACAAATGCATAAGAACAAAAATTTTTTTTTACAATATTTACACTTCAAATAATATTATCAATCAATATAATGTGGAATATCAAAATATTATAATCTTTCAACGCATTGTGTGACGCTGGCCGGCATTATAGGTTTACTATCATAGTAATAATAATGACGAGAAGGTATCACTAGCACGTTGGACGATAAAACTTCGAATGTGGTTCGTCGTAAAATAATGGCACCGACCCTTTTATATATATATATATATAAATGTGTGTGTTTGTATGTGTATGCCACTATGACCCTGCCGGTACTACAACGAACTGTTAAACCATGTCATTTTTAATACCGATTAAAATAATGATCACGTAAAAGACCTTAAGATGGTTTTTTTTTCGTCTGCCCACCGTTCTAAATTATCCTCCTCCGGATTAAGTCAATTGTGTCATTGTACGTGTCCAGATAGAAACTGAATGTACACACACATATATATATATATAACCTCCCAAATCGTGTTAGGGCGCACCAATACCATGACAAATAAGCAGACTACAGGACTTAACTAGAGTCTTGGACCGATAGTGTACATGGTTAGGATAGCGAGTAAAGTCCCTCTAGTCCAGTGGTTCCCAAACGTTTTTGTTCACGGAGCTCTTATGTTCCTAAAAAAATGTACGAACCCCTGAAAATCAGGAATTGATTTTCGAGAAAACTATCAATATTTTATGTTTGTATATATATTTTTTTTTAGAAGCTCGGATTTTGTCATTTGCTGTAAAAACGGTAGTAATTTTACACTTTATTAATACATTTATTTCATTTAATTTGAATTTTAAAATACCAGCCAAATAATGAAGTCGGAATAACCAAATTTTACCAGAAGCCTGAGTTTTAAATAAAATGGGTTTAACTAAAATGTACAAATTATTGCGCAATTCAAGTAATCATGTCAGTGTTTTTCGTCGATAACTAAAAAATTTAATAATATTTAAATTTCATTAATTCAGATATATCCATAGAGCCATGGAGCCCCTCAACTTTTTTCGCCACATATCACAGTTTGAGAATCATTGCTCTAGCTTAAGATAATTTTGTAACAAAACATAGTAATAACGTTAGTAAGAGTAACAAAAATGATTAACAGTCATGTATGTTTGTATAAGTGTGTGTTCATCGACACTTCTGGTAAGGATAATGATAGCTAACGAATTAATTCACCATATTGACATCAGAGAACAAAGATATGAAACGTAGACTAAGATACACAATACTCCATAAAAGTGGTTATACAAGAAATTATTTTGAAGAAGTTTCAGATATCAGGATATGGTTGACCTTCAAATAAAAAACCAAGGGTGCATGGTTCATTGATGAAAGAGGCGAATTGTTATCGTTGTCCATACGTGGACGTTAGCCGAAAATTAAAAAATATTAAAATAATAAATAAAAATACTTAGTCAAATTTATTAGAACTTTCATGGATCGACGAAAAATATTTCACTCGAAAAATAAATAATATTACTATTTATTTTAATTTATACAGTTAAGAAAACCAATATAATAATCTAATAATATGTATAATGAAAGAAGTAATTCGATAAGAAAAATATAAAGTAAGATCTTATGATAAACATAACTATGCTTTCCATTCACCTTTTTTTCTTACAACTCTATATGGTTTTACCTTTGGGGAGTCTATTGTTGCTTAATTAATTTTTCGGTTACAATTTTCAACAAAACATTTAATACTAGACATTACAAATTCAGGATTTAGTTCATTAGAATTTTAGTTATCAATTATGTACTTTGAAACATAATTTTGATAGTTTAAAGTCAAGCATACTCGAATATGAATGACCAGTAATCATCATAGGTGTATAGTTAACAGTATTATGAGTGAACACAATAGAAAACTTTAGGAGAGTGTATTTTGTTTGACCTTCCAATGGTTTAAACTTTCATCAAATGATTTATTTTACGGCTTATTTAGCACATAGCAAATTATTAATAATCAGAACTCAAATTATATAAAACTCTTAAAATAAACGCCATACTTTAAACATAAAAATGGTAAGAAGAGGATTTATTTAATATTTTTTTCATCTATCAACAATCTTTATTTTCAATCAATTTTTATTTACAACTAATAAATGTTCAAAAAAAAATGTTAAAGAATAATGAGAGATTTTATATTAAAATCACAAAAAAGTTTTCTTCGATATTAATTTAAATTAAGAGATTTATAAAAGCATAAAATAAATCAAATTCAATGTCTATAAATAAAAAATATTACAAATACAAGATAACTATGACTATAAAACCAAAATTTTAAAAATGTACAAGAATATGCAGTATATAACTGTATGCCTGAAGTTACATATATACATAATGGACTAATATTTTGATCAGTATTTTATAATTATCACTAAATTCTATGGAATTCCAGCAATAAATTGATTGTACATTTTTATAATTACACTGCTGATATATTTTAAAAACTTGCACCACGGCGTATGGTTACGTGATACGTGTCTCGAGGAGATCCGTATAGATATAAATATAATACGTATATAAATACAGTAGCTCGTGATGGGATTATTGTACACGTTGTCAGTAGTCAAAATATGTACCAAACGGATAATCGTTTGAAGAGCGGTAGGATGGGAGAGAGGTTCATGTAAAAAAAATAAATAAAAATACCCTTATCCCAGTGGTGAAACCACCGACACATATTCGTGTACCGTTATCCTCATGCCGAAAGGATTGCGATACGAGAAAAGGGTAAAATAGCAAACACGGGATTACGTTTATTTCGCATAGTGTTCAAGCACTTGTGCGTGAGCTCGCAACCACGTGTGTACGAACGACCAAAATGGTTTTAATAATAATTATTATTATTATAATCGGTTACCAGCGGATAGCAACTGCGGTATTCGTGTATGCACACTAAACATAATGTTTATGAGATATATGTATATAGTTTATTCATGTGTTTGTGTCTGTGTATGAATAACTATCTGGAATAATGCAAGGGTTTACCTTTTAATTCATTTTAATATTTCCAAACCCGTTGTATATTTTAAATACGCGTATATAAATACATATGGTGTTTACCATACGTTATTATTTTGATAAAATAGAATGTCGATAAATTCAATGAACTGCTGTAATTATAAATAATAATGAATATACATAAATTTCTAGATATCAATGATATCCATATAAATACTGTATGCAGAGTAAAAAATCATGTTTATTCGAATGGTTACAACTTACCTTTATACAGTAGACAATGCATTATAAACGTTTGCATAAGCCACAATATACTTTTAAGAAATTATCTCAGACATAGGTAATTATTAGTAATTTTATTTCATCTGAATTACTTTTTAATGATACAAATGTAAATGCACACTATATCTTATAAGTATATTCGTATATATTTACAGTATAGTATTTAAATAATATTATTTTTGTATTGTTTCATAAATGTATAGATACAATAGAAAAATACACCTTAAAATACTCTAGAGTGTTTATTCATGTGAACACATATGAGTAGTGTATTTATCATAATATATTCAAATGGAATACTTTTTATAGTTAATTAATCGACTAAAAATGATTTTTGTTTATAACTATAGAAGTTATTGACATACAAAATATATAATTGATTTCATAATGTTCAAAATATGTATTGATCTAACAGTTTACTGAAAATATTCTGTATGAGGATATTAAAATATTCTACGAGCATCATGGTAATTTCTGTAATAATTGTTCAAAATGAGTATATTAAAATTCGATTATATATTTTAATGTATTAATATATAATTATTTTAAAGACACTTAAAAGTTATCTACAAGCTTCAATTAATAAATATAGAAGAAAAAAAAAATAAATATCTTTATCTCTATAACTGTCATTGAATACGAAATTTATTTAATATCTAAATAAATATATAAACATTAATCCACTTTAATTGCATTGCATTTATACATTTATCCGCCTAGTCAAATTATTTTTCATTGATTTAATTCCAAATCAAAAAAATATCATACTTTTGTAATTTTTATATCCTCGTATATTTAAAAGTACAGACCTTTGTATGTTCCAATTTCCTGATGACACTATTGAACTTTTTTCCAATTTTTTTTTCATAGAATTGTTCCAAATACTTTTCTGAGTGTCACCGATGCATCTGATTTGACTGTGGTAATTTCGTGATTGGTAATTTAAAATTCCACTACGGTATCATCGACTATTGATAACAAATAATAAGCTTTGTGCTAGCTGTAAAATTAGGTCATTAAAACTGATTTATTTTGATTGCGTAATTATTTTTATGGTAGTGTTAAAAATAGAGAAAGATAAAAAATAAAAATAGATTATTGTAGAAAGCCTCAATTGACATCATAAATTATTATTCCTATCATTGAAGACGGTATTTGTCTTATGTGATAAATTTCGTATTTGAACACATGATTTTTGAATATTTACTAATAAACATTTATTTAATAACCAAAAAAGGTGCCAAAATATACTAAATAAAACTGTTTTACTTGTGGCTGTTAATTGGAATAACACCGCCTATATGTCTTACAATTTGAACGGCAACTTAAGTTCCCATCTTCTACAAATTTTTCTCACGTGAAATGTCAATTCATTTCATCTACATTGGTATTTGAGAATAAAATCATAAAATGTTGACGTATTACATGAATCTTAAGTAACAAGATTATATAATATTTATCATTTTAATACGGACTTAACCTCTGCAATTTACTTAAGAGAATAATTTTGTAAATCAACTTATTTTTATCTATTGTATGCCACTAACTTATAAAAGGGATACTATTGAATAATGAGCCACATTATCTAGAGGGCTTATTTACCAGTATAACATACGCTATTTTTCAATTTCTTGTGGTATCTAATATAAAATATTCATTAAAACACATAAAGTAAGGACATAACTTCTCGTCCATTAGAATTTGAATGGTAAGTTTGACACTTTTTTTTTTGACATAAGGATGCCTCAAATTTATTCTGGTATATGTAAGCTTAAAACTTTGTCACACACAAAAACTGAATTTTGATATACAAAAAATTTAATAAGATTCTTAAAATTCCTTGCACGAAATGTCCCACTCCCGTGATATAACATTTATACTTACAAATATATGGACATGGACAGTATTGTTCACCTAGCCTAACGATCCTTGATGTATAAGATGTGGAAAATTTAGATCAGATACCCATTTAGTATACAACGAAATTGTTGTGTTAAATGTAATATATATTATGTTAGCTATTGCAGGTCTGCACTATATTATACGGTATTTTCAGCATATTTCAACCTTATAACTAAAGATCAGATTTTGCATAAAATGAATGTTGCTCTTTTCAACATTATATGCATGCAGTCAATGAATGTCCCCAAATCATTACTTGATTAATTCAATATCCACATTTTATACAGCATATTTTTGTATATTCTGATATCAGTGCATATTCTGCATATTTTTACATATTTAAAAAAAAAAAAAAAACCGGAAAAATATACACCTAACAATCCAAAAAGTTGTTGAGCAAAAAAAAAAACAGATTATACATATATGATCAATGTACGACGTGTACATTTTTACATGATTTTTTTTCTCGAGAAAATTTAGATTAGTGGACAGCAATTGGCGGCCTTTATACGGTCCGCATTAAATTCCAAAACTAGGAAATTTCAATGAATATCATTTAAATTTTTTGCATTGTCTAGCCCATGAACCCTGCATAATTTGTAGATGTGGCTCATGGGTCCAAAAAGGTTGTCAACCATTGATTTAGCGCGTAGTTCATAATAATATTTCGTAAAAAAATGTCGGACCAAAAACGCGTTGCAGCTGTAATTATAGTTTGTAGTTTGATTTAAAAAAAAAAAAAAAAATACAAGAAATAAATAAATAAATAAATATATCTCCATAAAGTAGGCTATTGTCTGTATCTTTATTATTTTAGTTAACAATTTCAATAGATGAATCAATAAGTTCTGATAAATTGTTTGTTTTTCCCATACAAAATCACTCATCATAGATCAATAAAAAATATTAAACAATGTTACTTAAAAAAGTTACTTTCAACGGTAAAACTTACTTATACTTGCATAACTTTTTATACATAATAAGCTTGTAACAAGATTTGCATAGAACGGAAAAAATACCAGATAAAGATACACAGAATAATAATAATATATATTATTATCTGAAGCTTTCACAGTAGAAATCAGCTTAAAAAAAGGCAACGCACTATCCTTACTATTGTTTAATTTAGCGCTAGAAAAGGTTGTGGGAATAATGCAAAGTGTAGAAAGTGTGATATTGGAAAATGAACATCAAGTTCAGGTTTAAGGTTTTGTGGATGATTTGAATATCTTTATTGAATCACTGGAGGGTGTATTAGATTTATTCGAGGCTCTCGGAAACGCTGTACCAATAGTAGGGTTACAGATTTATTATGCATCCTTAAAAGGCTGGACCAATTATGATGAAATTTGGCACAGAGTTATATTAGAACTATGGATAGGAGATAAGCTAAGATAAAAAGTGATAGGGCCGATTGTAACGATCACACACACCTACTACCATCCGCTATGCCGCACCACCGGTATCTCATGACGTCACGCATCGACCCGTCGATCTCACACTACAACGACGGTAGATAGCGCTGGCGCGATGTAATATTAAAAAACATAAAATTTGTAATACAATTAATAAACTTTCAACTTTCTTTAACAGTAAATAAATAGTAAAATTCAGAAACGCCATTAAAACACGGTTTTTAGAAGATATTATAATTAAATATCCAGACTTCACCAGAGAGTTCTATCTAGCTACTGACGCATCAAAAACACATTTAGGAGCCGAACTATATCAAATCGATGACAGGGGACAACACAAGACGCTCGGTTTCACCAGCAGACGGTTGCAGGACACAGAGCAACGATACTACACCACGGAACTGGAACTACTAGCTATTGTTTTTGGTTTTCAGAAATATCGTAATTATATCTTAGGTTATAAAGTTAATGTCATTACCGACCACAAAGCGCTCACATTTCTGAATCAATGCCGTTTACTAAATGCACGATTAATGAGGTGGGCAATAAAGTTACAAGAATTCGACCTACAGATTGTACATGTTCCAGGTAAGGAACACATAGGTGCAGATACACTCACCAGATATCCACAAAGTCCTGTAGACGCAAATGAGAACCAGGGGACAGTGATATACATCAATCAAGTAATCAAAGAACAATATAGTGCAAAATTGCTGCAACAGTTCAAACAGATCGAAGAACTACAACACCAAGACACCGAATTTCAGATCATCCGGAATAGAATTCAGACACAGAAAACTAAGCGATTTCATGCTTCCAGACATAAACACGACATCATGCTATAAGCATTTATTGTTTATATTGTATATAGTATTTATTTTTTCTAATGCCATAAGCAACCATTTTTGGGCCATAAGCCATAGTTTTTTAATTCAGTACTCATCATTACTTTTGTTTAAATTTTTCATAAATCTAATACTCTTCCTATTATTATTTCCCGATTCATTCAAAATTTAAAAGGGGACTATGTAACGATCACACACACCTACTACCATCCGCTATGCCGCGCCACCGGTATCTCATGACGTCACGCATCGACCCGTCGATCTCACACTGCAACGACGGTAGATAGCGCTGGCGCGATGTAATATTAAAAAACATAAAATTTGTAATACAATTAATAAACTTTCAACTTTCTTTAACAGTAAATAAATAGTAAAATTCAGAAACGCCTACAGTGCACAATAAATACATATCTCTAAATACAATATACATTAATCTACCAAAACTTATTAAATGAAACATGTACCTTTTACTCACCCGGGAAATTAAATCAATAAACACCAAATACACATATATATATGAGACTGACAGACCAATTTGTTACATCTTTCTGACCAAATATCGGTTGCGAGATATTTCTTAAGGTTCAGAGTCCAGGGTACGGCCTTAAAACCCCGTCTGTCGGACTGCCTGGCCTAAAAGTATCTCTCCACCGATGTCAGCGTTCCCCACCAAAATAATTTCAGTTTTCAATAACATATTCGGCGCGTAAATCATTTTCTTTTTAAATTTAAAGTTGTGTGAGTAAGTAAATAGTCCGGTGTGGCCTTAATACCCCACACCTTTGACTATTTTATTTTTCGTTGTTATAAGGCTCCGTAATACACTCGTGTCCTCTTTTACTCCGCAACATTGAATAATTTAAATTATCGTTTTACTTCAAAGTGCTACAGAGCCGTAAGTGATAAACATATTAAATATTACTTATTATGTTAAATGTTATATTTTGTTAAATTTTATGTTATGTTAAATGTTATGTTATATTTTATTATGTATTCATACATATATCTTTATCCATTCTAGTAAAACTATTATGCTTATAAATAAACTTATTTTGTAATGATAACACTCGACGTGTTCAGTTCATTACACGATCCCGGGAGGTGATCAAACCGACATTTTAAGATTTACGATGAAAATGTTTGTTTATAAATGATTGCTATTAGTTTGAATAATAATAATAATTAGTACTCTACTATACTATACTAACGATCGATAAATCAATACAATGCATTACATTTCCAACAAATGTCTGTGAAATAATAGTAACGACCAATGAGTTAATTAACAAAGTTTTCACAAATCTTTCATAAAATTACAGAAATCGTCAGTGGCTCAGTGTACAGGCTATACTGGCAGTTAAAAACTATGATCTAAATACAATTAATATCACCATTCTAAATGAAATTCCAGACGACACAACAACGTCCCAGTCCATCGATACCATAATGAATCAAGACGAAGTTGTCAAATATCCAACTGAATTCTTAAATTTACTTAATTTGCCAGCCATTTCACCGCACGTTCTAACATTGGAATTTGGCGTGCCCATCATTTTTCTACGAAATATCAATCTACCATAGCCCTGCAATGGTACCAGGCTATCAGTGAAAAAGCTGATGCACAAAATTATCGAAGATACAATTTTAAACGGAAAGTTTAAAGGCGAAGACGTACTGTTGCCAAGCATCCCAATGATTCTAATAGATATGGTTTTCGAGTCTAAATGTTTGCAGTTTCTGTTGCTACTCTTTTTTGCAATGATCATCAACAAAATACAAAGATGATCGCTACAAGTGTGTGAACTGAATTTAGGAAATCCATGCTTTTCACATGGACAGCTATATGTGGCATGCTCACGCGTCGAAAAACCTGATTTATATGTGTACGTACCAGAAGGAAGAACAAAAAATAATGTGTATTCATATGCACTTCAATTATATAATATATAAATATTTATATAATATTATTTTTCTCGATAAAACGAATAAAATTACATAATTATAAACTAAATTGAATATCGTTGTAAGATTATTACGTAGTATATTTTAACCGTAATTTATCTATATGTATAAAAATATACTGCTAGCATAATCACAGGTAACGAATTTAACACACGGTTTGAGACATATAAGAGGTAAGATTTTAAAGAGCTACGAAGTGCATGGGTTCAGCTGGTATATTATTAAAATTCCTTTTTTAAATATTTATAGATTAAAAAACGCTGACTGGAAATGTATAATTATACCTTTGAACTAGAAATCATGCATGCTTTTTTTCTTTTTTTCCTTTGTTAATAGAAGATATTATTAAAAATTAATTGATTGATACATACTGACTAAATGCAAATTAAATATTACTTATTTAAATTTAATTAAAAACAAATAAATGAGTTTCTTCCATAGGTATATTGTACTTATGTTAATATAAATTAGTGAATGATTTATTACATTTGAATTAAGTAAAAGCTAATAAAAAAAAAATTTGATACGTATTGATACTTAAATTTTGATGTTATGAGATATAACTAGTATAGAAAATGCTACATAATACTTAATGGAATTACGAAAATATCATGGTTTTGTGATTCCATGTTAACCAGAGAACACGTAGCCAACATTTTACCGTTCGCGATTCGATGATATTATCAAAATATGTGAAACGAATTACGAATTCATTACGTGCTCATCGATACGTACGGACAATAAACAATGATAAAGAGAGGCTTGCCGCAAGATTGCATCGGAACGAGACAAAAATAAACTTCACGTATCATCGTGGCTGTTCGAATGGAATTAAATAATAATGTACTATCGCATGCCGCATTTGACTGAGATAATCTGGTCTAGGGCGAGAAACGTCGCGAGAAACGTATTAATAAATCACAAACACGCGGTTATAGCACCGCGCGCATCGGAACCGGGCTAAGAACGAAATCCACGCGATGTCGTTTCCGGGACTGGCGGGTAAGATTAACATTTCCTCTCGGGCAAACCGGTGAAATGAATACGAAATTTATTCCGCGCCACAATACGCGGCGGTAACGTAGCATTGCGCAGCGGTGTACGGCTCGGCGTGTTTTGCGGTTAGTCTGCGGGATTAGAGGACCGCTGTACGCGACTGCACGCCACGACGGCACACGCAGCGGCCGTAGAACCCCCGACAAAAACGATTGTGCAATTATAAACGGGCGAACTCGCTTTTCTAATTACGGACAAAACGGAGAGCTAATCGGATGCCTAATACTTCACCGTCGGCGGCGGGGGTCCATGGAAATCCGTCGTAATGAAAATTAATACGGGTGTACCGCTACAGCTACTGTTCTACCGTAGTAGTGCTCTGGTAAAATGCCGGTTCACTTTTTCTCTCTGAGACGTTTTAAGCGCGCAAACCACGTCGAGAAGAAACGAAGTAATTAAGAGTTCTTCCCACTTTTCCGAATTTCCCACTTATCTTCATCGCATGGACCACTCGGACGTTTCATCATCACACCCTAATCTTCGACCAGTGTCCTCTCGTTTGAAATAATTCAATAACTTATCATTATACTATTGTAATCGTAATTGCTGTTGTTGACGCACCGCGTTCATAGTGACGAGACGTAATTACTGAAAGATACATAATATACGCAAACCAATTACGAAGGGTTCCCGAATAGAAAAATACATCTGGCCGGACAGTTGCTAAATCCGATTTCCTAACAATAATCATTTATAGTTTCAAAATGTTAATTGTTGTTTTATAATGCCTAAAGGGAAAAATACACACACACACACACACACACACACACACACATATATATATATTTGAACGGTTACAATTCTGTAATATTAAATTAAATTACTTACACCACTAGCTAATAAAAAAAAAAAAATTACAATGTAAAATAGGTTAGTATAACTTTTAATAATTTTCAATTATCTGATTTGATTGAACAAAACGGGAACAATGTTATTGGACGGTATTTGAAAAAGAGAAACTCGTATGGTTTCTGCATTAGTGAAATAAATGATTGTTTCACTATTAATACTTTTTGGGAAGCCGTTTATACGTTGATGATAGTATATTGAATTGATAAATTATACCAATACCAGAATCATAGCTATAGTTAAGCTTTTGATTAAATAAAATGTTAAATATTACCAATGGAACAAAATTATTTTTGCAAAACCCATTTTAGAATCAACGATATTTTTATTTTAATTATTGCATAGAAACATAATATATTTCGCCAACGAGATTCGGTATTTTCCGTCTTTATTCATTTGGTACAATAAAAATGACAAAACAATCAAAATAAAAAACTGGAATAAATAATGAATAAAAAAATATGTTTTGTATTTAAAAATATATACCATTAATAAAAATGTGTTTTTAAAATCCATAACAAAGTAACGGTTAGACAGTGTGTGAACTATTTCACATAAAAGTTCTGTCTCTCGTTTTGTAAGGTAAAATAATATAAGTGCTGGTATTATACCAATTAAAACAAAAAAAAAAAAAAAATGTGTTACATATAATATTAAAGACGGTAACAATTCATAATGTTTTTATCTCAGATGTTTTATTAATATTTACTTTATTGCTACTCTGTTTCATGATATATGATATATATATATATATATATATACATTTGAAATATTTAGACAAAAAGCCTTAAATTATAAGAAAATAATATTTTCAATATATTCCAGTTTCATATTATTTTATGTAAAGGAAAATTCTAAAAAGTCAAAATATAAAATTGATTAAGACAAAATGTAAAAGCCATCATGTACGTATTATTAAATAAATATTAGTTACATTAAACTAAAAGTTTACAAGGTTTTTATAATAACAGTAGGAATAATGTCAAAATAACATTAAAAACCCCATTGATGAAGTGGACCAGTAAATAAATAGAATTATATAATATATTATTAATCATAAGAACAACAATTAGTATACAGGTTATAACAAAATATAATGTACTTGCAAAAAAATAAAATTACTTATTCTTGTTTGTTCAAAATTTAATTTTAATGTAATAAATACTTTGTATCTACAAATTAAAATAGATATGATCATGTTTAAAATAAATACATTTAAATATTTAAATTTTAAACATTAATATATTTTCAAAAACATCATGAAGTCTCAGATATATTACCCAAAAATATGTTAGAACAATAACCATAGTGTTTGGCTTCGTATGCAAAACCACTAAATTTCCATAGTAATATCGTGACGTTTATTGAAAAAGCGAAAAAAGTTTTCCATGATACTATAATGCTATACCCTAAGTTATATTATTAAATATATACGTATATTTGTGTGTAGATTGTATAGTGTATACATACATAATATTGTATACATGTATAGTTTTTCTTCAGTTTCTGTTATGGTTAGGTACTTGGCTGATATTAACTTAGTAAACCAAAGTTTTCAGTGGTCGATTTCTAAAGCCAATTTATAACCTTATCGATGAAGGTTGATATTATATAAACTAAAATAAGTTTTGTGTTCTGATGTAGACGCCTATTATTAAAAATTTTAAATAAAGTTCAACAGTTACCATTTAGTTTAGAAATGAAACAAAAAATATTAGCATTCAAAATTAGTATATTTTATCGTCCATTATTTAATATACCGTACTAATTCGTTTTATAATTTTTCCACACGAAAAATTAGGTGTATTAATGTTTTATTAATAGTCTAATTATTAAAAGTGATACTATGTTTGTGAATATTTCATATTTTATCGAGTGTATAGTTTATTTGAACATCATATTTTAGAATATGAATGTTAGCGAAAAAAATCAATACATGGTAGAAGTTATTATAATTATAATAATAATATATTCATTTTAAATTAAATAAACTGGTGAAAAGCATCAATTGTGAATAAAATTATTGAAAATGATACAAAAAAAAATCAACTAAATAATTTATATAGAGAAAAATCTTGGGCATGAAGAGGGCTATTTATAACTTCCTGAATAATAAAAATAGTTTCTAACTGGAAACGAAGTGGCAAGTAAAAGGAAAATGTAATGAAAGAATAAAAAAATAAATAAATAACGATAAATTATTCTTTGACAAGCTGCTAAATCCTAAACCTGTCTGCTTGGTTTTTGCCTGAAGGTTTTCCAGGAAAATAATATTAAAAAAAAACATTTTGATGAAAAAGTAAGAAACTGTGTCGTATAAATAAAACCACTTATCATTGGTTCAGTATTTTATTTTCTGTTAAAATTTCCATGGAGCTCACATTTTAACCCGAGTACAATGTGCATTTGTAATCCTATTGTTGTCTGAAAATCATTCCATGAAACAGAAAGGATTTTGAAATTAAGTAACCCTTTATATTGTGAGTAATTTTAATTCCCATGTTGATAATAATATTATATTTTCTACTGGGCCAGACGGGCAAAATAGGAATTATCGTATTGTTGCCATTAATTATATTTATTATTGTATTATGAGATAAGTACGAGAAAGCTAGAGATAACTGATTAAACAATACCAGCTAGTATTATAGGTTAAAAAGTATGTAATAATATTAAACTTTTAAGGGTTTTCATTCCCTGATATTTACTAAAATGTTATACGTATTATTGTGTATTATATCAATGAATAAAATAATAATGCATGCTATCCTGAAAATGTATTTATGTTGAAAAAGTAACACTTAACCAATTTTTTAAAAAATCTATATTCAAAATCATAAAAATAATCAACAGAATAATTATTTAAAGTGCTAATGGTCTAATAAACAGTACATAAATTAATCTGAATTAACTCAAGTAAACAATTAATTTCATACTAGATCTAGAAATCATCTAAATTACATATTTAAACTTTTAATTTTACAAATTTGAAATATAATAAACTATTTAAGGCATACGGAAAATTTGTATTCAATAATTAATATTTTCAATACATAGATTTTTCAACCTCTATAACTGGTATAATTGGTAATGAAAATCTTTATAAAACTAAATTTCACTTGAAGATATATTAGGTTATAAAAACATAAATACAACTTTTTAAAATTATACGATTCAAAATGTTTCACTTATAGTTTAATGTTTAATTTAAATTTGCTTATTTGATTAATGGTAATAATACCAACTAAATACTGATATACTTGCCGTACAACTTTTTATAAGATTTTCATATACATATATATTAACAATAACGTTTTGTCATTATTTTATTTATCTTTTATTCGTATATAATTTTGAGATTTATTTAATATGTAATGTAGCAGTTTATTTTATTAAAAATATGTTTTAACTTATTGGCTAACGCATTTTCCATCCAATACAACTTTATTTGTCAGTTTCAATATTGTTTGTCATTTTTTACAGGCTCCTTCTTTTAAATTTCAACAAATGTACTCAATAAGTTAATATTATATACACTTGTGAATTATGGTTCCAAAAATGCATTAATCTTTTTTTCCACTCCCTGCAGTTAGTTGGTCTTTTATCGGATGAATTGCTGTCGATAGACTTTAAACACCCCATCGTGCATGTGACGTACAAATAGCTGAGTGAATAATTCAATAAACACGATAAACATAAAACTCAAATGGCATTATAAATAAGCATACTATTATGTTTATAATATCGTGAAATATTTATATACAAAGGAAATTGTATTAAATTTTAAGAAATGTTCATTAAAAATTTAGGAATTCTTAATTTCTGTGATTTATATGTGTTATACTTACTTTTTTTTAACTCAACACTAATTTTAGATTTTCAAAATATGTATTAATAAATTTGAAAAATTATATTTTTTTTTTTTTTCATAGTTAACCATTTAATTAAAGTAGGCAGGTAAATAATAAAACCCCAGATACAATTTTTTTTTTTATATACTAAATTTTTATATATTCCAAAAATATAAATTATGTAAATATAATTTGTAATTAGCTATTAAATAATTATAGAAAAATACTTGACTTGAGATTGTCTTGAGGTTGATGATTTCTTACTAATAAAAAACTGGCTCAATGGATGTCAGCATCAGTCACAATTCTCTTTTTTAAGATATTTTTTACCAATTTCATGATTTTTTTTTTAGAAGTTTATGACCAACATTAAAACCTTTTTCGACTAGGTAGGTCGACGGAAAGCCATAATTAATAACTGTAATTCTTTCCATAGTTGAGGGTATATAGTTTTTTTTTTGAGCCAAAATAACTCATATACATTGTGTTTAAAATCGATTTTAGTTATTTTATTATGTTTCACTTGAGGACTTACTTAGTAATACTTCTTAATTCAACAATTGGGTATTTTGTATAAGGTAAAAGCCTATATCTACCTGCTAAAAATGAATAAGAGTGGATATGATAATAACTACTTTGGTATAATCAAGTTGTTGATATCTTTAAATTTAGTTATCATATTATTTGATTCAATATGAGCAGAGTATAAATTTAAGTCAATATCTAAAAAAAATTTTTGAACAAAAAATACAAAAAAAATTATTACAATTAGAAAAAATGTTTTTATTTAAAAATAACTTATGGGTGTATTTATAGTCAGTTCTTAAAACTAAGTATTACTAAAATATATTATGTTTTTAAGATTGTTGGAGACTTACCTTAAGTTTTGTTTTTAGTTATAATCACAGTTTTTTAATTTTTATGTATCAAAAAATCGTAAAAAAGATGTAGGTACATAAAAGTGGAAGAAAATAACCTAATTAAATAGAGTGATATTACAGAAATTATGAAGTTAAGAAAATAGAGGTTATTAAAAAATATTTTTGGATGACTTCGATAGCATTAAATTGATTAGCAATTGTATTCTAAGCCTAATTGTTGTCATGCACACTAATAATATCTATCTTTTTTTTTCAACAATTTTATGACTGCAGGAATTTCATGCCGTAGAAATAATCGATAAGTACGTACACGAATTGCATCCTGGGTTTTCTTAATGCTTACCAACACAAATTGCGTCTCGGGTTTTCTAGACAAGTATACGAACTCTGTATGGTTTTATCTAATTGACTACACAATAAATATGAAAATAACCAATTAACTCGTATCGATTTCATTAAAAAGATATAATTCAAGTTTTACCAAGTATTATAATTATTTATATCTCAATTAAATGTTTTAATTTTGTAATTTTTTAATATAGTTTTAATTATAATTGAATATAATGTAATTTAAATACTTCTAATTGCATAAAAACACTGAAAAGCTATATTTTTAACCTACCTTTAATAATAGTTTGCTATTGAATCTGTATAAAATGGGAAGGAATATAATGTTTTTACTTTGGGACTCAGTTTGTTTAGTGGTTAAATATGGTTGGGATGCAATTCATGTGGAAAAGAGATTTCGGGACGCAATTCATGCGCACTGTTTTAATTTGTTGAACAAAACCTTGAATAATAGGTTTTTCAATTATTGAACAGGCGATGCCTTTACCCATGATAAAACTTATAGAACAAACTAGTTATAGAAGAAAACAAACATAATCAATCAATCCAATACAATTATTTTACAAACACAAGTATTGTTAACAATTACATACGGAAAATCAAATTGTATTAAAAGTGTTTAACAGTCACGACCAATAAAATACATTACCTATTACTTAGAAAATGATAAAAATAAACCGCTTATCAAGACAAAGTGTACTAGGTTTTTGATTATGCTTTCAATTTAGAAAGTCGGTATGAATAAGTTTTACTTAAAATTTATAAAAGTATTACTTTGACATGTTTATGAATACTTATGATTCAGATTTACTTTTAAAAGTATAAATTAAGACTTAATAACCGACTATAAATACAGCCATTCATTTTGAAATGAATGCAAAAGGTTATAGCAGCAGTCCACCATTTGAAGTATTACCTCATGGTGATTTCAAATTGTATGTCTAAGATAATTTATAAAATATAAAGATAGTAGCAAAGCAGTAGAGCGTTTAGTATTTTTCTTAAGGGACGATATGTTTATATTAACTATTATTCTAGTTGTACATAAACATTTTTTTATTATAACATAGTTCAATTAAAACAATTATAACATTAAGTTAAAGTTAAAGTATTTATTTATATCATACTTACAGATTTAAAACATTAAAAAAAATAAAAGTAATATTGTAAATCAAAAATAATTAAAGAAAAGAAAAAGAAGCTCAAGGAATTCACTTAAGAGTAGATCAATAAATGATTTTGATTTTTAATAGTAGGTTAGTTACTTACTGATATTATATTAACATAAACTAATTTTAAACTTATTTATTATAATAATTATAATTAATATGATTAAAATTAGTTTAACAGAATATCAACAGGTAATTAACCTACTATTATAAAACAAATTCACCTGAAGAGTTCATAGAACATCTCTCATACATTTTGTATTATAAGAGTTCATTTCTACGTCAATTTAATGCAAATAAAATCTTTTATGCCTTTATTGCTGAATATTTTATAATTGCCTATTTACAAAACTTATATTACTACATTATTTATAGTTAGATAAATCTTAAATCCGTTTGTAAATAGAATGCATTAACTTTATGATTTATAACATACTCGTATGACTATCTTAATATTTAAACTATTTTTAACTTAATTTATTTTTATTATTTATTTAATTAAAGGAGAAAAGTTTTAAGAACACGGAAAACTGTTAGTTTTTAATTTTTGTTTTGTTAAGTTTCCGTATTATTTAGTTAAAAGTATTATTCGAAAAAAATAATAAACATAAAAATAAAAAGCCCATTAAAAATCGAATAAATATATTCATACGTATATACGTAAAGATAATAATAATAACTTTTTTGCCAATAATTATACTCGTAAGATGAATAAACGAATATTTATATAGTATATAATTGTTTAAAACTTGGATTTATATATCATTAATTAATTAGTGTCTTAAATATTAAATAATTAATATAATAGCCTATATTAATGAATAATAAGATATATTACTGATAATATAATATAATAACTTATTTATGTAAATAAAAATAGTTACCTATGAACATTTTCAAAAACATCATATCCATAGTAAATTTAAATATTTATCTTTGCATCAACATCCAAAATCTGCCAAGTGGCATGGCTGATTATTTTTAATTTTAAAAATTACTAAACATTTAAATCTAATATTTGATTTCATAATTATATAATTATATAACATATATGAACTATAATGTATAACTATATTATGCAATATAATATTATTTTAATGCAAAATTTATAATAATTACGATATAGGAACCAATGCATATTTTTGTGATAATGAAAAATCTCATTATATAAGTTTATTATATAGAAATATATATATATATATTTACCTGAATTTTAATGTAGAAACATTCAGGATTTACTTCATCTATTATAAATAATTATGGTTTTTTTTTCAATATACCATTTGTTACATCAGTGATTTGGTGTGTTCATCGGGCTCAAGGGATATATTCCGAAACACAACATTGTTACATGAAAATTTTATCGCAACGGTATATTACTTTGAACTGTTGTATGTATACTTGGCGTTTATGCGTAAGAATTATGTGCACGACCTAAAACTTATCAAGAACACTGTAGGTTGTGGTTTTCCGACCTTAATTAGTTTCAGTTCGTTATCGGACAGGCACAGTCCCAAAACCCTCGATTTCCCGGCCGGCTAACACGGTCTGACACACATCAAGAGTATCGTTGAACACTGGCTTGGTACTACAATTATTATCCCACTTGACCGTCTCTTATCTGTGTTGTCCAGAACCACGGTTTGTCGATAATACACGTCAGTATTCGGAAAACTGATTGCCAGACAGACGCTTTTAAAATGAATTTACTCAATTGAACACCCACACGATCGATATGCGATTAAATTCAGTGTATCTAGTTCGCCTGACATTTAACGTTGGTTAATGAAATTTCAAACCCATATAAAATAAACCTGAAGACCTCTTAATACCCATATATATTTGTAAATATAACGGCACATTCAGCACTTAAACTACCATTAGACATTCATAACAATTAAAATGCAATGTGTAACATTAAAAAAAAAAAAAAAAGAAAAAGGTGGAATAGCTGTAGTATTACAAAGAGGTTCAATCGTCATCAGTGATCTAGTGTCTGGTGATTTCCGATATGCATGGTTAGTCATTCCTGGATTTACTTTTAAAACAATCGTTCTTATGACGTGATGTTGAAATACTTAGATTGATTATAAATATGTGAGTACGATTGGAAATTATCCGAATTATCAGAATGAATATTTTCTGAGAATTTTTGGGTACTGAAAACAGTGAAATAGAAGTCCATTCAAATACACCATGCATTAAATTGTCAGACGATTTCTGCATTATTGTCCAGATAAAAAATAAACCAATTGAGAAAGTCATTCCGGTTATAAAAAAATAATTACTTGGATAATTTACTCAGTAATCGTGCTATATTTTCAACAAAAAATGATGATGTTGACTAAATTAACTTCCAAATGCAGCAGTTATTACTAAATGATATAACTAATATTAATAATGAAACGACACGTGTTTAGTCATCAAAAACATCTCCGGAAATGTTTTTAAAACAACCATTTTATTTGGAAAAATTTAAAGAAGGAATCGTTCTGTTTCCACGTATTCCATTGATACCTAAAGGATCTCCAGTACAACAATAAAATTCTATAGACTTCAATTTCCTTTTTTTTTGGCAAGGACCATAAACAAGTCTCAAGGCTAAACAATGTATATTTGTGGTTTGGACTTAGAAAACTTATGTTTATTCTATGAACATCTATAATTTGCATGTACAAGTATAGAGAAACCATTTTAGTTATTTTTTTTTGGAAAAGATTGGTTAACCAAAAATATTGTGCATCGATTAGTACTTAGTTAAAGTAAAATTATACATTTTTATACTTTAAAATTTTAAAACCAAGTATAAAAAAATATTAAAAACATAAAAAGTTTATGATATATTTATATGTATATATAATTCTACAAGAAAATTGTATCTTTTTTCTTTTTTCTCTGTTAAATATCTGTTAATACAACAGTTAATGGGTAAATTACCATTAATAATTTAAAATATATAATTTGAAATTTAGTACATAACTTATATCCCAGTAAACCCAGTAAAATATGCGTGCAAAAACTCAAGTTGACAGTAGTCATATCAATCAATATCATACGCGTTTAGATGATATAGTTTTGTACACGTCATTCGGTGTCCGATCCCTTAGCACGGTTATATAATATTTATTTTATTTTGTCTAGACATGTTTAATAGTCTAGAAAATTGTGAAAGGCTTTCCACTGAGTTTGCTGTCTAGGGTGTAATAATAATATTATGCACCATAAATATACGACCGTTTTCCTTTTAATAGTTTTTTTTTTTTAGTATCTATATATTCTACATAAATAATGACCAATGACCAGATTATAATTAAATATATATATATACATACATACATTGTGAAAATATGGTTAGTTATCTCGATGGCATAGCATTTTTATACGCAATATTGTAACAAATACGAATTTAATGTTTATAGGGTGTACTATGATTTACAGTAAACCAAGCATTGACATTTATGTTACTAAAAACACAACTATTATCCGATATCCAAAATGTAACTAGGTTACAAAACACCCAATATAGTCTGTTTAATATATTTTTATATTATTATGATAATATTATATAATTTCAAGATAATCATTTACAAAAATGATTGGTATTTAACTGGACAATTATTTTGTCACATGTTGTGACTATTTTAACAATAAAATTAATTATTAATTTAGAAGCATATTTTATTTTACACATTATCCTTCAGAATATTCCACATATAAAAAAAATGTATTAATAGTTATAAATCATGTAAAAGTAAATTGTGATTTTGAATTTAACGGGATTCAAAAGGTTATCCCATATGTTACTGATAGGTTATGTACATAACACAATTTCGTTCGTTAATAATTCATTTTAAATATGATTATATTAATAAATGAATATTCTACTGTTTTAAGCGATAACTTTAAATTTAAATTATTCTAATGTGACATGCGACATACTATAAAGGGATAATACATTAATTTTCAATAAATTTACTATGTTATTAGTATTTCAGTTGGTTTACTATGTTCTCAGTAATATATATGAACAGTCAATAAATTTATAATAATATGTAATACTACATATACCAATTTTGAACTGAAAGAGTTTCAGATATATTACATTTTAAGCGAATTATGCATATAAAATATTTAATCTACCAGTAGTTTTAGAACGTAAAAACCGATTGAAAAAATATAGCCATGATATGATTTATAATATAGATATATATATATATATGTTTGTGTCAAACAGCGGTGGCAACAGAGACTGATTTGCGTATTTTGTTCTATAATTACTTAATCATAATTATTTATTTAAAAAAACAACAAACAAACTAAGAGAGTTGTGATAATTTTGTCACCGCATGTCAATGAACCGAAATTCCGCCCCCGACTATTTATACGTAGTGCATATAAACGCTTTTCTATCGTTGACCATAATAGTCAGTATCATGGGCATGGGGAAAAAATGTACATAATGACCTGCCTTCATTTTCTTGTATTTTCACGTTTGTCTATACAAAGTAGGTGCATACTTATTGCAATACCTTGTTAGGGTCTCTATTTCACGTGTATCTAAGATCTAATATTTATATGGAAACAGTGTTGAAGTTCATCTAATTAAAATACATAGGTACACGTGTATTTAGAATCCAAGTACTCAGTATTCGTGTAACGTGTATTAGAGTCCATGCATCCTTTCAGGTGGCATAGGGCATGTTATCGTCTTTATTATCGTTTAAAGAAAACCAATACATAATACTACTATTTCATTATTTATTTATTCTATTTTTATTTTTTTTATACAAACAAATGGCACATAATTTATTTAACATTTATTTTATTGTATTATAGCAATGAAAATTATATTATACTTAAAATAACTTACATTTTGATGTTCATTAAATTTAATTCCACCGTCAAATAAAAATTTGAATAAATGAATGTAAGAACAATCTACATTTAAAACAAAACAAATTTTTTGAGAAGTATGACAAAATTAAAAAATTAAAACTTAAAGTATTAATTTACGAGTTTGACCATTATGTCACATGAGTTCATCTATTTCTAAAAATAACGATTTTTGGTCAGTAACAATAAGCAAAATAACTCAATAAAAAAAAAATAAAATAAAAAAACATGAATATTTTATAGTCTACCTACATCAGAATTACATGAAAATATTAAAAATTCTTAGAAATAAATTATATAAAAACTTCTAGACTTTAAATACACGTGTAGTTGTAATACACATGTTAACGAACTTCTAAAACACATGTAATTAAATAGACGAGCATTAATAAGTTTCATTATTTAAGTACAAGTAAATATCTTTTAAAATAATATTATCATGAATGATAATGGTTATATGAAACAATATTTAAGAATAATGCATCCTAGAACATTATATACTATCATATATACTAAGTCGGAATTTAATAAAAATATTACATTTCAATTAATAAACAGTTTTAAATACATTTGTATGTTTTTAAGTACTTATTATATTAACATATTTTATCAAAGTAATGAAACATTTTTAAAAATAGTTACCGTCTGAACGCAGATAGTTCTTAGCACTACAACAAGGTTAAGTTAATTAATTAAGTTGATTATTATGTATTGGTTGGAAGCTCGTATATAGTAATAATCTCGACTTTTGCCATTTTAAAGTAACCCAAGTATAGTTTACGATTGCATAAGTACATCTACCTATATAAAAGTTTAGCCGAAAAGGTCTCAGTATCAATTTGTGACAAATTATTACGATTAGAAACCATCGTGATAAAATAATGGAACAAGTAATCTGACAAGTTTTTTCACATAAATTACGCATTTAGCTCTTAATTTTGGGCGATGGCTGGGTTATTACAGATAACAGTGATAATACATACAATTCAAAATAATTTATTTATAATGATTTAGGTGTTTTGTATATACTAGCTTGCCACACAGTTCAGTAATCAAAGAAAATGCACGTCAGTCACGCAGCGGCCATTGCTGCTACCGCCGTTATTGTCGTAGACGTACACGCATGCTTCCCCACACACCCACTTCTCCCGAAAATTATCGCCGAGAGGCAAGAAAAACACGGAAAACCATTTAGAAAAGGAGACGTAATGACGTTACATAATCTCTGTTTTTACGATGCCCTCACGTAACGTGGACATTCCAAAAAGATTTATAGTGTTTGTTTTCGTCTATATAAGCGAAAATATTTATTAGAATTATATTATAAACATGTAAGAGATAACGCACAATGGCACAGGACTTTAAAAAGGCTATTTCCTAGTATAAGTAGTTTTTCATGGCTCGTCAAAGTTTTTTGAACGATTAAGTAGATAATTTTCAAAAATTGCCTATGATTGTTTTGAATGAAAATTTCGACAAGAATGATTATATATCTGTAAAATGATTAAAATAACCTAACTATACAATCATTGATACTAAAATCATTGAATAAAGATAAATCGTCCCAATAATCTGGTTTCAAATTCTTGGCAAGCAAATCCCAATGAATAGCATTCACAGGAATATAAGAAAAAGAAGTTAAATTTCAACGTGAACAATAATAAAATGCCTAATAAGAACACTACTATAGTTCTCGGAATAAGTTATTACTCATGTAAAATTAAACTTATTTAAAACACATGGGTTTTATACATGAAAAATAAAAAATAAACCTGTACACCAAGAATAAACATAATGAAAATGTTAGCCAATATCAATTGAAGAACCACTTTTTCCACGTTATCAACAATATAAAAATTACTCATTTTATCTAAACTCTAATACAATTCGTTTCTTTTTATAAATAGTAACAAAAATTCTCTAAAAATTTTACTATATATACCTACTATAATTGTCATAAAATTGTTAGGGACAATACTTAACGCAGCATCAAAAAGGTCTTTTAAATCCAACTCCATTGCATGTCTACCTAACATACCTAATGCGATGCTCCTTTACACTAAATCACAGAAAATAGCCAATATGTTTACCATTAAACTCGCCAAAAACAAAATTATATAAATTATACAATCATACCATTCCATGCGAACAATCTTTGACGAAAACACACCTTTGAAAAAATTATTATTAAATTAATATTAAAAAATTATATTTTCAAACACCCATTTCTCTCTTTAGATTTGGTAATCTAATATGATCTGATATGCTCAATAAAAAAAATGGACCAACATCTCCACAAGTAATATTTTACTGATCTCTTCTCAAGATGTTAAACTTACATTGACAAAATTGATCTCAGTACAATCCTAACAAACCTCTGGTCCAAACAAAAAACCAAACATTTCGAAATAAAATATTCACTACTACAGTTGCTGAACAATCGCTTAAACAAAAAAAAAAAAACAAAAACCGTCATCAGACTTTGAATAGGTTAGACTAGATCCATTCACTGTTACTCGATGTCCTGAGAGGAACCCCCATAACATGTCCGGCAGTGCCAATCTTTCAATAAAATACATAATGATTGAGTGTGACACATATCGTGAAACAAGGATCTGCAACAAATTTTCTGATAACATATACATATTCGAAAGCCTTAGACCAATATGTCAGTTCCCAATATAGTCTCCTTCCTTCAGAAAACGGGATTGGTCAAGTTGATTTAACGAAAAAATGTTCATAATATTTAAATTTAGCTTTTAACCATAATCATTTTTTTTTACTATTTACTATTTAATAATATTGTAACATAACAATTAAACAAATAATGTAATCTTTCAATGGCCATAGTGCCTAGGGTTTTTTTAAATAAAAATAAAATATAATAATAATTATTATTATTATAATTATAAGATTATAATAAATAAAATTGTATTGAAACTATTTTGAAAACGTAATGAACTCAAACTAGTGCATAGAAATTCAGCGATTACCTAATTTGTAAGTCCCTTGAACAGATAATAGTATAATAGTATACATTTTAATGATTGCAAAAGAAAGTAGCTTATGTTAAGGTAGGTATATAAGGTAGGCTGTGGTTAAATGAGATTAACTATACATTTTTATTATTATTTTTATAACTTATATGTACGTAATATCATATATATACAATGCATATAATAGACAATGTTTGACCTAATTCAAAATATAATAAAATAAAATAATTGATAAAATAAATTATTGTTTTAATTTGATTTGGATAAATATTTTAATTTATATTTAGTATAAAACCGATTGAAAGGTGTAATAAAATTATATTAATAATTAATGCATTAATAATCTATCAGCGTTAGTAAAACTGAACAATTTAATTCATCCCATAAAATAATAAACCTAACTATTTGTTACTATGTAATTTTTGTATACCTAGATTATCTATATATGATATTTACAACGCTAAATCTAATAGAAGCATTATATTTAGTTTCTTATTCATTTTTAGACCAATGAATGCTTAAATTAACATTTAAATGTAATTTTGGTATTTTATTTTGTATGCAGAATTGAGTTTCAAATAAAATTATTTATGTAGTATTTTACCTAATTTTTTCGTGAGGTATTTAAATATTTAACTCAATTAGATAATATAGCTAAAGTTATTTTTCTCAGATTACGAAAAAAAAAAAAAATTAGCCTACACTCCAAATATCCAATGAATTTCAATAAAAGTAAATGACATAAAGTAATATACTGAACTATACATTTAAAAATACGTATAAAAGCTTTTTGTAATGGCTCAGGTCGTTACGGGTAATGAATATATAGAAAAATGACAAGAGTTTTGAGGTGGTAATAAAAATATTAAGGGTCTTATGTAAATCGTGACAAAGAGAAACCAACAATAAGGTGGTAGTATGCGATTAAAAAGGTCAAGAATAATTGTGAACAGTCGTGTATACGCAAATAAGGTGAATCGCAAGTATTAGGTAATTTTTCTACACGGAAATTTAATTTTAGAATATCAAATCTTTGTAATTAACTGGATATTACAGTTACACGCAGTCTGTTGAAAAGCACCGACGTACGTCGATGCCCGCTCATTTATCTAAGTTTTTCAAATATTAATTAAATAGTCAGTGCTCAAATTGGGAGGGGACGCAGGCGGACAGAGTCCGCTTTCATTTTCCCTTTATTTAATTAAGCGAGAAACGCTAAAAACGAGTCCCCCCTGGGGATGTTTATTTTTGAACGGTGTATTTTGATTTTGTTTTCGTTTATTTCTATTTTCTATAACAAACTGCAAAGTAATGGTTATTTTTTCCCAGAAAACGGTTATCGTTGACGACAATCACGGACTAAGATAATAATCATAGTTAAATAACTTTATCATTTTGAAGTGATTTCGGTTGTATAGTCCTATAGGTGTTTCTACTTTCTATATTTGACTACCTCTTGAGAACTTTTTGTTTAACTTTCCACCAATGGACAAGATTAACATAACAAAATGGATTGAATCGTGGGTTAAGAAAGGCAAACGAACAGGAGAGGAAGAAAATTATCTTAAAAGGATAAAAATTACTGAAGAAAATGCATACAAGAAATTGTAGAATTTAATTGAAGAATAATATTTATATCTGTAATTAATATTATTATTTCGTTATAAAATAATGTTATAGTAATAAGCAAATAAATATTATATAATAATACTTCCTTCATAGTGCCTCATTATATATGCAGGGGGGGCAGTGGACGAAGTCCATAACGGGTTACTTTACAATTTATCAGCTATGAAACGGTCTTTTTTGAACTAAAACCAGCGTCCGTTCTCAAATTTTTTTCCAATTCCAACAATGTAAATAGTTAATTATATTTCTATTTATTAACTGTACCGTTGCGATTATCACCGCACCGGGTGACCTTGAACGTCGCCCGCGTTGGTCTCAGCATGCTGCCGTCACCGGATCACAACCAAAACCGTTACGCCCTTCTCTCCAGATCGTCCTCAAACCAATTCAAAGTCGCAAAAGAATAAAGTCGTTTCTCCTTCCGCAAATTCAACAACGTTCAAAAAACCAAAAACTTCCACTGGTTAGACTCCTCCATTAACTCCGTTAACACGCTCACAATCAACACACACATTATGTAATATTGATTTGGACGGCACAATCGCAGCCGAAAATATCACGTTTAATTCGGAACTCGCGAATGATATCCAACAACTTGTTGATGTTGACGTCGTCTCAGGCTCAGCGGCTATATAACCCGATGGACACAAGACTTTTGCTTCAAACTATACTGGTCCCCTTCATATTATGATATCATCCAATGCCAATAAAAACATCGGTAATTTTCATCCCGTTAAATTGGGTAAATTTTTTATTACGAATTTTAAAAGAATCACCAACATCACACCAATCGGGTCACATAGAGTGAAAATTACCTTTAATTCACTGTTTAATTTCTTCCTGGTTGGCAGAAAACGATTATTTAGCCACCATCCCAAGTTCTCTCATATCTCTTTCTGGCACGGTGGGATACCATTTGTCCCACATTTGTCAAAATAATTATACACCAAAACTTGAAATAAATAGTTTTTATATCCCGTTATATATGTGGTTTTCTTGAAATAAGACTGATATCAAATTATTTGAAGTTATCATTAATGAATTCTTGGAAATTTTTTTTTTTCTTTTTGTCGACCAAACATTTCTAATTTTGTTTTTCTTACATCTCCCAATTAAATCTATAAATATGAATTATATTATTACATGTAAAAGAATATGTAGTATAGATTCATTCAATGCTAGTAAAATCATTTTATCGATAATTTTTCGTTTGTAAAGACAAAAAACGTAAGCGTCCAATTTATAACCCACCATGCAAGAAATGAGAACCGTAGACGATACGAATTAATTTATAACATTTATTAATTTTTTATTATTAAAATAATTGTAGTTAATTTGTATTTTAAACGTCATAATTATTAAAAATGAGTAATAATAAAAACAAGGAGGACATTTGTCATGTATTATTTGAACAAATTGCTTCTGATAATAGTGATTGTTCGTGTGACTAATCTGGTGATGACGGATTACCATTTACCTTCACGTCAACTAATCATTTCCGAATCTTCTTCAGAAACAGAGTATGAAGACTCAGAAATTTTAAATTTGGATTACCATAATTATTTACTACCCTCATTATTAAAAAAAACCCAATGTTCAAACAAAAGAAAAATTATTCAGAAAGATATTGAAATCCCAAGAAAAATATTAAATCACTCTCGACAATAGTTTAACTATATACCAATATGGCACTTTGATTTATATTTTTATTATTTCTTATAATTCAGATTCAGGCCAAACAATACATAAAAAGAATGGCGGATATAAGTGAGGCTTCCAATGTGAATTCTCCCCCGTTTTGCTAATAACTAATTATTATGATTATGAATTATTTAATGATTATTATTTTATAAAATAATAAGTGAATACTTATTTTATCTCTATATATAATTTTTTTTTTTTTTTACAAATATACATACATATTTATATATATTATGGAGGGACTTTTTTATATAAATTGTGTAAATGTACAATTTTTATCATTAAATAAAAGATTTAAGTAATTAAATATAATATGATTTATATTTTATTGATACTCATTTAAACCTACCACTTGCTGCACGGTGGGATATATGTAGAGATGTGAGCTCAATAAATTTACCCGGTAAAATTTACGGGTAAAAGTAAATTTACGTAGATTTTACCAAGTATTTTTTTAAAAATTGTATTTGATGATCTCTTATACTATTTAAGAACTTTATGCTTAAGAGTGATATAAATATAGATACTATTATATATTTTTATATATATATATGCGTATTAAATATATTTTAAAATAAATTCTAATTTGAATACTTGATACATTTTTGGAAGAAACAAAATTGACAAAGCAGACTCCGCAGAGCATATGATTTTTCAGTGTCTGCACTCAAGTGCACTCAATGATTTTGGACTTGCTGCTAAAAGACACGACGGAGAATTTGGTCCACCATCTTGATGACGTCGAAGACCTACTGTGAAAACCCCGTAATCTTCCAGAGAAAGACCTGGACCCTGCTGATTACGAACGCCTTCTATCAGTATGGTCGCGTGTTCATTAAGTGACTAAAACTATCTTTCCGAGAAAGTAGGTGGATAGAGAAAATTAGAATAAAAATTCAGAGGACAACCAGGTCGGTGAGCTTCGCGAGTCGACCCCAGAAAAATATGAAAGAGAATGCCGACCTATGGAAACGGAACCTAGAGAGGGTGAACGCATGCATACTCGTACCACGCGTTTTAGGTGGAGGTGACATCGGTCAAGTATTCCTAACTGCGAAAATAATTATAAAAAT
The DNA here is from genome assembly GCF_003268045.1 of Sipha flava. Taxonomy (NCBI): domain Eukaryota; kingdom Metazoa; phylum Arthropoda; class Insecta; order Hemiptera; family Aphididae; genus Sipha; species Sipha flava. Next base: position 1,149,707 of record NW_020273630.1, on the reverse strand, counting down.
AGAATATTTGCTTAAAAGTATGGAAATATGTGATTTTATTAAAAAAAAGACAAGAATTAAATTTAGGATAACATAAAGAATAAATTTGTGAATAGTGAAAGACATAAAAAAATTTTTCAGAAAACTACCGTACCTATAAAATCTGAAATAGTTCTATTTATAAATTACTGAATGTAGAGTGATAGTTTTATTGATATGAATTCATGTATATTGATATACCAATAATGAATATATAATATTGAAACAGTTAATTATTTATGCAGTTTAGGAAAATACATACATACATTTTTATATAATCTAGGAATATAAATAATTAATAGGAGAAAAAAATGATATAGCTTATTTGAAGTGCACACTTATGTCATTATTTTCTGCATAATTTAATGACGTTTTGGACAGAACTTCTGAACCCTGCTAATTAATGTTTGTTTGGTCCATTTTTTGTATTCCTCGGTTGTCACTCGTAACGACCACCATTATTTTTCCATACCACTATAAAAAATAAAAAATAATGGAAGCCATATGACTATTGTTTTGTATTTTATTCGTTACAAATACCTGAGTAAATGCTTTTTATAACTAAAAAAAAAGAAAATATTAAACTAACCCAATAAAGATTACAGTATTTCAGAGTGATACTACAACAGGACACCATGGTTTTACTATATATATAAGGAATAATTTAAGCTTATTATGATGGAGACAGGCAACAACTTTAAAAGCTGTTATTATATTCATTTTTGTAATAAGAAAATAAAAAAATTTAAAAAATATTGGTAAATTATTATTACTTTTTCACAATTTAATCTTCACCAAAACAATTTATTGTTTATTTATAATTGGGTATGCGGAATTGGATACTGTGTGAATTTAACAGTACCTGGTTAAAAATTGGCTATTGACAAAAAGTGAATTCGTGTAATATCTCAATAAAATGTTTGAATAGGCATTGTACGCATTTAATGAAAGTATTTTTTTTCAATGCTTTTATCTGTACTTATTAAAATTTTTTCAGAAAGACTTCCTGGTAAATAGGATTAACCAAATGTAACACCAACGTTATTTTCTAGGTTTTCCAGGGCATCTAACATTATACAACGCTATGTATAATTTAATTATCACTGCTACGGGAACTGTTTGTGCTTGTATATACACGTCGTAAAGAACTCTAGACTTTTTATGGGAGGAGACTTTTCGAAAAGTTCACAAAGTGGAATTCTTTTATTTTTAATGTTCTTTAGAAATAGGCAAGCAATAATGATTAGTAGTACAAAAGAAATAGAAAGGAAAAAGGGTCACTAGTTTTATTTATTATAGAAAGAGTTGGAAATATAATAGGGAAAAGCAAAAAATAAATTAAAAACCTTTTTTATTATATTTTTTTATCTAAGAACTTTTTTTTTAAAGGAAATTGTCTTTGTTATTGCTATTTCATACTATTTCTAATGGAACTAGCATTGAATATCTGGTTAGACTAAACCCTAGAAAAACCACCTAGACTTACTTCAGAAACAGTAATTACATTTGACCGTTGGGATGCAATTATATCGAAAGTGAATGTCTACTACTATCTACTTCTAATACAAAAGTAGAATGTAGAATAGAAAGGATTATTTTCGAAGGGTTTATTCGCTCGAGGACAAATATTTAATTACCAAAAGGCTTTTCTTTGGACAAACAACAAAATCAGACCAGAATCATCTGAACACAATCATTATCATTGTACAACCATCGCTAAGAGAGTAGGCACTCTCTGCCATCTATCGTTACAAGTTATGTTAAATCGAATGATTGTAAAGAAATTAAAAAAAGGCTATTTTGATAGTATCTTCTATCGATACTTGTGTGTGTGTGTGTTTGTGTGTGTAAATCAGGTAAACCTAAGATAAAAGTTTGAAAAGAGAGAGTTTGTAGGATTATACTAGATAACAGTACCCTGGCAAGAGTAAACGAGAAAACAAAATTGTGAATTGGTAGTCTTGTAATATAATGACTAATACACTCATCAAAATCAATTAGATTTGAAGTAAACGTTGACAAAATATTTAAAGAGATATGAAATGAAACAGTTAATATAATACAATATGTACTTAAGATTAAAATACAAATCAGTGACAATAATCATTAGATTCATATCTTTAAAAGTCATTAGTCACTTTTAAATAACTTTTCAACATAATAATTAATCCGGTTATGAATTAAAATAATTTTGAATAATTATAATTTATTTTTATTTTTCAATAATTATCATTGAACCTCTAAAGTAACTTCAAGCATGATAACTGATTAAGATCCATCTGGTGTAAATAACATGATCATGATGTTTACTTACGCAACTTATGAACATAATATTGAAAGCTTCGATTAAAAATTCAAATAAAATCTTAAAGTTATACGAAGATAACAAATAAATTATATAATTTAATTAAAAGCATTAATCTTAATTTATTCAGTAATTTCAAATAAAAATATTTATTTTCTTTTACTACATTATTGTACCTTTATAGTTAATATGTTTGTTAAGCTCGAGGAATCGCTCATTCCGTCAGATATGTGAAATTTTATAATTAGAGAATGCCTAACTTATACTCAGGATCGTAATGTTTACGAGCTACTCCATTAACTTGGTTTGGACCCGAAATCATTAAAAACAAAATCTAATAATACTTAAAAAAATATTTAACCCTATTTAAGACATTTCCAACCCATAAAATAATACAAGTAAATTTATTTATACTAATAATACATTTTTTTTAATCCTCCTCTTCAATACATCTGAAATATATTCTTCGATTTTACCTCCTAACGTTCCATCATTCCACGTGCCTATTCTCACTTTATACCTATTTCTCATACCTAGGAGCAGATTCAACCCAATGTGTAATGGAGATGTCTCTGTACTGTTGACATTACCCGTGTTGGGTAGATCTGAAGTTCAGATTCTGAACACATAAATGACGAAATAGTTACCATACTGGCGGTCCGGTTAGTATCACACACTTATCTTCTCCGTCTCCTTCACCTCTAATTATGATACATTTTTTTATCTGTCATCCTCCCGCACATCTGAGATGGGACAAACCGCCCAAATTTTGTTTCGGATTCATCATACTCATTGACAAAATTTTACACCGGCGACCTGACGCAACCTCATTAAGTCATCTTTTTCGATTGGCTGAGAAACCGTGGAAATATTTTGATCCCATTCCACAGGGATCTTATTACTTCTTGATTGAATTTTAAAATAATATTTCATATTGTGAAAATGTTAGTATCTCATGTTATAAAAAAAATTTGTATTTCAAATGATTACAAATTGGTATATTGGTATTTGTGCAAAATTTAATATAACTAAATGTGAACAATTAAGCTTAAAGAATTTACTATAATGTTTTAACAAAACAAAAAAAAAAACTTTAAGAATGATATTTCCAGTGTAAAATATACTTCAACAATGTTAGTTAAATTAAATATCATTTTAAACGCTCGTTATTGTTGCCTTATTTTTTAAAACATTTTAACACAAGGAAATCAAATAAAATCATGGTATACATGTTTGGTTGCAGAAAATGAAAGAAAGAGGTTTGTTGACATGAAGATTTGGCCAAAAAAAGAAATAAATGTAGTGAAGAACACGATTAATTCGACACGTCTGGAACGAGAGAGAATTCTCTCGCTGTGAACAATTTTTCAAAACGCCCTTCGACGTCTACTGGATAGAGGAAAGAAAAAAAAACAACAAAATGTTACCGTTGAAGAAGGTGAAGCAATGTGGCACAAATAGAGCAGAATGGTAAACGAAGGAATGAGTAAAAATGTTGGGTTCGACAAGAACTGTAAATATACGAACAGGCGGTGGTCTCGCTGTCAAATTCAGAGAAGTGTTTAAGGCGGTAAAATAGGCAATCGATAAGGGCCGGGGCGGGGTTCCTACAATAATATTTTCTTTCTTCTTTTCACTGGGTTTGAAATCCATTTGTCCTTCTACCCTCCTTTCATGTCATTCGAACGTCGCACTAGTCTTCGGTGCGTTGTGCAACACGCATAGAATGCAGTTGTTCACGTATCGAGTACAAAATTTTATCGATTGAATTTGTTTACCTTAGTCTCCTATTACGTCTATGGAGTAAGATATAGAGTTTTTTCATTTTAATGAAATATAATACAATAAATTATATAAAAATATTATATGAGATTCACTAAACATTTATACTGAGAATTAAAGTACATTTTATTTTTGAAAAGGGTATTAATTAAGGATGATTGATTCGAATTAAATAAAAATAAAATTTAAGAAAACCATGATTCATTCAACATTGAAAACAATAAAAGTATTTACAATTCAAGATTATTTCACCATTATGTCTCTTGGACACCTTTAAGGTTTGATTATAAGAATATTAATAAACAAATTGAGTTATCTACTCGACTACTCTTATTTAAATGTACTTTTATAGCATTTTATACTGAAAGATAAGTAATTTATAGTTTAAGATAGATGACTCAGAGAATATTTTACATACCTACTATATTTTTTTTTAAATTAATTATACACTGTATAAGAGTATATGATTGAATAATAAACATTTATTGATGAATAATATTGTAATACTAATTGATACGTGGTAATATAATTTTATTTAACATTGTTTGTGTTTGTTATATGACATAAAATTAATATTTACAAAAAATACGTATGATCTAATGATCATCGAGTATATATTTAATCAAAGTAAATACCGTAGCATATCTATTCACTACAGTCAATACAAATAAAGTAATATACATATTTATATTCCTAATAAATATTGAATAAAATTATAATAAATTGAAGAAAATTAAACGGTTCGTGAGACTGCTTGGAAACATACAAATTATAATTAATTATCATTTTATTCTAATAAAATAATAAAATAAACGTAAAATATTGCAAAATCAGTATTCATACATTATGTTTTAAAGTAAACGTGTAAGAAGATGATCATATTTTCAAAAATCAGTAATAGAATACAGCCACAGATCAAACTACATATACTTATTAATTATATATAGGGAACGGATTTATATGTAATAAAAATACAGAAATATGTACATACTCGTATATATGTAAGTATAATTTATAAAATATGTGCTAAAAACATCCAAATATGTGGGGGAAAAAAATTTAAAAAAAAAAGTGATTATTATTAATAAATTATCAAAAAGATTTGTTGCATTGAATTATTACAATATCTTGTAAATTATCAAATGTTAAATGTCGCCTATTGGGTATCAAAATATTTTTAAAATGGCTAAATTATCGTTTCACATCAACCGATGTATTAAAAGCATATTTCAAGTGCATACTATCAGAAGGCGATAATTCCAAATTTTTAAAAGGTTGTCTGCCATTCATTATGTCATTGATTGTTTTAAAATCAATATTGCCTGGAATTTTTTTCTGTAACAGCATGAATTTTCTTTTTTACGACATTTATTGGTCCGCTTACGAGTTTTAATCGCTGATTCAACAATTTGCATACTATCATTTGGGGACATATCTTTTATTAATAATTTTGTTAAATTATTTTTAATTAAAATTAAATTATTTTCAATGTTACATTTTGCATAATATTTTGAGCTTTTCCAATAGCAATAAAAGTTTCTGGATCTAATTTTGAAATAGTTTCTTGTATTTTTGTACGAAGAAGATGTATGAATGATGAAATGATAAAAATATGTTTAAAAATATTTAAATATTAGTGAAATATGTAAAAAAAATGTAATTATACCAAAATATGTAAGAATATGTAAAATAAAAGTATCATAATTTTAATAGGAATGATTTAAATCATAAACATTTCTTATAGATTCTTAAATATCTCGTTTTAATAAAAATATGCATCTACATATAAATCCGTTCCCTAATTATATATAACTATATATACGTATTAATTGTACCATTATGTGTCCTAACAGTCATATACATATTTTAATTTAAAATTGAACACACAAATTTTTATGAGTAAAGACATTCTCAGACATAAAACATGCACATTTTAGAATCATCAAAATTATACAATTTTACTATATGATTGTTATTATTTTCTATTTATAATTAATATCTGTATTACAATAATAATAGTTTATTATATTAAATTCAAGGATTATAATATCAATAACCAATAAATCAAATGTATTATTATTCGTTAATAACCTAACCTTTTTAGTTTCGAATACTTATTTAATGTTTGGATTGAATTAATATCATTTGAAAAATATAGTATTAAAAAACTACAACATTTGTATTATTAATATAATTTTACAATAATTGTTATTAAATTAATTAAATTAATTATATTTAATTAATTATTAAATATAAGCCCCTATAGTTATTGTAACTATTAATTGTATATGAAATATCTAGAATTCACATAACATAGCCCATATCATTATTCTATAGTTTCTTATTAGAATTTGGTTCAAATTTAGTTGCATTTGTCCATCAATAGGTACTTGAGTTAAACTAAATCAGTAACAGCTTAATATATTTAAATATAAATAAAATGCTGAGTAATGCAATATTAGAATGTATTATATAAAATAAAAATGTAGAAATGTATTAAATTCAAGTCCGGCTTAGTAATAATGCAATAAAGTACACAATAGTATTTCAGGTATAACATTAATACAACTTAATAAACAATATCATTGACATTTTATTTGAAATTTTGATAAAATTAAACAAAAGTATTTTAATTTTATTAATTTAAATTATAATTTCATACATTTACACGTAAAATTATTATTTATTTTTTACACAATTATACATAAATTAGTTTATTTTTGTTTGATTTTCCTTTTTAAAAAGTTATCATTATCAAGAACAACTTTTAGCCATGATGTTGTAATTAATTATGGAGTTATTATTATTAATTGTTTATTGAAATTATGTTGTTTTATATAAATCAATAATAATTATACCTATGAAATAGTATTCTTTACAAGAATAATAATTTATAATACCACGTTCTTTTAGTTAAAAACAGTAACATACATTAAAAATATCAATATCAAGTTGTTGATTTCTACTAAAGTCGTATAGAATTTAATTTTAGAAATTCAACTGTAAAAATCATACAGATGATTTTTTAAATTAATGAAATGATAGAAATATATTTTACTGGTAGATTGTTAAAAAGGATGTTAATTTTACTTACGGTAACTAAACGAATCGGTCGGCTCCAGCCGATGTACAAACAATAACGCAAGAACCACAATCCACTGCATTGTATTCCGCCGACCTGCCCACACGATCATTTTTGAACCACAAAACAATCCGTTTTATCGCATCGATGCGAATCGATATCGGAAAATACGTCCGTTATGTTATTTTTTAAGTTTAACCATGAACAATAAGAATACTCCACTGATCGGAAACCCATTGGACATAGTGGAGGTAAGTTCTACACCTAAAAAATTAACAAAAAAAATATTATTGAAAATCACAAATATTATAATTCATATTGTATTTTTAAAAGTATTGCACTGTATTATCAATAATAGTTTATATTTTTCTGCTACTTTAAATAGTTTTCAATGTTATCCTAAAGAACATAAATGACTAATTTTTAGTGTAATGCATAAATATCACTATAGATTTACTGTTGTTGAGTGTCAAAAATGTATGAATACATCATAATGTAGTTGAATATTTCATTAAAATACACGTTATACGGATAACATTTTAAGTGAATCAATGTCACCATGACTATTGTTCAAAGATCACAACCATCGAAATATATAAATTATAATAAAATATGTAACAAAACATGATCATATTTTTACGTTACCACTTATATAATTATTTAAAATCATAAATTAAATTTAAATTTTATGTCTATCAGGAAATATATACTAGTCTTCGAGATGACTCCATGAGGTTTTCGAGGTTAAAGTCAACAAAGGCAATTGAATCAAAAATATTATTTAAACCATTATAAACAGGGATGATACAAAAATATTTTATAATAAGCAAGATAGAAATAGTTTAAAAGAGGATAATATAAACAGAGCAGTTTTAGATTGGAAACCAATTGAAAAAAGATCTCGAAGAATACCTAGAAAAAGTTGGTTAAATGTTGTGGAAGAGAACCTTTACAGAATAGGAGTACAAGAATGAAGAAAAATAGATCAGGATAGAAAGAAATGGAAAGAGATCATGATAGCAACGAAAACTCTTAGAGAGAATTAAATGTTAAAAGAAAAAGAAAAAGATTTCACAAAAAGCATATCAAATACGATATGATTACAAACCCAATTTTAAACATAAAAATTGTAACTTACATTTGAAAAAAACAAATAGGATCACAAGATAGATCAAAAAATAAAAGCAGGCCTACAAAGTATATTCAAATACAAACTATTCGATCATTTATTTTTAATAAAATAAAATAGTTTTTTTACCGATATTCTTAATTCGGCAGTGAAAGGGTTGATTTTAAATTTGTTTTTTATATGACATTAGTTTTTCTTAATTAAATTGTATAAACTGTATACCATACATGAGTCTAAAAGATGGACGTAATTACTAATTGTGAAATAATAATTGTGTACATAAATATATTTATTCATAAAATAATTCTATTTATTTTAGTATCTAATCAATGGTTAATATTTTAATATTGAAAAAACCGTAAAAGAAACTCTTTATAGTTATTGTATTAAGACATATAACGTAAGTAATTTATAGGATTAAAAATATACAAAATATTGAAAGAAGAAACAATCATAGATGTATAAATGAATAGATAAATTATTATATTTCACTTAAACCTTCTGAAAATAAATTATAAATTATTCATTTTAACTATATTTTTCATGACCACGTTACATAGGCCAAATGCATGCAAATACTGAGATAAATATATAAATATATATAAACAGTCAAAATAAATGTAAAAAGGAAGCTACAGTATTCCCAGAAGATGTTTTCTTCTTATTTTAATCAAAACCAGAGTAAAATGTGTAGTTGCACTATAAAGTATTCCTTCCTCTCTCACATGTGTTACTCATATATTTTTAACAATTCCATTACTAGCCACCAAGTACTTTTTGTTGCTAGAAATAGAGAAGATTTTACACTTTACCTTGGCATTACGGTGGATCTATTAAAGAAAATGGACATTATGAAAATAAAAAAATATCTGGAAAATGTATTGTTATATTTTACGAAAATATTTTAATTATTGTTCAAAGTAATTTTTAATTGAAAATGAGTCTAATATGTTTTATATTTGAAATAAATAAAATAAAATTATCTGCAATACTCAAAAATTATAAAAATAATAATATTACAATAGGATTTTCTAAATTATAATAATAAATTGTTTTCAATATAATAACTTGCCAATCAATTCATTTAAATATTATCATCATACAATAGTTATAAATATAATAAGTTTTCTAAATGTATACTATTTTTATTATATTAACATATAAATATTTAATAAGTAGTCTCAGGTCAGTAATTAATATATATACATTATACTGATGAATTTTGCAGCCATGAGGCAAATAGGCATCATAAATAACTTTGCAGTACTGTCTATCACATTTTATAGAAACATTATTTGACTTTTAATTGATTCAGTATTCGCAATTTAAAAATGTACTACATATTTTGTGTGATTACGAATACAATAGTCTGCAAATCACACTTTAAGATGTAGACTAAAACAATAGAGTTGCAATTTGATACATAAAAATACTGCAGTCATCATAAATTTGAAAAGATTTTATTGAATAATGAGCATACAACAGCCACTTTGCAAAGTTAGAACCAATTGTATATTAAAATAATGATCAAAAATTAAATGAATTAAACGTGTAGAGAACAGAAACAAATATTGGCAAGATTAAGTGACTAATGATATAAGATTTTAAATAAAAATATTTTATATTTTAAAATAAATAAATATTAAATTTCTATTAAACTATTATTTTGGTTCTGAAAAAATAAAAAGCAGTGTTGATTAAATTTTAATAATTTAGTGATTTTTGAATAATTATAGTTTATATTAATAGTTATATTACTTATATAATTCTGAAATAAATACATTTTATTAATACATTGATAAACTTAAAAAAAAAAAATCATTAATAGCAAACAAAAAGCTTGTTTTTTTTTATTTCTTATAATAATAACAAAGATCTATTTTTTACTAAATGGTTCTTATACATACTAGTATAATCCATTATTAAAACACATATTAAATTTGCATGATCAATAGTTTATAAAAAACATTTTTATCTAAGACTTGAATACATTGGATAAATTGAAGCTCATACGATTACCCAAAATTTAATATTTAATTTAGTAAAATTTTTAGTAAAAAAAAAACATTAAGTTAATTTTTATTTATTGAAAGCTAAATGTATTTATTTAATGCATTTAAAAAAAAGTTTTGCATCAATGTAAAAAGAAATCAAATATGAAGTAATTTCATATCGAGGTCCATTCAAGAGTGATTTTAAAAGTCTTCAATGTCAGGAAATTAAAGTGCATCATACTAATATTTCATAAATATATAGTAGAAAATATCAATGAAAGAACAAATGTCTTTTAATAAATTAAAGATGTCTTATGATTTTAGAATATTTACAGTGAAAATATGACCATCCTGAAAACTAAAATTAATTTAATTGCAATACCGTTTATATTGAAATATAATGGCGATTGTCGTCATTTATAAACTGTACGTTCCAAGACTGCGAAAATAATTGAACATGTATTATTCGATTACGGTTGAATTCACTCCCCCGCTTTGTATATGTCTCTATCGAAGGCGTTACCCGTGAGTTGTTTCTCGGATGTACTTACTGGTTGACGTACATGGATGATTTATTGTATAGGGTCACATACGTAGGGAATAATATTTTTTTGAAAATATGATTTGGAAAATATTGTATGGAAAATATAACACGTCGATAAAATGTCATTCGGTTTATTATTCTTATTCACCCTTAAGAACGCAACAATGTTCCATATTATTAGGGGAATATGAAACTAAAAAGTATCGAGAATTAGTTCTCATATATTTATAATTCATTTTTTTTTATTTATTTTTTTTTTTTTTTTTTGTTAATTTCGGTATAAATAAAAATTATTCAAATCTATATGTATAAAAATGGAGCCAAAAATGTATAACATTTCATCAATTAAGAACGACTTAGCTGATTTGGCTCAAATTTTTCTTAATTGTTCGTAATTGCCAGGAGGAGGTGTTTACGAAAAAAAATATTGGAAAAGTGCTATTGTTTAATAAATCGTAGTTTAATTTAATAATTTTTGACCGGTCGATAACTGCGCAATTTAAAATGAATTATTAAATGAAACTATTAAAAAACTATTAAAAATTATTTAAAAACTATTAATTTTATTTTCGATATTAAATGACGGGTATTGCATTAATATTAAACAACAAGATCCCAAGATAGGTGTCAAAACCAACTAGAATGTTAGTTCGAAGGATTATTATGAATATCGGTTGATGATTAGACGCGATCAGGACAACGTTATTCTACGATGTCATGAGCTTTGTCAACAATTCATGGTCGACATGTATGTAAAGATAAAGAGCGAATGATTTTGATATTTGTGATTCAATCAAAAAAAGCTGCGTGCGGAAGATTCTCAAAACAATTGTTAGATATCGGTGAAGGGAAAATTACTACAGATGAAACGAAATGCATAAAACTAACGACCGATTTCTGCACAATCATTGATTCATAAGATGCTTTCATTGACCAGATATTGCCCAATGCACACAGACTACACAAAAATCATAAGTGGCTGGTAGAAAGAGTAATTTTAGCAGCCAAAAAATGTGGACGCCAACGAATTGAATCTCAAGATACAATATTTGTTACCTGGAGACTTGGTGTCATACAAATCTATTGATACAGTTTGCGATGCTACTGAAGCTGTAAATTATCCAACAGAGTTTTTAAACTAATTGGATTTACTAGGTTTACCAGATTTACCAGGCAAGCCCCGCATAATTTACAACTGAAGGTTGGATCTTCGGTTATTTTTCTTCGTAATTTGAACCCACCACGGTTGTTCAATGGTACGCGATTAGTCGTTAAAAAATTAATGAAAAATTTTATCGAAACCATCGTTTTAAATGGCAAATTCCGTGAAAATATATTATTACCGTGAATCCCTATTATACCCACAGATGTGCCAATACAATTTAAGCGCCTTCAATTTCCAATTAGATTGGCATTTGCAATGACTATCAATAAGTCTCAAGGCCAAACGATGTCTGTCTGTGGCTTAGATTTGAGCACATCATGTTTTTCACACGGACAATTATACGTGGCGTGCTTTTGAACCATCCAGTTTGTTTTAGCGAAAGATAGGATAGCAAAAAATATTGTACACTTTTTTGCATTAAGGGATTGATATTGGTTTTTATTAATATTGTCATAATTAGCGATATATATAATTATAAAGGATCAATTTGAATAAATTATTAAAAAAATAAATGTTTGATGTTTTTTTATTTTTATATTCCATCACCGTTCACAGCACTCCATACCTCTTCTACTTATATACCACATCCTTACACACTTATATTAAATTAGTTATTTTTTTCTAGCAAAATATTCTCTAGAAATAATTTATATGACTAAAAACGTTTGTCGGGTCAGCTAGTATAGTATGAATATTTTTCTTTTACGAAAAAATGAATACCAGTATGGAATAGGTGTGTCAATTTCTACGTATTGCAATTACAATTTTAGTTATATTGTCTTCCTATAGGTCCTGAAACATGCAGAAAATATGCATGTATTTTTTTTATATAAATTAAAAAATAAAATTATTAAGTTATGGTTTAATGCACAATATGATTATAACTTTAAAAAATACAATTCGTTCTACATATTTATAAGCTATTTAGCATTTTCTTAAATTTATTATCAATAGAATATTTAAGTAAAAATGTTTAAATAAATATTCTAAAAAAATGCGTTATTTTTCTATTTTTCAATATGCACAAAAAATACAGTCATAAATATTCTGTGCATAAATACGTGTTATTATTTTAGTACTGTAAAATATATTTATAAAAATACCAATAATTATTTTAAATTTTATTTGTTTAGATACATATGGAAACCCATACATAGTAAACTTGTTAGATGTAAATTGCATACTTGTTATTATTATTGGTTTTATTTAAATAACTGTTAGTAGTTTTTATTCAATTACATGACTCTCAGTGAATAATAAAATAATTAATATATTTTAGCATGACTATAATTATTGTTACGTGGTAATAATATTATAAATTATCTAGATTAAATGAATAATATGTAACATTTTAGTGATTTTAACTAATAACATTGCTTTACTAAAACCAAATCTGTAAACCAAAAATGTATGAACATAAATATACAACATGTTTATTCAACGATATATTTGATTTATTATATAATTTAACTGAATAATTAACATTTTCATATAAAATAACTGAAATCAAGAAAAGTTTTTCCAAAAAGTGAATAACGTATAAATAACTTAAAAAATTTAGTTACACATGAGTTAGTGATGATTTTCTTAGATCGATAATTTTTCTATTTCATTTGCTTTAAAAGTATACTAGACCAGTAGTAATAGGAAAGGCTAGATTGAAACAAAATTGTCCTCGGGGCTCAATATATGATTGGGTTTGTATCACAAAGGACTATATTTCTTCATGGACCATACTAACATAGTAAAACTCGCATGCTAATCATTGAAGTTTTGTTAGAAAACTTCTATACAGTCGTCCGCATTATCATAAAACCGATTTTATTAGTCGCTTGTGTATAATTTTTTTTTTTTTACTTTTATAAATATTGCAATTATCGTTATAGTAATCAAGCTGACTTTATAATTCTATATTAGGTAGTTAAATAATCATTATTTTTTTTCATGAATGATAACTTTAAATACATGAATAAATATAAAAATTCAATAAAATACCAGCAATTAAATTTTTGTGTAGTTATTAATACTATTAAATCTTATATTAGACAAAATAGGTTGATTTAAAATATATATGTATATTAGGGTGGTCCATATTTTTCGATCTCAGATTTATTCAAATTACACCCCACAAAAAAATTTAAATAGTGATAATAATAAGTTTTGTAAAGTTTGAGAATCATTGGAAATAATTAACCTGTGTCACAAGAGCGTTAAAGATTGATTATCTTGATTTTTTAATAAAAAAATGTATTATTTTTATTTTTTAATCATATCTCAATGTATCTAAAACTTTATTTTAGAGAACAACATATTCTACAATCATTAGTTTGATGAGAGTAAATTGAATGAATAAAGTCTTTCTAAATACATAATACGATGAAATAATATAAGATGATGCAAGTTTAGGTGTTTTAAGTTAAATAATTGTAGTAAAAATTATGTCAATCAATTAAATTTACAATTTATTTAAAAAAAAAAAAGTTCTTTATCAAAACTAAAATCTCTCGTTACATAAAAATATAATAATATAATTATTGATTTATGCATTAATCTCTATTTTAAAGTTATTTTAATTTAATTATTATTCATTATAAACTATATAAATTCGTTTATAAAAATTTGAATACTAAAAATATAACTTTATGAAATTGAAATAAACCTAAAGACAAATTCATTTAATGTTTTGCATATTTGCATTTCCAGAGAAATATTTTTTTTTTTAAATTTGATATCCTACTTGCAGATAAAATTTAAAAATGTTATTTATTTAACTTCATATACATACATTCGTTTTTTTATATAAAAAATGTTTATAAAATGTACGGTTTATTGATTTAAGTTGAAAAAAAATTTTAGAAGCATTTTTTAAGCATACATCAAAAAATATATTTGATTTTGTTAATTTTTTAATTAGTTTAGAAATATAATTAAAATGATATAATTTTTTAACTGGAAAATTATAGAAACAATCACATTAGTTGGTTTTTACAAAACACCGTCATATATTTGTAATGAGATTAATTGTGTACATAAACGGAAATAATTAACTAAAATATTATTAACATACAATATTTTTAGAATTATTGAAATAAACACATGCTATTTAGATTTGTGATGAAACAAGATATTGAAATTTAACAATTTGATATAGTTTGCCTTAAAATCTATACAAGTAAATTTACGAAAAGTTATTACCACAGATAGATCGTTCTATTGCTTTAGTATTTTTATTGTGTGTAAAAAATGCACGTAAACATTACAAGAAATAAAGTAATAAATTAATAGTATACTAAATACTCGTATCATTAATAACCAAAAAAATAAATCACCGTGTAAATAAATAATTAACTTTTTTTTTTAAAAAATTATCCTGAAGAGTGCGAATAATAACAAACATAACTCATTATTTCTAATACAAATAAATTACTATTAGTATAAAAAAATAATACCTTATTATATAGTTCTAAATTATAATTTAATATATTATTTAAATAACATAATGGGTTAAGGTCTACAAATAAGAAATACTATTTTATTGATATATAAGTTACACGATGTAAGAAAAGATTTTTTATGGAACAACATTGGAATATTATTCATTTTTATTGTTTTTCTATTTTAAATTATTTTGTGAAATATTGGAATAATGTTTCTATAAATTTGGTCAATCGGCTGAAAATAAAGAACAATATATAACTGTTATAACTGTTTGAACAAAAAAATGTGAAAAATAAAATACAAGAATGATATGAAAAGTTTCAAAAATAAACAATTTTTAATAAGTTTTTAGTAAATAAAATGTAAAACTACACGATTTAATTAGAATAAGGGTTGTATTTTTTTTTTTTTTTTAATAAGATAAATAAAAATAGTTTCCTTAGAAATATTATTTGTGTTAGTAAAAAATTTCTAATTTTATTAAGAATACATCAATTCAAACTCAATTTAATGTCTAGAAAATTAATTACAAATAGATAAAAAGAACAATATCATATTTATATTATTATTTACACACATCATAATGATTTCTATATGTATAAATGATCTTCTTTTATATTAAATAATTATAATTAATAATATTGAACAATTATAGGTATAAAGACTATATACATACCTAGTTAATACATGCAACATAAAGATAAGATCGTTTATCAGATGCCCGTACCTATTAACTTTAAGGTACCAATGAGATTAGTAAAGATCTATAAGTTCGCAGAAAAGTTATGTGACTTGATTAATTTTCTTTTGAACTGTTTGCAGATGAAGTATTCTTTGATCAGAGTTTCTCTTCTACTAAAGTTGAAACCCAATTAATATTACGAAGCTACATAATCGTTTTATTTTTTTTTTATACATAGAGAACAAAACATAAATTCTTCAAAGATAATAAAGAAAAAAAGAAAAACATTATCATCTCTGGAAAAACTTAAAAAAAAATTATAGTTTAATTTTTTTTCATTTTTTATTAGTTATATATAAATCTGAAAAAAATACTTTGTCATTTCAATAATTTAGTTGGTATATAATTATATTAAAATTACCTACGTTAGAATTCAAACTACAATACATAAAATTATAATTACAGAGTATATACTAAAAATAATTTAATAAAAAAATAAAATGACATAAATACTGCATATGATAATCACAATTTAACAATTTAAAACTTAAAGTTAATACAATTTTGATTATTTATATTTTACAAAAAAATTTGCATTTAACTAAAATAAACGTTTTAAAATGTACACACAATATTACTAAAAATAATTTAACTTTAATGTATTGTAGTTTTAATATGAAGACAATTTTTTTTAATTATTGTATTTTAAAGTAAAAAATATTTTAAATATGTTCATTATAAAAATATAATTCATTCATGAAACATTTATTTAAAACTTAAGATTCTTGTTTAGGTAGGGAAATCAAAAATTATATATTTTCAACTATTGCATCAATATATTTCAACAACAATTTAAATTAATATATTGACCTAGACAATATTATAGAAACATTTTATTTGTAATACAAAAAAATAATATTGGTTATTTATTCTATCGCAATATAATTTAAACTATTACAGAATATTAAATTAATAGATTAATAACTTTAATACTGATTTCTGATAGGCGTATCTAATTAAATAATAAAAGAAGTATAGATTTATGATATCAACATTATTAATGGATATTTGATAATCATTCATAAAATATTTAAAATATCTTTTATTGCGATTCTTACTTAAAAAGATTTTCGGATACTATGATTCATTAAGAAGATGAAAAAATGTTTTACAATAAACTTGATAAGTATTATTTCAATCATATTGATATGATATCTATGGATATTGAAAAAAATAACGAGAACACAATTTTAAATATTTTTTAAAAAAAAAAAAAAAAAGTTACAATATAATTAATTATTATCTTACGTGTATTTGTTTTATATGAAAATGTTTTTTCAAAAAAAATTAAGAAAGTGGCGTCTTCTTATTAAATCATAAAATATTATATAATTATTAAGAATATATTTTTTATAATAAAGTAACCGAAAACTATTCCAGCATTTCAAAGAACTAATATTTTTTCAACTAACTCCATGACTAGCAAAATACGAGTATTTAAAAATTAGTTTTTTCAAAATATAAATTAAATTTCCTTCGTTTGATTTTATTTGAGAATTGTAATAATTGATATAAATTCTAAATTATTAAATGTAATTGTTTTTTTTTTTTTTTTTTTTTTTTTTTTTTTTTTTTTTTTTTTTTTTTAATTTAATTTAAATATATTTATAAAATAATTTATTTTCAACTCCTTATAAGGATATATTTAATCCTCAAGTATAAGTATGTTTAAAGTACAAATCAACTGATTGATTGAATGCCGTATATGTGTAAATTACTATTTCACGAAAATACGATAAATTACAGATACTCAAAAGATTTTTCACTTCTCTCCAACAATCTATACTTACAGAAAAAGCCTAAATTAACTTAAAAGCAATTCCACATCGTACTTGGGTTCCACTAACATACAAATCCACAAACATACAGTTAACTAAACGCTACTAATGCCCTGTTTTTAGTTTGATTTTCCAATTTGAAAGAAAAAGATTTGATCTTTTACTTTTCATAAATCACATAATAAATACGTTTTAAACTACTTAATACAAAAAAACATAAGCGTATTTCAAATAAATTCAATAAAAAAAGTGAATCGATATCAAGGAACACATTAATTACACATTATATATATATATATATATATATATATATATAAAGTAACACATTAAGCTTCTTTTTTTAAAATAAATGAAATTTTCAATTTTTACATATTTAATTTAAGAAATTAATGATAGGTTCGAATGAAATTTATACATTTTAATTTATACTAATATAATTCTATAAAACAGAGAAAGTAAATCATTTCAGAATTAAATGATTAAATAATAAATTATTTACTTTATTGCTATTGAAAATTTACCTAATGTATGAGGTCTAAATGTTCTAGATATTAAATATATATTTTACAATCCAAGTGATAAATTATCTGTTTAAGTATAGTTATGATAACTTTCTGTTTATACTTAATGTTGATCATTTAAATGTAATCAAATAAATTATTGAGTAAAAAAGCACCAAGTCTTATCAAATTTAAAATTATTAAACTATTGAAACATTATTTGAACCTTTAGTATTAAACTCGGAAAAGGCTTGAAATTATAACTCGTACAGTTTCTTCGTTTCTATATAAGCTAAAGGTATAACTTGAAACAGATGATTATTAAATTTTCAATGACTTTAAAATGTTTTCGTTATAAGTATTTTTATTATTTGGGCTATGCATTCATTTTTTTAGTTAACTACCAAATACAATAATTAAAATGTATATATATATATATATATTTAGACATTAAAGAAACATGTTTTTCCAAAGTTTTTTTTAGAAAAATTTGTTCCCATACATTGAACTAGTTTGACAAAATAAAAGTTTTCATGCCTCCAAGGAATCATAGTTTAGATTTTTTCGTGTTTAATCTTAGAACTTTTTTTTACACAAGGGAGTAAAATAATAGAATAACCAATTTAAAATGTAAAGAAATTTTTTTTTTAGTTTATAAATCTTTTAATCATAATACTTACTCCTCTAAAATATAAAATTAATATATGGATATATAAAAAAAAAAATGTATTTTATGTTATGCTAGTAATTTGAGTTTGTACATGTATGTATTGTAGTTTGTATATGTACGTATAAAATATACGTACCCATAAAATATATATATTATTAAATGAAAATTAATACGTATTTGTAGTGCATTAGTTCAAATTTTGAGTTTTCTTTTAAGCTCGTTAAAACTCAAATTATACTTATAATATAACGAAATTTCAATGTAACGAACTTTCGATTTACCGTACTTATTCTTTGGTCCCTTTAAATTCGTTATATCGTGAGTTGACTATGAAATATAGATATTGAGGGTAAGAAAACCATGAAATATGATTCCAATTTTATATTGTATTCCTCTAGCTTATTAGGAGGGTATTTTTAACGCCCACGATACAAACATATACAAAATTCTTGTTTGTGGGGTTATAAGAAAAAAACTCAATGGTGAGTAGGTGAAACTAAGAAATAGACCGTAGCATAACGAGGTAGAATTAGATCAATGACACAAATCATAGCAGCTGCAGTGGAATAAGAGTTGTTTACGAGAAATTATTACTGCTTCAGGGGTGGAAAAAAGGATTTCACAGAACCTCAGAGTTTGTATTTGTATGTGTCTTATTTTGATAAAGGTATTCTTCTCGATAATGGGATAAACAAAATCTTGGAGAGCGTAACAATAAAACATTTTTGTCTGGATTAGTGGGTGAAACTTCATCGTATCGGACCTAATCATAACTCCTCAGACACATTTTTTTCGTGACAAAAGCTAGCCTATGCCCTTCTCTATATTGATTTTACATTTTATCAAACATGGTTACGTAATTTCGAAGTCATTCAGACACAAGCCATTAAACTCGTCGTATATTTTATTAATTGTAATACATTTTTTACTTATTCAGTAAACATTCTAACAACTTTCTTTTGTACAAACCTAGTCCAAACGAATACAAAAAAAATATATAGTATATATATATATATATGTATATATAGGTGACTAAGTATTATGTAGTGAAGTGATAGTTATAGTTGTCATTTGGTGGCATGATTAAGCTGCATGCATCATCTCATGATAGACTTAAGCAAAAGATCCATGTTCTAATAAAAACCACAATTACTAATACATTGAAAAATAAAAAGTGCTGAAAAGAAAAAAATGAATAACCAATTAACCCTATAACTTTTTAATTAATTTGTAAAAACACTATACATAAATATAATTTAGTGAACGAAATTAAATGTTCAAAATCAATAAATAAAAGTGTCGCTGCAAATTCATTTAATGTTCAATAATATATAACCCATATACAGTCACCATATACCATAACCTGTCAAAACAGTGACAGTTATTATTATGAATAAATAAAGTTAGATTTTTTAATTTTTAATTAAATGGCAAAAAATATAAGATACTTCATGAGATTTTCTAAATAAAATGATTCTTTTATAATAAAAATAAATTATATTTAATTTTTTCTATATATGTTTTAATAACAGTTGATATATATTTTTTTTCTAATAAAATACTACATTTATATTAAAAATTTTACATTAAAATAAGTATATAAATTTATATTATTTAAAAAAAAAAAAAAAGTAATGCGGAATAAAGTATTTCTGAGGAGGTACATATGTTATAAACTTTTTTTTTTTTAACATAGTTCATACTAAACTAAAAATATATAATATATAAGATACAAGTATGTTTCATTTTGATCTAAAATATAATGTTCTCATTATTGCATACGTGGAAATTTACTTATGGTTAGCACTAAGAATATAATATTTATCAGTTTTATCTAAGTATTGCCAAATCAGGTTTGTACTATGACATTTTCTTATAAGTTTATACACTAATTTGCCATAGATTAAATAAAAATCAAATACATATCAAAATCTATACTACAATTTTATATAAAGGTATGTATTCCACATAAAATCATAAAATTCTTCGATTTAACTCATCTAGCTCAAAAGAAGTTTCTATTTTTGACAATGAACATGTGGTATGTAAACACATAGTTGTATTTTTGTGACTAAGGGTTGATAACCTATGGTCCTCGGTTGGTCGTTTTATAACCCGATGTGCTTTTTTAGTCTTATCTCTTGCCTCGTAATTATATAAACAGTACTTCGTTACTACAAAGTTCTTGAATTTACAACAGTGAGGTCAATATGCTCTACTCTATGTTTTATTATATTTAATATGTCAACACGTTCTTTATGCATATCTAAATCTACGTGATTTCGTGTGTGTATATTAGAAAGAAAAAGAGAAATAAACAGAGAGAGGGAATGAGAGAAAAAAGATATATAGAAAGAGAGAGAGATATCGAAAGATAGAGAAATATAAACACAGAGACAAGACAGATAGACAGACAGACGGAGGAAGAGAATTTGTAAGCTGGTAAAAGCGCATGGACATAGAGCAACAATAACTGACATCATTGCAGCCACTGCGACCATAGTTTGCATACTGTGCGCTATATTATCGATTTTTCACTTGGCTGCCGGTAGCTGTGCAGCAGCGTTTTTGAACTACCGCACCGCGGTGTCCACCGTGTCATCTTTTCCACCAATCCCGTCCACCTCATGCTACCAGGAAATACATCACAGGCATTGTCAATATTGAAGAAGAGCCGGTGGATTTGACGTTCATGCATATATACCTACCCTTTTATATGAGTTAATAATAATAATAATATCGGAGGGTCGACATTTTTATGCGAGGGGTTAATCAACAGTCCACGTAGAGGGTAGTAAAAATTGAGATTACATTAAGCTGATAATATTAACTGTGTATAGGGGACAAGAATGATGAAAAAAAAGACTCTTAAGTTCGCTTCAATGGGTTTCGCGTTCCACGTGTGTCTGAAAATGCGTTTAAGCATATTATAGTTTATTATTAAAAGCTTTTTACTATAACCCACGTCTCATCGCAAACCTTAAAGATAAAAACTTTAAATATTCAAGATATTAGATGTGATTGTATTTTTAAAAATTATTATGGGCTTTGCAGAAAAAAATAAACCAATATTACTTTAAATGAAAATTAAGAACACATTTGAGTTTCCAAATAATAAAACGATCATTAATTTAAAAAGACATAAATAAAAAATATATATACATAGATGGAAAAATATGTATTTTAATAATAAAAATAAAATTGAATTCAATATAATGTGCAATATGACAAAAAACTAATGCACTTCTGTATTGCACAAATGTATCAACCAATAATTTATGAATATGATTAGAGAATATTATAAAATAATACATAATAATGGTTGCATTTGAATTGCATGCCATCTCTTAGAGGGTTCTGTCCGAATTTCATGCCACTTCTAAGAGGGGTATACCGTCTACCCACAAGTTTATTTATCATGCATTTATGTGCACAACTTAAATTTTATTTTAACTTGATCTTTTTATGATTTGGTTATTACCACTGATTAGTTTCTATATTGAAAATATTTTTTATATTTGAATAAATATTTTACATTTTTAAACGCCATGTAAAAATGTAAATTACATTCAATTGATTACTCTAAACTACAATCGTTTCATTTAATGTTTAATATTCACAGTGTCACCTTCTCAAATTTGGTAAAATTTTTACTTGGATATAAAAATATTTCAATCTACAAAATTATCAATTTCTGTTCATTTTTTTTTTTTTTTAAAAAAATAGAAAAGTCGAAAATAAAGTTTAAGTTGTAAACATAAGTGCATGATAAATAAAATTGGGGGTGTATGGCATACAATTTGGATATTCCAATTTATGTTTATTTTTTTGGCATGAAATTCGAATGCATCAATAATAATAAATATTATAACAATACAAATAATTAAACAACAATATGGGCATAAACATATTGTTAATAAATAATCTTAATTATTTTTTTTTAATTTTTTTTTTTATTAATATTCTAGTTTTTAATTATATATATAGTGTACATATTGGTATGTCACAATGTATTTAGTGTACTAAAAAATTCAAAATATTGTTTTTTTTTTTTTTTTTTTTAAGATATTTTAAATTAAAATTAAAAATTAAAAAAAATAATACATATTAGATAAATTATACTCTAAAAAACTAAACACCAAATGTCAGGAATATACTTTTGATATTTTGAAATGATACACATAAATAGTGATATTCAGATGGTCCCAAAAGACATAGGAGAAGCTTCTATGCATAACATTAAGCTGAATCCGATTAGGATCAAGCGCGGTAAATACCGCGGGCTGCTTTTATTCCATCAGCTTTATTTTTTTTATCTGTGAGTGGATTTATAATACTTGTTTATGCCATGGCCTTTTCTGTTGACAGATTTTCAACCGTTGTCAGTTTTGTTGACGACAAAACAGAGCGGAGATTTTACATACATATAAAAACAGATAATTTGTGGTAACAATATTGAATTTGAAAATAGTAGTAATATACTATGAATATCATGTACGAAAAATAGTTTTTTATGTACTACTTATAATTTAAAAAAGGTATTTTTAGTTGATTATAGTAGTATAATAATAAATATCAAAAATGTATTAAAAATTTATATTATTAGCAAGTAAATGTATTTAATATTTTCATGAAACAACTTTATAAAAAAAAATAGAAAAAGTACCAACAGGTAAAATAAGGTTCATGGGACTAAATATATTTACTAAGGCTTAAGTTTTGATTGTATATTTTTTTTTGATACACATGCCAATACGTTAAAAAACAGAATACATTCCATTACGCTAATACCTAGCCTAAAAGTTTAATCTAATCTTAACTTTGGTTAAAGAATTTACGGAAACACTTAAAGTGAATCTACATTCTTTATATGTATTGGAATACCCTTATATGTAATATGTAGTGGACACTCATGCATTTTAAAATGTATTGATGGTATATGTATGGGATAAAAAATAAACCAAAATAAAATCTTTTAAATTAATTTATAAAACTGTTTTTTTTTAATTTTTATCGACAAATTAACATCAATAAATATAAGATAAAAAGTCTGTTAAAATATATTTTTATCGTGAAAATATAGCTGTAAGACATAACTTCCTATACATATTTTTTAGGTTGTATAATAAATATATATTTATATTAATATTGTCATTTTTAAAATTCAACTGTCTTGGCGATGAAATATCAATCTAGATACGAGTATAAGTTAAATATCTGAGTACAATATAATTTGAATAGTAAGTATATGCTATATTATTTGTATTAAAAATTCGAAGTCCATTTCATTTTAAATATAGTATATTCAATTAATATTCACTCAAATTATTTTAACATAATATACGATTAATCAAAATAATTTAAAACTAGAAAATCATTTTCGTAGTACATGCAAATTAACTATCACTTAATAATTCAATAATAGTTCAATAAAATATTCTGTCATTTCTGAAATCCAATGCATTTTTCGACGCTCCCGTACACTTACATGTATATTTTCATAGAGTCTTTAGGAAAATAAATCAATTAAAAACCACATTAGGTACATTTAGCAGCTACTAAATTGCCCGAGAACGTAATATGCGAAATTGGAGGCGGCGAGGGTAATACACGCGTAGTGAGGTATGGTAGGGAAGGAGTAGATAGCCGAGCACCGGTGGTGACGAGGTACGATGGTCTCGCGGCGTGGGAGGGTTTAATTTTGTCGGCTGGCAAAACTCATTACAAACTAACGAACGCGTTACCGTGGCCCCACCGAGGCCTGTGCCGCGCAAACCACCTAGTCTAACCTATCTCGTAACATGCAAAGACGTTCCGGAAGTCGAAGATACTATGCACACTGCAATACTGTATATCATATACATACGACTTGTACACCCCGTGCGAACAGCCACCGTCGGGGCATGCTCTTTCTATCCCTTACCTCGGCCCCGGCAGCGTAATTCGGTTTCGCCAAATGTTAGCCCTGTGTGAATTGTAAATAAGCGCATAGTACTCGTATAATACTATTCTATAGTATTGCTTAACGTTAATACAAGTGCCTGGTAGACTTTTTACCAAGGTACAGTGAAACAATAATAAATTATTATAATAATAAAATCGCAACATAAGTGGATCGGCGGTATGGTTGTTGCTTATGTGATGGACAAACGAGACAAATCATACTATGCGCTATACAATATCGTTACACGGTAGTATAATCGTATTTTATATAATAAAAAGTTTGAAAACAATTTTTTTTGGTGCATGTGTAAGCATGTAACAAGCTATTAATATATGATAAAAAATGTTTGCCTAAAAAAACAATAATTGTATTACAAAGTTCAGCGTATACGTGTATAAACTAAGTTCTAAACAAGGTATCATTATACATACGTATATGAAACTACGAAGTGCTATTAAGAAATCGCATTTTCCTAACAAATACTACTGTGTATCGTATTATGTACGTTATACTACGTGTTTAGACATCCGTTAAGTGTAAACAAGTCTTTAATACATTAATAATATCAGTTACTCGACGTAATACCATCTACAATAATAGTATTAATAATATGTGGATATGAAACATTAGATTTCTGTCACTTAATTATATTTCCAGAAATAAATAGAGTAATAAATATATATTTTAAGTGTATTACACGTTGTATGAAAAAAATAACCCATTTATTTTATTTTAGTTGAATATCAATAAAAACAAATGGCAACCAAATGATTTTAAGTCTAGCATATTTTCGTTAAATTAATAACTAACTTACTATAGGAATTTTTTAACCTATGAAATAATTACCAATAAAAGTAAAGACATTGTATTAATTTTCAATCTATCAGAATTTAATCTAAAAGAGGTATTATTTATATTTGTATGTGTATAACTATATAATAATGTTAAAGTAATAATAGTTTTAAATACGCTAGAAAATTATAGCATGTTCATTAAATACTAATAAATTACAATATTACCAATTAAAATTTAGTTCTATAAAAAAATAAATGTGTTTAATATGTATTACACGTGGAAAGGCTTTGTGAAGAATTGTTTGTTGCTTGTTTCAACTTAAAGTTAGGTTTAGTGTAAACACAAAAAGATGAACCTTTTAGAACGTAAATCTTCTGAAATTGCAAAACTGAATCGTTCGGACATAATGAAATTTGATGGACTTACAGGAAGCCTATAATGTTTAACGGAATCTAGAATACAGTAGTAGGGTAGGGTTATTTCGTCCAAACGTCACTAGTATTCACATCACGTTTTTTCTCGTGGGACCAACTGATGAGTTTACAAGAGTTTTCTGCTACTAAAAACACAAGGTTGAGCTAGGGAAATAATGAAAAAAAACTTTTAGCTAGAATGAGTGGAAAGAATGTGACCTTACGCATACGGGTAAAATCATTCTAACATTTAGGTTTCTATAGAACTTAATTCGTTTCTGAAACTGACAACATTCTAAAGTTATTTTTAACATATAATAATATAGGTACGTGTCATACAATTTAATCTTTATTTATAATCAAGATCGATTATATCTAGCTTTATAATGTATATAAGTGAAATGTTGAATTATTTAGAAGTAAACAGTTTTTTACGTTGAAGTACATTAAATTAATTTTAAATGTATTACCTTGATTAATTGAACATAATAATTGCATAGTTTAAGCTAATTGCGTAGAAAATTATTATTATTCTAATAATTACTTACACTTTAGTATGCTCAAGTAAAAAAACATTTTTAACGTTAACAAGATATTTTATAATTTAAACTTTTTATACTTCCAACTTCAATTAAAAATGTTTAAAACTTTTTCTTCAAAAGTTATCAAAACAACTCAAATCAGTGTTATATTTTCTCTAACACCATTATTATAGTTATCGTGTATACCTATACCTTAAATTATAACTATTTACAATTATTTTATTGTGAGACAAAAAATAAAAATAAAAATGTATCTGTTATTATTAAGAATCTGAAAATAGTTTCCGTTTCATCTTTGTTTGTAAAAAAACTATTGTTTTTAGTTTAATTTAAAATGTCGTTATTTATAATAATCCTATAGATAAACGAAAAATAAGAATTACGATTTATGGTTTAATATTTATTATCATTTTATTCAACCTACCTATACATAATATACATGAAATCCTAAAAATTCATTATATTTATTTTTGCATTTACTTCCTGGCTGGAATTAATAAAAACGGAAATCTACTTTGAGGCTTCCTCCCGGCGTGCAGTATTAATTAAACAGGGGATGCTATAGCTGTGATGGTGGTAGCAATAAGATCATACCATCAAAATCGGGTGCAACCCTTTCAATTTATTTTCCTATCATCACCGTTTATATATACCTACGTATATCAACAGAGACATGCAGACAATAAAACTGAATTTGGCGGGAGCCTACTCCGCCACCTCTGCAACAGGCTAAAAACCAGACGATCAATAATACAGCCGTCTACACTCTGCGCCACCGGTGGCGACAGTCTGGACACCATCCCGGCACTTTTTTGTACACATCGTAAAATGATAACACTTTGTTCTGAAACAGATAACTCAGGAATACAATTCAAAAAGTACCTTCATAAAACACACTGTATTATATTTCATTTACATATTTAAACCAAAAGTGCACAATACACATAGCAGATTTTTTTTCTCAAAAAACGTATTTTGCGTGATTTTTTTTTCGAAAGGGAACAATATCACATAATAAAGCAAAAGACAAATTTACAGAAAAAAGTCATTCCATCTTAATACTACCCATTGGACTCTTCATAAAAATGACCTTTATACATAGATGTTTCTAGGTGTTACGGAACGCATGTTAAAAGACAAGCCTTATGTACCACTAGAACATAAATTAGCTTGATTCTAAATGCGTAAACAGTTTTTTACACATTGAAAATGTATCGTAAATTCCGAACAATACCAGTGGCAATCATTGCCCCATTTGATATATAATAAATATGGTACAATAATTATTATAAATATTGATAAATTTATTTTGCTTAATACATCTTACATAAAATCAAATTAATAAAATGTATAATGCCTATCATTTGATATAAATGGTTAATTTCCTTCGAGATATTTGTTTACATTTCTATAGAAAGTATAAAAACGAATATAATAATAACAAAATAATATTATTTATTATATTATATATTATAAAGCAAAGACACATGTAAACTTTTATGTTTTAAAACAATTTATATCATACAACTATGTATAAATAATTTCACGATTAAACCCATAATATAAAATAAAAATTACAATAAATGTTTTGGATATTTTTCACAAAAGAAAATAGAATTTATATTGTTAATCAAAATTCTAATTTAAATACCTCAATTTACTATCAAAATACTTAATTTATTGTTATAGTTTATATTCGTATTTAATTAAAAACGCATTATAATTTATTTTATTTTGATGTTTGTAAATTTTGATAATGATTTCAACATGTTTTCTATTATAATTTCTGATATTGTATATTAAGAAAGCAAATAAATAATACCTACGAAAAAAAAATATTTTTTATTTAATTATTATGACATAAAAATAGTTTTTAATTTTTTAAACTATACCAATGTACCTGATTACAAACTTATTTAAAAAATAACACAAAGCTCTTAACTTTATTTTTTGTTCTTAACAATTTAAACATTTTATTCCGAAGAAATCAAAAATGTATAAACTACGTAATGTCATTATTATTTTTAATATGGGTACTACACTTATACTTTATTTATTTTGAAATTATTGATAGCATTTAATAAAAGATACAGTAACAATTTTCACAATTTAGAATATAATTATCTATTGAAATAATAGATTATAACACTGAAAATCAATTACATTTTTTTGTTTTCTCTTTAGTGACTCAATTTAATATATTTGATAAACATATGTACAATATTTTATTTAGAAACTCAATATAACTTAATAGAACTTAGTGTTGTGATAAAAATAATAACAAATTAGACATGGACAATATTTAATTATTAAGAAACTTTAAAAAATAATATTTTTAGTTGTTTTTTTTTATTTAGTCATTAGTTATTATCACTGTGAAAAATGTTGTTGTAAAATATTAAATCAATATTTAAAGCTTTGTCATAATTGAATTCACTTTTTTTAAAATATGCATTATTATTTTATTTTCAGTATGATAATTATGATATCATAATGTATCATTAGTAAAAAAAAAAACAATTACTATGATACTCGTAAATGTGTCAATGTATTCCCATATTTCAATAATCGTATATATATACCATGTAAAAATGTATTTCATAATCAACTTAAAATCACTGTGTAGATAAATTTTAAATATTTAATATGACTAATTATGATCCATTAAAAATGATGTGTTATTATTTAATTCAGTGATCTACTTAGACAAGTTATAATATATAAGTGTTTATTTCCAAAGATTTTCAAAACCTTCATATAGAAACAATATTCATGAATATTTAAATAATAAAAAATAAATAAATAACTTATTTGAATTATTGGAAAATAAAAATGTTTAAAGGATGATTTAAAAGTAAAAAAGTTTCATAAAGTAGGAATAACAAGGATAATCATTATGCTTAGAGAAATAATAAACTTAAGTTTATAAGATAGACGGGTAAAAAATGTTTACATTAATTTTATCTGTTTCTATGCAAACTATTTGAAGTTATGTAATTTGTAATAATAATAATCATAAAAACCTGTTAAATTTGGTAATGTATCAAATTACGATACCTATATACAAAAAAAGAATATTATAAAAAGTAAGACACAATAGTTAGTAGATACAGGATATTTTGAGCTGATATATTATGGATGAAAAAGACAAACAGTTGTCAATAGAAAATATATTAGGAATTTAAAGAAAGATTGTAAGTTGTAAAGATATATGAGGATGTATAAGTATATAGAAGTATCCAACTAATTTCTATAGGAGTCAGTTTAATACATAACAAGATTTTCACGTATTATTAACACCAAAATATTATAAAAACGTACAACTACTAATTATATATAATTACGTGATTATAAGAGACCGTAAAATTATCTGCCATCTGGGTGATTGGTGAAAATTAACCACCGAAAACAGTTGATAATATTAGCCTATAGTTGGTAATGTAGATAAGTTTAAATATTTAGAATCGGTAATAAAGAAAATTATGCACTGAAAAAGTTATAAAACATAGAATAAAATGTTAAATTATAAATTTGAAGGATCCAATAAAACATACATTTTTACTAGTAGAATTACAATTATTGTAAACAGCAATGAACAAAAATCGGGCAGTGAACAAGTTAACAAATGATTTATTAAATAAAATCATAATGACAATATTGATAAGGATGAATAAAGTAATTTCTTATGAATAAAATAAGATGTTGATAAATAGGAAATATCTAAGGAACATAATATCAACAGTATATAAGATCATGAACAAACGACATTTGATGAAATTATATGACTCAGATACAGTAAAAGTTATCGTAGAAATTATGGTTGAATGTAAGAGGAAAAAGTAATATAATAGGAACATGTTGAAAATATAGTAAGCCATTATTGGAAATGATGTAAGAACAACTTATATGCGTGAAGAAGAAATACTTATAAATACAATAATATAGTAGGTACAATATATTCATAATAAAATCGTACTAAAAAATCATAATAATTTATATTATAATCATGGTATATGTAAAGTAAAATAAATTAAAGTCTTTACTTGTCATCAATGACTAAGAATATACCAAGTTGAACTCGGTATGCCTTATTTTAAAAAATTAAATAAATTTTTTTTAATAATTTAATGTCTAAAATTAATTACATATATATAAATACATAAATAATAAATTATAATTTTAAATAAATTGTTTTTACCTGCAATGACATTCATTTTGCCAGAAAAATAGTAATTCAAAAATCATACATTAAAAAGTGCCATGAACCAATGAAAAATTGTGAACATTTGACAAATTATTTTGTGTAACATTGTCTATGATAATTTAATAAAAGTACAAAAATTACATAATTTAGAAATAATATATCTAACATTATCAATTTTTTAATTAACTTGTTAATATTTAAGTACAATTATTGATATAATGAATTTACAATAAATGAAAACTATTAACCTATTGAGAATTTAGAAAGTTATATTATTGAAATTTTAAAAAAAAAAATTACGAGTAACAATAATAATCGATAACTAAACCGATTTATATATTAATTAATGTAAATAATATATTTTTAATTTCTCAAAATAAAAAAAAAAAAAAATAGAAAATCAATAATTTACTTAATAATAAGTAGTATGTGATGAAAACTATAATTCATACTTCATTTAACTAAATTAAAAATAAGCTTTTAAAACTTTACTGAAGTAATTCATAGTTTTTGCAATTAGCATTCAAAACTTGAGTGTTCCAGACGTGTTTATAGTGGCCAAATCCCTGGGTAAAGAACGAAAAAATGCCCCTCGGGTCATGTTTTAACAACAGTTTATATACCACTCTTTATAAATCCCATGGACAAATTCAACCTAATGTGGTGGTACAACTTTTGGCCGTTAGTAATCGTTTGGGGGTTGTTTTTTTTCCTCGGGGCAAACAAAGGCCATTTCTCACGTCGACAAAACGACCAAATCGTTTGAAGTTAGAAAACATTTTTTTCTCTTCTTTGGGATACAAAACAACACGACGAAAACTAAACGGTCTTTTTTTGCTATATTTTGTTATTAATTAACTTTAAATACAACATTTATAAACAGCATTTTTAAAAAAAAAAAATTTAAATGACGTAGATATATGTAATTTTAATAACTATGTATGAAATATATAATATTATATTAATGAAGTTATGAATAGCTGTTTTATCTCGTTATAAATTAACGAATATTATATTATGAATACAATTTTGTGGTTTAAAAATACTAATATGGAAAGATATCATTAAAATTAAAAAAAAAATTGAAATTAGCCATATGTTCAGAATAAATTATAAATTATTTTTATTTAATCTAAATTATTATAGTGTTTTTATAAATTTAGTATATAATTATTATATAATATAATAATAATTATAACAAAAATAAGCATAATATTTGTGTTTCTGAATCAATAATATATATTATTTACTACAGATCCAAGATAAATCTATTCAATCAAGCTATAATATAAACCTTTGTCTAATTTTCGCTTGAACACTCATTCGAAAATCGGTTTCATTTGACGGTCGGTTGAGTTCAAGCAATGTTATAATCCTTTAGGCGCACCAATAAATTAAATTTTACCTCTAGGGTCATCCCTTTTTTGTATATAAAATGAGAAATGAGATATGCAAGACTACCGGTTTCACCGGTCCGGAAAATTTCATCATTGTCCTATAATAACACACATGTGTAAAATAAATATTAAAAGTTTATATATACAATATATAATTATTCGTAAATATATACAAATAAATATATACACAAAGTATTGAATAGATTATAAAAGTCCTGATTTCGTCACTTGAGAAATTTGACTATATTATTTTCTTATGTAATACCCTAGAGAACTATTCCCACCCAACCTTCTTTTTTCAAAATATAAAGAAGAACTAACCATAAAACGACCATGAGCATTATTTTTGTCAGACATAATATGAACGGCCTATAGTACGAGATGGCATGAGGTAACGAGGAGGAGAGTATAGGATTTCTAGACAGATTTATAAAGCTTATGGATATATATATATATATATATATATACATACAGAGTATCCTCAGCTCGTAATTCGACATCGTGTACGTGACGTTGGTGATTTAGATCCAACTTGACTTGGACAATGGATTGCATTGATAATAAAAAATGATGTATACTAGATGTAACGTGAACAAGCAGCTCACAAAATTATATCTTGTATAAATCATAATGAACTACACTATGGAGCCAAAATAGTGAATAAATATAACACTGTTATTAAAAATAATTATATCTGTTTTAAATAGGTATTTTTTATTTATTTAATAAATCCATTTCTACAAGTGTAAAGATAATCATTGATCAATTCATGATGTCTCACATAATTTTTCATTAAAATTTTTACAGTTTTACAATTTGATCATTAATTTTTTATTAATATATTATAACTATACTAAAAATATTATATTATAGTATAATTATAAATATATTCATTTTGATTAAAAAACTATAAATTTTAATATTTGAAAAAATATATATTAAGTAAATACATACAAATATACTATATGTATGTACTGTTTTTAAATAAAAATTATTAAGAGAAAAATACTTAATTCGTTAAAAAATAATACATTTTTAGAATTCTATAATAATTGGTTGTTATAACATTGTATTGAAAAAAAAAACTTTAAATATTTAACATTTCAATATTAAAAAGATAAAAGTATTTATTATTTTATATTTTCTTAATGGTCTGAAGAAAGTATTGTTTAGAGAAAACTTTTTCAGTGATACTTTACGCATCGATTGTTTTGAAATATTTCAATTATTTTTCTGATATGAAAAAAATTAAAAATTAAAATGCCAAACTAACATTTAAATAAAATATGTAACTTAAGGTTTTAACTTAAGTGATTTATAATTTTTTTATGGATATAAATGATAATTAAGAATATTGTTGTTATATTTATGAAGTTTCTTAGCGGTAATGGAAAAAAAAAATGTAATACATAGTGCATTATATATTTAAGACTTCTAAGATACAATTAATTTAGATTTAGATGATATACTTATAACGTAATACACAGATGAATATTTTATATGTATACATATACTATAAATAATCATATAATAATATTATAAAGAGGTAAGGTTTGTTTTGTAGGAAGTAATATGTAGAACTACTGAACTAATTTTGAAAAAACGTTTACCAGTAAAAAGCTACATTATTCTTAAGTAACATGAGCTAATAGCTAATAGCTCATTGTGGTTTATTTGATTGCGACTAATAACATTGTAAAATGTGAAATATTTATACTTGTCAATCAATTCCGAAAAAAATAGGCTGCATAGATTTATTGAGGTACACTGACTAAAGGGGAGTATTCAAAAATATTTTTTTTTCTTGAAGCTATGGTAAAGTACATCAAATGCTCCAAAATTTCAAAAACTCAAATGTTCCATTGCTGTTATTACGTTTGATGTTTGCGGGTGATTTTTGGCAAACATTGCCTGCAATAATAAAAGGAATACGCGCCGATGTAATTTGACCGTTCTTAAAATCATCTCCTTTGTAGACTTTATGAAATATAATTTTAGTAACAACTACGAAAATAGCTTTCAACAATTATTACTCAAATTTGAGGAAGAAAATATTACCTCTCCAAACACTGCCAGTAGAAATTTAACATTATGATACATTTGGTCTAATAATCCAAAAATTAGAACATCGAATAAACGCAATACATCCCATTCTTGAAAATTTATAGAAAAGAAATTATCACTGGTTTTGTTCAAGGGCAATAGAGTCATCCAACTCGATACAGTGAATGAAAAAAAATATTTTCGTTCAAGTTAAGCAGTTTAAGTCATTGACACTTTGTAATACAGTGCAGTATCCTCAAAAATTATTAAATTATTTAAGCTTTTCTTACCTGGTAGGTTAGACCTTATATTAAAATTCGGCCTTCCTATTATACTGTTAAACAATTTGATCCCCTCGAATGTGTTTAATGCCATTAGGCTACTAGAGCTCTGCACAGTCCATTTTCTTAAAGACCAAAACACGAAATAAAATATTAAATCAGACTGGATCAAGCCATATAATTTAAAATGTACTAGAAAAGACCAAGACCGCACCAAAATTTAAAAATAAGACCAAATGACATAAATGTTCAAAATAATTAATAAAACTATATAATTATAAAATTTCCCACAATGTACATTGTATACATTTGGAAATTATACAGTTATCAGATAAGACAATTTACAATCATTAACTCGAATTCTATTTCTGGATCTATATTCTATAATACAGCGATTCTCAAGATTTTTGGTTCACACACTACCAAAACAAAAAAAAGGTAATCCCACCTTCCACGAATAAATAAATAATAAGTATATTATATTACAATATAAAACATAAATATTTGCCTTGTATCTCCTTCAATAATTTCAAACGCCTTCCGAAGGAGGCGCGTTTCACAGTTTGTGAACCACTACTTCAATAAGTAAATATTAAATCACCAATAAAAATAACATATAAAGAAACACAACGAGCTATTTTGGTGTAACAAAACCTTAAAATCAGAATTAAAATAACATATTGTTATTTTGTCTAATAGTTTACTATGTAATGTATATAAATTTTACACATTACATTACATTTTCGTTCATAACTAAGACTATTATTATCTTAATAAACTGAAAGCAGACGGACCAGACGGAACTGATTTTTTTTTTCTTTTGTAAACAAAGGGACCGGACTATATTAAATGTAAAGACACAAAGACCAAAAAAGACCTGACTGGTCTAGACCAGACCGTGATGAGTTCTAAAGTCTACTGATAAAAGAGGCGGTAAAATAAAGAGCGATAATCGTGACAAATATCCTTTTTGGCTAGTAAAGGGAAAACTTGCTTATATTCTGAAAGATTTTCTAAAATCCTCAAAAAAGGCTGAAGTTTTCA
The DNA here is from genome assembly GCF_003268045.1 of Sipha flava. NCBI lineage: Eukaryota > Metazoa > Arthropoda > Insecta > Hemiptera > Aphididae > Sipha > Sipha flava. Next base: position 1,113,897 of record NW_020273630.1, on the reverse strand, counting down.
GTCAAAGTTTCATTTTCCTTCACAATAAATAAATTCCACAGTCAAAAATTCTCTCTGGTGGGCATTGACTTGAGAAACAAGTGTTTTTCCCATGGGCATTTATAGAACTCCAGAAAACCAATCCATTTTGTTACCAGACAATAGCACAACATCAAACATAATATACAGAAAAATATTAATTAATTAACATACTAGCAGTCAACAAAAAATGAAATAAACATAAAATAAATTCTAAGCATTTAGTCATACCACACAATATAATTTCATCAAAATTAAAAAAATTTAACGTCCAGCGAAGCACGGGTTAGCTTGTATTATTTATGTTATTGTTAATATCGGAAATCTGCCATTATCAGTAATGACTCAGTATTAATAATTATATTAATTTATATATATATAATTTATAATTAATTATCAGTATTAACAAAGACAACAGAGACTAATTAAGTAAAAAAGTACTGAAAATAGCTAGGCAACATACAATATTCCTACAGTTGATAATATTTTGTTTATTTTCATAAGATAAAATACTATGATCCTTCGGATTACATAATTTTATAGCTGAGATCCATCTATATGTGTAAATGCAACGCTTTATGTACCTAATGAAGATTTAGAAACTAGCCCTCATTTTCTCAAAGTGGATAAAAAATTGTAAATACGTAATAAAGGGTTATTTTGTAATACCTATTGCAATATTTTTGTTTACGTTTGGATAATAAATATCCTATCTCAACCACCAAAACTAGTAGAAATGTAAGATGTATTTATAAAATCAAACAAACCTGCGTTAGTTACATAGTAAATGACATTGAATATCTATTACACTTTTAATAAAATAATCTTGCCAACTTATTGTTATTATACTCGTATTATACAATCGAACACTTATAATCTTTAGGAATTTTCATTATACCTGGTCTCCTCAAAGAAGTATTGGAATTATTTACTTCTTCCAGCCGTCTGTTGTATTTTTCGAAAATTAAAAATGTTTTATTGTCACATTTCTTAAGCAATAATAAATCCATTTACTGGTTAAATTTCTTTTGCGTATTGGTTAACTCCATTTTTTGAAAATTATAAAGGTCACACTCTTCACAATAATACTGCAACACGATTAAAAGTGTGTACAATTATTGTATCAAAGAGAAAATTGAATATGATAAATTGAGATCACCAATCGATAACCATTTCAAAAAAATAACGATAAATGACATTGTCTAAAATGATCAGTCAATTACGGAAATACCGTTTGCCTACAATGACTGATGTGGACCAACATTACTGACATCGCCTCGGTGGCGCGATTACGTGGATATCTAAACACTCCCACCTTAATTTAAAGCACCCTCATATTCTATGTCGTTGTAAATTAAAAATATTGATAAATATATTAACAAATTACATTTTTCTAGATGCGACCGAAAGTTTACGTTTTTTGATCAATATGTATGGAAATGTTGTTATGCCATGATCACGTGTTTTTTTTGGAATCATAAACAATTCCTTGAAGATCGTAATGGACGATAGGATCCTGCCATAAGATTTTAAGCTTGTTTGGAACTTTTTCATTCGTTTAAGATAATTTGATTTCCAATCAAAATTTTAATATTTTGCTAGATCAAAACTATATTCATTCATTTATTGATAATATTTTATAATATTTAACATATATGCTTAATTATTTGAGAATTTTATTTGATGAGTTTATTTTTTGTATAATTTAATGATTTTTGTTATTTCACTTACAATATAAACTATTTTTCAATGTATGAAAAAAAAAAAATTAATAATACAGAACATATTTAAATGCACTTAATATCGTTATGTATGTGTATTTGAAAGTATACGCGTTACAGTATTAAAAAATATTCACTGATTGTTATTTCCAGAAATTATTTAGTGAATTTCAATAGAATATAAATTTAAGGTTTTGAATAGCTATATGTTGTTACAATTAAGTAAAAGGCTTATTATATTCATATGTAAATTTCAAATAACAAGTTTTATTATATAATTTATCATGTTTTCATATAATTTAACAAATTAAATTAATTATCAAAACTTTAATAAATAAACAAAACAATTCAATTATGAACAACAATTATTCTATAATGTTAATTTATATTTTAATAGCAATGAATGTCATAATGTAAATGCATTTAAATCGGGATAAAATATAAACTAAAAAAAAACTATGAAAAGCAAATAAAATTCTAGATCATTATGGCCATATTATTAAATTTGTCAACCTTGACATTTCGTGTTTTTGACAGCTAACATTTTCTCCCTCGCCTTTTATTTTGTTACGTAGGATACTTTAATGTTATTGTATTAATACGATATATAACTAATAAAACGATGACTTATTAAAAAATTATTCTAGTTTATAAGTTATTTCATGATTCATATAAATATTTATATGTAAATTACTATATATTTATAATATACATAATTTATAAAATGTGATTATATTAACGTGAATTTAATATCTCATCTGATAGTTTGAAAAAGTTCCCGTTTTAATCATTTGGTATATTTTATTTCTTAAACAAACATTACGGTCATGCATTCCAAGTACAATTCACCATAGGTATTTAAATTTAAATAAATATATTTATTATCTCAATTAATGTAAATGAGATAAACATAATAATGAACAAACGTTTACCTGTAATTTTCATTACATCAGTGCATATGTTTATAAAAATAAAATTTGTGTATTTTATTCGTATGTGAACTGAAGAATGAATTTTAATTTTGGTAATTATAGTAAATATAATTTTCGTTATAGATACAAACATCCGATGTATAAAATTTTCCGGTCACAGTGTTTGTTATTGAACATCTCTGAACCAGCTTGACTGATTTTCATGAACGACGTTTGCCGGGTCAGCTAGTTTATTTATAATAATGTAGAACTGTTGAAGCTTACCCCTCACAATCATAAACATGATATCCGAATAACGTACATTCGAAAAAAAAAAAGATAGACTCGAGTGTCCAACATCCTTTCGGAAATCTTTCACCCAACCAACTTAAATCATATTTATTTATTTTTTATTTATTTATTTATTAATTCAAACGGGTAAAACCCAGTAAAAGTTTTAATTCAAACATTATAGCAAATATTAACACTTAGAAAGAAAAAGAAAAAAATATTATATCATTCATTATTATATGTAAATTAGTTAAACTATTGTAATTTTTAAACTTAAATTGTATGTCATCATATTTCAGCTAATAATCATAGACACTTCATTTAATAATATAAAAAATATTGATAATAATGTAGAATTCGTAGAACTCTAATATATGTGGTTAGTTATGTTGCATTTACACATTTGATACAATTTTAAATAAAGTTAAAATAATATCTATATTTTTCATGTTATTAATTATATTATAAAAAAATGTTATTAAATTTTATGTTAACCTAAAACAAAATGTTGATAACATAAATGACGAAAAAAAATTTAAACAGATAGATTAAGTAAAATGTTTTGAGAAAATACGCATCTAGCATAATAGAAAAAAGTAAAGATCGCTAAATGTTTTTTATTCCTTCACAATTTACATTATTTTAAACTAACAAAAAAAAAATTTAAACGTTATCAAAACTGAGTAAGAACATTTATTTAACAAGAGATAAATAATTAATTATAGAAATCCTAAGATCAGATCAATAGAAAAATCGTATTGCGTATTTCGAAAAAGTGAAATGAAAAGTATGAACATTTATAAAACTCAAATGTCAAAATCACTTTTCAAAACTTCTTTCATATACTTTTGCTATGGTTGTTAAATAATAAAATATCTTTAAACAAATACAATATAAACAAAAAAAACCTTATATTTTCAAAAAGAATAACAGAAATGAAAATTTTTTTTCTATTTTATTGTATTCAAAAATATTCTAAGAATAGAAATATAGAACACAATTACTGTATCAAAAAAAGCAAATAAATAAATAGTAATAACCTTAAACCTTAATAAAATCCAGAAATGAAAATAATACATATATACAATACTACCTATACATTATAACTACTTAATGTAAAATTATTTCAATTTAATATAGTTAAAACAATTTTTTAAAACAGTCAACTATGTCAAAAACCAAAATAACAGACGATTGATTTTAACCATCAAGAATATTTTCAAAATCCTTATATTAAATTTAATATAATGTACAATTTTTGAAAAAGATGCAAATAATAAATTGTTAAAAAGTATTTCACATTAATCAGTGACAGGTAATCTATTGAATACTTTTATTTTTCTAATAAATATTTTTACTATACTTTTTTAATACTCATAAAATATTTTGAATATCTTTTTAATATAATAATCAAATAGTATTTTAATACTTACAAAATAAGTATTAAAAATCAAAATTAGTTAACCACAACTGAATATATTATAAGTGAACCATGAATTTTGTTTGCACATTTTAATTACTAATATAAATAGTACGTTTTATGTTTTATACTCATCAATAATAATAATTATATCAAAAAAATTCTTAACTAACACTTATGTTAAGAATTTAATTGATATAATTGTTTATAAATGTTTATAAATAAATAAACTAAACATTTTGTTTATTTATTTATAAACAAAAATAAAAAATAAATTATTTTTCGTTAGTTAAATATTTAATAAAATTATTTTAATATGAACGAAAATTTTTTTTATCATAAAGTTACGCATTATTTAAGCTGTTAGAATGACATTTGCAAAGGGGTAGAATTACGATAAAAACTATGTTGTCATAATTATTTTCGATACTAAAGTATAACAGATAATTTAACTGTTTATAAAATTAATCGGAAATCATCAATGTATAAATGGATGAATTTTTTTTAATTAAAACTGTATAAAAAATTCAGTTACATTTATACAATATACAATACATAATTTTGGGAAATTTTAATAAATTAGTTTTAAAAAATGATATAAAAATATTTCACAGACAGAAAATCAAAATAGTCACAAATAAAAAACATTTGATAAAATAAAAATCTGAAGCCAATCTTTAATTTTAATTGTTATTTTTATATTTCAGCTGATATCTCAACTGCAATCATACAACTGACTTGAAAACAAATTGTTTGCTTAATTTTGTCAAAAATTTAAATATTGACATAAAATCAACAATTGAAATATAAATTTAAAAGAAAAGTTCAGTTACTATTTATACATTTTCTCATTGATAACTAAATCTATACTAACGTGTAGTTTAATTTATAGAACATAATTTAATATTTATGAAGATAATTTAATCGAAAAATAAATATAATCTTTCTAGATTTAGATACGAAATAATTTAACAAGATTAATGATTAATTTGCTAAGGTGAGAAAAGTATTATTCCTAAATTGCATATATGTATGTACAATGACGAATTGAAATATGTATTAATAATAAAAAAATAAACATAATTCTCATTATGTTGATAGTAAGATGCTATATGATATGCAATAACATCGAAAATGTTGATACCTATATACGAGGTGATATTATTCTTTGATTTTTATTCATTATAACACAAATTATAACATTTTATTCGTTATTTTTTTTATTAACTGAAAATGAAAATATATTATTAAAAATAAAACAATCTAGATATTTATTGACATTTTAAGTAAATGTAATTAATTTAAATAATCTGCTATTGAAATGAAATGCTGTTTGGTAAAGTTACAAAACAAAGAATGAGTTGTCACACACACATTTAGATCACCCGCATATTCGTAGCGTTGTGAAAGAGAATTGTTTTTTGGATTTGGAACATGCATGAATGTATCACAATCATAGTATAGTGCTGTATAAATACACTTGAAAATGAACGGGAACATATACGTTTTGAAGGCTTACAAGAGAGATTACACCTTGTGTGTTCTTGGTAATGATTGTTACACTTTGAGCTTTTTAGAGCTTGAGAAGGTTAGTGGTGAAAATTGAGAGGAAATATTATTGTTAAAACAAGACGTGACCGTGAACTCAAATAGGGGCTTCACCCGCCTGAAATATCGGAAACAAGTAAACTATTATCCATTATATACCCATTCAGTCAGGAATAGTTAAGAAGAAGATGGTTTCTAGTACACTTATCAATGGAGAAAAATAAGTCTTTAGCATTATTATCCAGGTATATACTTCAGATAACTAAATTCCTAATAATACAGTCTTTCAATAGGTACAATAATCTCAAATACGCTTACTTTGAGTTTAAAACGTAATTACAAAGTACTTCAATATAATAATTAATAAATTAAAAATACAATTAATCACTTCAAGTTTTGATTAAGTTTTGGAAAAAATTTATTTTTTTAATTAAAATATATAAAATGTATGAAACTATGGTATTTAATTATATAATAAATCAACAACAAATTTCAGCTACGTAAATACACAACTATCAAACAATTATGATAATTTATCGATTATTATTTTAAAAACGAAATTCACAATCAATTATTACCCAATACGTAAGTGTATATAAAAGCTTAGGATTATTTTATGTATCAAAAAAAAAAAAAACATCTTGAATTAATAATTAAAAATACAAAATACTAAATAGTTATAAAAACTATCTAAAGTATGAAGTTCCACATATTTTTAAAATTTTCTAAAGTTCTAAGAATACGTAGAATATAATTACATAACATTTTATTTTTTAGCGAAAATAGATTTTCTTGAATATTAATTATAAAATGTATATATATATAAAATTTATGAGATTTGTATAATTATTTTTCTAAACCTGTAATATACCTCTAAAAGTAATATTAATATTAAATACTACATGATTATAAAAAAATTGTTTTATTTCACAAAAGTAATCAGTCATACCATATTTTGGATTCTAAATGTTACAAAAAAATAAAAATAAAAATAGGCATTGTAAAATCTTCCGATTTTTTAACACAAGATAAAAAAGCTCTTTAACCTCAATTAAATTTCCGTAAAATATTCAAGCCATAAAACACAAATGTAATTTATATCAAATTAAAGGTAAATGGAATTTGTGATCAATTTTTTTCTACTTTAAGGCAAATTTCAAGAAAATTTGAAAAAAAAAATTTTTTAGAGCATATTATTTAATAACTGCACTATGTAATACTGCACGTTATAATTAATTTTTGTGTTAATTTTAAGTACAAGTTTACATATAAAACAAATCTTAAAATTTTTATAATTCTCACTTAGAACTATGAATGTTTGTTGCAATTAGTAAAATAAAGCTTTAACATTAAAGTACTATAATATTAATATAAAATTAATATAATACTAATATAAAATTCAACAGCACACAATATATGGTATTTAGTACGATGAAAACAAAAAAATATTATTTAAAATGTATTAGATATAAGATATGGTGGTCAACAGTCATGTTTATATTTATATCAATTTCTTCTGTATTCTTTTTTTTTCTTATTAATATTAATATAAATCCAAAATTGAGTAAATTATCCAAACAAAAAGGTATCATTAAAAATGTAATTGAATAGTATCAAACGTCAAATAAATAATATTATAAAATGTATACCTAATTTATTTGTAACTTGGAAATTGACTACTCTCTATATATTTATTCCAAGGAATGAATTTATACCGGAAAAATATATCTATTGCAGCAATATAATTATTTTTCATTTGATAAATTAAAAAATATAATTATGGTAAATTTCATTAATTTTTTTTTTTTTTTTATCACTTAATGAGATGAAATTTTCGCGGATAATTTTAAAGAAATATATCCGGCGTACATTAAGTGTCGACATTGGATCAAACACGTGCGCCGTATGAATTTAAAGGTATTTAAATTTGAATTTTATGTTAATACTTAAGTATCGTAAGGCCTGTAATAGTCAATGATGCCTAGTTTTAAATAACAAGAACATAGGCTTATTATTTTTATTGATTTAATTTTTAGGTAAACAAAACAAATAATATGATGATAGTATAATCAGACATGATTCCAGCGAAGGAGCGCCCGCTAAGCCGTAGAATCTTAGTTGTTTTGCTCACATGTTGTTTGTATTTTATAAAATTTATTAAGTTTTCGGCTACGGTGGGCACAGGTAGGTGAACAAGGGAGAAAAAAAGAAACTTCACGAGAATAATCTTATCGCGTAAAGTCGAGAAACCAGCACTTCTTGCCAATATTTCCCTTAAAACTTTTCGCGTGTCCTTTTGTGTCGTTGGAATCGTTCCAAAACACATACACATATACACACTCATATACACACGCACATAAACGCACATTTAAAACACCATTGGCATTTTATATCGTACGTCATATAAAATAACGGTAAGAGTAACGTAGTAAAATTATGAAAAGGGAGCAAAAATAATAATGATAACCGAAAAAGGAGTAACGCGTCACGTGTCATGATCATTTACATAGGTGCAGTTCACGCGTGACGGTCGGTTCGTACGCGAAAATAATGCTATTTCGCTTGCGTGTGTAGACATTATACTGCTGTTTTTCGCGACATTTATAAATCCAAATATCCATCTTTGCTCCGAATGATCCTGAAATCATCGACAACCTCAACGAGGATAAATACTTTCAACTCATATTTATACGAAGAGGGAAATTTTTTAATCGTCTATATTCCACGTGCAACGCGTATATACTATATTCTGAAAAAAGTTCATTCTACACAAGTCCCGATGTTACACATAAATCCGAACGATTCACTTGAGCTTTTCCGTTGGTGCATTTGTCGCAATAATATTTTCCAGCGGTATTTTCCAGCCTTCAAACGTTCGAGAATCCGGTGTATACAATGGAATAATAATGTAATAATATAATTTACAATATACGTGTATCAAACAAAAACGTTCGCCGACACTCGCCCACATTTTCCCTTTGTTTTGAACACTTTAGTATAATACTCACATGTGTTTTTTTTTCTTGGGACTGCCGTCTTCCGTGTTGCCGCTTGATCACGCACACGCACACGCACACTCACACAGGTACACAGACACACTCGCGCGCGCGATAACTATTTCGTCGGAACGTGGACGCAGCGTTTACCGATTCGGATTGCGAAACGGGCCATTATTGTAACCCGAGAAAAACGACGACGACGATCGACGAACAAGCACAGAACCGATGAACACTTATTCCGAAACGGAGAAAACGAAAAACAATGATCAATGGATGGTCAAAAACGAACGAAAAACGCGGCGATAACGGGAAATCTGGACGAGACGCGCGCCGCAACCGCCGGACGACGAAGCGCGTGACACACGGGACTAAAGTCGGCGGAGGTGATGGCAGCGGCCGAAAGCCGAGCAACGTGGTCAGGGGCATCAATTGAAGGGCGCGTGCGTCGTCTCGTTGTTCGTCCCTGCGCGACCGCATACCGGTAACGCTATCTGTTTCTGAGGTTCGACCACGTTCTCGGTTAACCGTTTGAACGCGGTTGCGATTGAGAACCATGGACCTGCCGCGGCGATCCGGTTCTTGAAGCGACAACGATTCATGTACGTCAACGCTCGTCGTCGTCCGCCGTTCGTAAATAATATTACTCCACGACATGCAGAAAATATACGAGTTTCGCTCGTACGCGATACTTGTTTGTGTACCTACAAAGTAGACCACCTGGTGGTGAGGTGACGACAGAAGCTCGGATTAAGTTTTTGCGGCAGATGGAGCAAACGTCGCACAACCAACGCTTTCAACTTGCTAAGTGTCTATTTAAAAAGATCGTGCCTAGAAAATGATTGTTTTCTCACCAGAATTGGATTTAACACGATCCCGAAAAGTATTTTTTTTCATTCTTCACTTGCGAAAATAGTTCCGTGCGTCATCCACTCATGACCCGTATGAATGGTTAAAAGATTATAATGTTCAGTTCGCAGAATTGTTCGAATCACTATTCCGGTCTTTGATATAGAAAAAAGTATAATTATTCATGCTTATTTTTTTATTTAATAACATTCAATAACGTTATTCTTTATTTTTTTTCGTTTCATAAACTATACTATTGTCTTTATCGAAAACAAATGTATAACTTTTAATGTAACGTACTATGCAAAAATGTATGCAATCGATGCACGCTTCGCATTGTATACGCATACAAAACATTAAAAACAATTGTATTTATTTATTATTATGGATGAATGGTGAGCAATATCTCGATTTCTGAAATACAACATATTCCTATTGAAAATATCATAACAGTCTTAAACGATTCAGTAAAATGAAAACGTGCTAACTTGTATTTATACTGTCATTAAAATTCAAGTCACTGAAATGACATTGATCACATAAACATACAAATAATTCTCCAAAACACACGAATCATTGAGTAGGTACTTAATTTAGTGTTTTTATCAAAGTATTTTTATTTGAAAACCACAAGTTTTAATCGTTAAAACATAAGTTATTTTTCAACTTATATTTAAAAAAAAAATGTCTCTTGTATTCTAAAAATGTAGTATAACACTGTTTTTGTTTATAAGTTCTTTCGTTGTGTCTTACATGTCGGTAGGATTTATTTATATAGATAGAAAGCAATAATAAATATTTACAACTGGCCAACAATTCAGAATAAAGGTGTTACTCGAACAAATATATATATAAAATTTAAATAAAAACAGTAAAAAATATTTTCAAGGTCTGGGCTTAAAATGATTTAGGAAATAGAGAATAAAAGGTAGATACTTTTATAAAATATCCAACATTCGGAATGGATTGAAATTCAAAGAAAAAAAGATAGAAAAAATAAAATAGAATTACTTGATTCTGAAAAACAGTGGCGTAGCCAGAGGGGGTTTTGGGTGTTGTAACCCCCCCCCCCCATTAGTTTTTATTTAATAATTTTTTTAATTATTCAATTCCCTGTATGTCATTGATAGTCGACCGTGGTAAACAACCGATGGTAACCAATTATAGAACAATAAATTACTCATTTTGTGTTGTTCCTCCGTGGTTAATAACGATGCATACACATACGATGCGTTCTTATTTGAATAAATGAAAAATATTGTTACCTATAGATATCAATGTTCAGTATTGTCAAATTATATGTGTATTATGTTATATCGATTGTGTCCATGTTAGTATTGTTACCGGCTTAACCGGTCTAGTGTACCGACGGGCTTTTGATTTTATTATATTCAGTCGGGAAAAGTATTTTAAATTGTAAAGGTACCGACTTCGCACATGAAATAAAAAAGGCTTTTTAATAAACTTCAAATTAAATATAATATTTCATAATGCAACAAAATCATTTATTTATTATACATCATACAGTCCATTAATATAAAATTTTATAACTGGTGTAATTTTTACCCAAATCAACAAATATAATAATATAATAGTGTGTACATATCATCATATTGTTTATTAGACTATTGATATTCCATATTATCAATTTATCATGCACGAAAACGGTTTTTTCTCTCATCATAAGTTTGTATTTTTTTTAAATACCACAAAAAAAATAATGTTTTATCCAAATCAATAGGACGTTTATGTTCTTCATGAACCCATAACCGTTTGAAACTGTTATTTCCAACAAGATGGATAGACCGACACGACTCAATAATTATTTTTCTCGAGTTATTTGGTGCAATAGTTGATAGTTTATCAAAGCTTCATCAAGAGCATACCAATTGCAGTATGCTATAAAAAAACCAAAATTTATATTTGCAACTTATATTCTGGAACACGTGTTGAGTTTGAGTTTACCATTAAGTAAATTTCTTCAGATAAAGAATATAGATCTGGTTGAAGCTATTCAAACCGCGTAGTAAATATAATCAAACAACTAAGATTAAATGATAAAAGTAAATTTAAAATTGTATTTAATAATGTAAAATCTAAATATGAAGAAAAAATAAAACAGCTAGTTGAAATGTATCAAGGCCATTTAGATTGCAGTGTTTTAGCAGCTGTGAGTGAAATTACAATTTGGCAACAAAAATGTACAGGAACTAAAAAACGCTCTTAAAAAATGTAACATATTAATTTTTCCTTTTACTTTCAAACTTTTACTGATTTTAGCAAATTTCCCAGTTACAACTGCTAATAGTGAATGATATTTATTAACATTAAAAAGATTAAAAAAATATTTACGAAGCACCACATGTGAAAATAGGTTGAATGGTTTGGCAATGATGAATATACCCAGTGATATAATGATAAACCCTGATGATGTCCTAAATAAATTAGCGACCAAAACAAGAAAACTACGGTTAATGTAAGTTTTAATGTAATTAAGATATTGTTTGACTTTAAATGCTTTAAATTAAGTATAGGAAAATGTAAAACAATGTTTTATCTATACCTACCTATTTTATTGACCTAAACCGTAACCCCCCCCCCCAATTGAAAAATCCTGGCTACGCTAATGGTGAAAAAACATAAATTTCACTAGTTACAAAGCTATCTTTTTATGATAATTTTAAATTGTGTTTATATTCAGATGTTCTAACCAGAAAAATTTAATTTACTTTTTTGCATATTAATAATTTTTAATTTATTCTGGTATTTTCTATAGTTGAATCGTTATTTTTGTTTTTTTTTTTTTTTTTTGGTTTTTTCTATAGTTGAATCGTTATTTTTGTTTTTTTTTTTTTTTTTAACTCTATAAAAACTGATATACTAATATATTTATATAATTTATTGTATATAAATGTACTAAAAATTAGTGGACCAAGCGCTAGACAAGAAGTTAATGTTTAAAATGACTTTATTAGAAGAGTAAGGGGAAGGACAACTTGGCATTAGCGCTAGGGGGATGTAAAAAGGTCTTTAGCACCCCATTATTTTTTTTTTTTATATCTAACAATTATTATTTTAATAAAATACGATAAATTTTATGTTTTTAAATTATGGAAAATTTCCTGAAAAAATGTATGACTATTTGGTTGTAAGTCATATAACTCATTATAATTCCTTCCATATTCGGATAATCGGATTTTCCTATTATTGTCAGACGATTAACGATAAGATAAATATTACGGAGAAATATATTGCATACGAGCTATTTTTAATCAATAGGTCACATCAAAAAGCACTATATAGTATATATAGTAAATTTACTGGTAAATCCGTATGAGTTTTATAATAACGTTTTATATGGTAAATCTTTATACATAAATGATTAACATCAAATCTAGTTAACAATCTATCGTCAAGACATCAAATACTCATTCAAGTGTCTATCTGTTGCGTCATTGCTTTAACAAGTTTACTTGTTAATATTATTTAATACTTTAAAATGTTCAGTTTATTTAAAAAACATATAAACGCAGACTTGGAGGACCCAGGTGTCCCTTGTTCGTCGGGTACGTCAAAAAATAGCATAGCGTTAATGATTTGGGAACTCTACGTACTGGTTCTCTCATCGCCCAATTCTAGCAGTAAGTACCGATTACATTTTAACCTAACTCCTAAGTCGGAACACTCTAAATTTTAAACATACATTTATGTGCTCTATAGTCATACAAAAAAAAGCAATTTGGAAAACAATTAAAATTATTTCGTAGCCAATGGTATAATGACTTTGAATGGT